>NC_083368.1:41227500-41536111 GCF_030254825.1 Meriones unguiculatus
TGTTAGGGGTGGCAGCGGAGGCAGTAGCAGCGGCCAGGGATGTCTCTGGGCCTGGCTCTCCTGCGGGCTCTGCCCTGAGCAGGCCTGACTGGCAGCTGAGGACCATGGAGCCCATCTGGCTTCCAGCCAGCCAGACGTACGTCCTACCATATGCCACCCCCTCAGAGGACGTCAGCTCAGAGAACACCTCAATATGAGTCAAGTGCTGGCTGGATCCAAGGCCTGTGTCCCTGCTTGCAGGGCAGAGACCCCATATACACAGTATAGGGAGAACACATTCCATGAGAGCCCACTCTACACCCAGTGCTGGTGCCTCGGTGCTGGCCAAACTCTGGAGTCCACTGACTCGTCTGACTCTCATATGGTGAATGTGCATATTGTCTGATCATGAAATAAGCACACCTCTCTTTTTAAAAATAGTTAGATGGATGGATGGATGGATAGATAGATAGATGAATAAATAAATGAGTCTTTTGTTTTAGGGAACAGAAGTCTGCTTTCCCAACATACATGAGTCATGAGACAATCATTAAGTGGATTAAAGAATTAAATATGAGATTCCTTTCCTCACAGTGCACATATACATACCACCTTAGATGCCTTTCTGAAAGGCACATCACTAAGAGAAAGTAAAATCTGTAATAAAGAAGCAGAGTTATACTTTCCCCACTTTAGGCATTTTAGTGCGACATTTTAACTCAGTGGTTAAGAATGTGTGTTCAGCAGTGACCCTAACAGGTTTCACATCTTAGTTCATCGATTTCTGTCCTGCATAAGCAAAGAGAACAATTTATCCTCAGTGATCCAATTTCTTTTAATTGTTAAATATGAATAACAATTGTCCAAAGGTGGTTTAAAAACAAAAAGCAAGTCCCAGCATCTGTCTCAATCTGCTGCTGGGTGGATCCTCCCATGTTAGGCTCCTGTCTGCAAGCATAGCAGAGCATCATTAATATTGTCAGGGGCTGGCTCCCTACTGTCGGGTGGGTCTCAGGTTGGGCCAGTCATTGATTGGACATCCCCTCAATCTCTGTTCCCTCTTTTGTGGAAGTGTGGGGGGAGGGGAAGAGACCTGGAGGGGGCAGGAACCTCACAAAAAGACCAAAAAGACAACTAACCCAGAGCCATGGGGGCTTACAGAGACTGAGACATCAACTAAGAAGCATGCATGGTCTGGACCTAGGCCCCCTGCACAAATGTGGCTGATGGGTGGCTTGGTCTTCATGTGGGATAGCTGGCAAGTGGTGGGGGGGGATGTTGTTGCTTCTAACACAGACTCTATCGCCTGCTTTTTGATCACTTCCCCACGGCAGGGCTACCTTGCCTGGCATCAGTGGATGAGGATATGCTCAGTCCTGATGTGACTTCTTGTGGTAGGGAGGGTTGATACAGGGAGAAAAGGGAGGAAAGGAAAGAGGGGATACCCTTGGGATGTAAAGCAAATAAACTTAAATAATTTTTTAAAGCAAGTTATGGCAAAGTTCTGACACTCCATAAGAATGGAAGGGTTGGAAAGCAGAATCACTTTACTAGTGCCTTCAGAACATATAACCGAGGATTGGGACTATTCCCACAAACATAGCTACAAGTGCAGAGGATCTATCTCATAAAAGAATGGGCACCTTGTGGTGAGAACAGAATGGATTTGATTCAACTGGACTTTTAAGCCGATAGTATGATTTGAAAACACTTATTCAATCAATTTCTTTGAAATCTATTTTTCTAAATAGGAAGAAAAAACTACCACTAATATAGGAATAGAAATTGACATAACCCTTGTAAATAGTTTTGTACTTTTGAAACAAGTTCTTTCTCTTCTTCTCTCCCTTCCGAAAACAAGCACAGAATTAATTTCACTATTTTCTTAAGCTTTGTTATCACTGATTATCTGGCTTTTGAACATTCCTCCCATGCTTGCTTTCTACAGATCTCTTTTCTGATACAGTATTTCACAAGATTTGGCTTTTTATATAACTTTTCAGAAGTCATATGAATTGGCTAAAGTGTCCTTCTATTTTCTTTCCAATGAATTAATTCTCACTGTGTTCTAATAAATATATTACACTGTATTATTTGTCCTTGTCGGTGATCTATGATCATGTCTATATATTGATGATCCAGTAAATACACAGTCATTTCTTATCTCAGAAAACATTTACTTGAACTTAAAATCATATCCATTTGAAACATTATTTCAAAAAACAGATTAAAATGTCTTTTGTACAAATATTAGCCAATAATAAATGTTTCTGAGTCTGAAAATTATTAACGAGAATCTAGTTCTAATTTCTCAGTGATGTGACTTATTCTCCTTATCCATATGTCCTTTGTTTCATTTGCTTGTGGGGAAAATACCAAAGAAGACATTTTATTCTCATAACCATTTGCTTTGATATGAAAAACAAGTACATAAATTTATTCATGACTGGTAGGCACTGTGGGAATCTAGTAAAACAAAGGGGGAAATATTGCTACATTATAATGATGAACTATAAATGCCTATATACATTATTTTTTAGAGTCATTCAAATTAATAGCTTCGATCTGCGTGAATCATATAAGGTGCCTATGTAGTAAACAACTGTAAGGAATTTGGGCTTCTATAACAGCCATTTCATTAGTGTTTTATATATGATCCCTTAGATGCTTAAGAAAAACATTTCACTGAATTTTATTTTCATTTAACAACCTATAAGTACTTGAATTTCTTCTCCTAAACATTTGTTTAAAATTCAGTTGTCATCTATAAATTAAATTACGCTACCACTGAGAAAATGTCTCATATCAAAAGCCTCTGCAATCCCATTGTGCTCTGTGTTTTCAGTGAATACTAACAAGCCTATTATATACCAGACACCGTCGGGACTGGAAGATGTTCTGGGGAGCAAAAGAGGCTATACTCTTATACCCTGAAATACAGATATATAGCAAATGAAAGTGCTAGGCTCAGATGTGTGTAGAGGAGAAGCAGGATTCATGCACCAACTCTTCAGAGCTGTCATAAATAGGAAATCTATGGTCATGTGTTTGTGGAGGTACAAATGAAGACAGATCCCATACTGGTTGAAAATAAAACTGGATTCTAAAAAGGAAATAGAGCATAATATCCACTTCCTAAATTCTCCTCTCCCAACTCTCCAGGTGCACATATGAAATTTCTGGATTGAAAGTAAAATTAAATTTTTTCCCCTCTCCTAGTCAAAAGTCCCAAGATACATACCTGCCTGTCAAAGTTTTATTTATAACACTAAGGATTTGTTATCTTAGTTGACATATGTAACATTATTTTATGTTTTAAATCATTTACTTACTCACTCATTTATATGTTTTTGAGAAAGCGTATTGCTATATAACCTAGGCTGGAAGCAAATGCAGAATCCTCCTGCTTCTGTCTCCGACATGCTAGAATTACCAACATGTATAGTACTTATGATGGGATTTTTTAAAAATGAGATATACATAATTATTTTGTTTACAAAAATGGATGACAGTATTGTTGGGGTTGAATATACAACAGTTGTGCCTACACAGCATAATATTAGCTTCTTTCAAGTGGTATAAATATGTTACAAGGTAATACATTCACAATAGAAGATTAAAATTAGAATTCATAAAGGTTGAAATCACATAAAACAATTGATTTTTCCATAAAAACAGTTTTAAAATAATACAAAGTGAATCAGAACATCAATGTGACTAAGCACAGAGATTCCTACACTCTGGTCATTACTTAGACTTATATATATAAGTCTAAGTAATGACTTATGTATATAGTAAAACAAAGGGGGAAATATTGCTACATTATAATGATGAACTATAAATGCCTATATACATTATTTTTTTAGAGTCATTCAAGTTAATAGCTTTGATCTGCATGAATCATATAAGGTGTCTATGTAGAGTCTCTCTGCATAATGTCTGGCTGTCAGTCTCTACGCCCACTTTCATCTACTGCCAGAGGAAGCCTATCTAATGATGACCAGACAAGGCAATGCTCTATGATTATAGCAGAATGTCACTTGGAATCATTTCACTGATTTTTCTTTGCTAGCCATGTTGCTTCTGGGCTATCCAATCCCCAGTCCCTGGCATTCCACGCAATGTAAGGCATGGGCTCCATGCTTCTGAAGTAGTGTTTGGCTTTACCCCAGGTCACTGGGCTCTCTAGTCTCTGGTCTTGGTTATCTAAGTAGAGTCAGGTGTGGGTTCCTTTAGTGGAGCAGGACTTAATCAATCAGAAATCTGTTGGCTACTCTCACAAGTTCTGTATCACCATTGGCCTAGCATATTTGGCAGGCAGGACAGATCGTAGGTCAATGGTTTTGTGGCTGGGTTGGAATCCATATATATCTCTATTTTTTTTTTCAGTAGCCTGCAGAGTATTTTCCTGCAAGAGACAAGAATGTCAGGGTGGGGATTCATGTAGGCACTATCTCAACTTTTCCATGTTCAATGAGTTGTGGGATGTTGTCTTCAGCAATGGTACTCCACTAACTGTGGAAAGCAACCTTTTGTCTTAGCTATAGCCATGGGACCCCTTGAACAATAACCAATAAATGCAACCCAGTCCTTAACTGCTAGCCTTGCCTGTTTATAAGCGATGGCCAGTTGAGACAATATATTCCCCCATTACTAAAAGTCCTCATTAAGATCACTTTCAAGAACTCAGAACTTTTCCACTCTACCAGTTTTCCACAACATCTCCCAACATCATTAATGCTGCCTCTTCTTGCCCCTCCCCTCCATTTCCCTGACACCTGATATCACACATGAATCACCACCCATCCCTGGTCCTCCAATAAAATCTGTTTTATTTCTGCCTCCCAAGGAGTTTCTTCTGTTTCCCCCTATATCAGTCCTCTTTAGCTAACCTCTCTGTGTCTATGGATTATCACTCGCTTAATGGTTAATATTCCCTTATATGCAAATACATACTGTAGGTTTAGATTTTTTTTTCACCAAACCTACTTTATTTAGGGTTCTTATGCACCTTTACCTCTCTTCCAACCCCTCCCTCCTGCAACCTTAGGTAGGAGATTAATAGGAGAAATTGTTCTCTATTATCTACCTCCTGATGATCAGGATCAACGGTCCTTAGGAATTACCAGAATCAGTTGTCATGATTCCAACAGTCAAGCCAAAAGGCCAACAAGTAGTAGCAACATGAAGTCAGCAAAAGCCACAAGACTCAGTTGGATTGTCCGAAGAAGTTCTCTGGAACATTTCTCTCTGCAAAGCCAAGTGTCGGAGCATGAAGATCAGTGCAGTGATGTGGATCCAAAAAGCGGTGTCATCCTAAATGAACATCGGTACAAAGTCCCAATTTATTTCTAATATCAGAGATCAGACCTCTACTCTTGCCTGATGCGTCTAAAACAAAAAGGGGGAACTGTAGAGAGCTGCGGAATGCTATGCCTTAAAGATGGAGCTGGTTTCTGCCTTCCACCTTCCCGATGGTGAGTGCTCTCTGTCACAAACAATTCCACATTTGGCTAAGGCTGAGGATCTGGCTTGCTTCCATGTATGTGGACCTATCTGCATTGCCCACGTGGCATGCCTGGGTTGGCTACCCAGAGGCTATTTAAGCTGTGGGCTGGCTTTCCCCAGGGTCCGTGGATTGTTCAAGGTTCCTGAATAAACTGCATTGAAAAAAAAAAAAAAAAGCGGTGTCACTTTCTGCATAGGCTTCTATATATGTCCTGTTCTTAAAGTCTACCCATGGATGTCGTAAGCTGGCCAAAGTCACAATCCTCACATGAGAGAGCAAAACATCACATGCTGTCTTACTAGCCAACCTGGACAAAACATCACGTGCCCAGCTTGTAGCAAAACATCACATGACCAAACTGAGTCCAGAAACTTCCACTTCAACATACCATGTTCATTTTTCTGTGCCTGGGTTACCTTATTTGCGATGAGCTTTTTTTTTTCCTAGCTCCATCCATTTGCCTGCAAATTTCATAATGACATATTTTTCACCGTTGGGTAATATCCATTATGTAAATGTGCCACATTATCTTTATCCATTTTCTGCTGAGGGACATTTAGGCTGTTTCTAGTTTCTTGCAATGAACCTGGTTGAGGAAGAATCAAGGTGTTAGAATGAAGCTTTGGGGGTGCAGGTATATACCCAAGAGTGGTACGGCTTGGTCTTCAGGGAATCAATTCTCAACTTTCTGGGAAACTGCCATAATGAGTTAGAAGTTGTGCAAGTTTACCTTCCCGCCAGCAATAGAGGAGTGTTCCTCCTTGCTCCACTTCCTTCCCAGCATGAGCTGTCACTTGTGTTATTGATCTTAGCCAATCTGACAGGTGTAAGATAGAACCTCAAGTAGTTTTGATATACATTTCCTCAATGGCTAAGAATGTTGAGCACTTCAAGTGTTTCTCATACATATGAGATTATGCAATTGACAATTTCTCTTTAGTTCTGTTCCCCATTTTTAATTGGGTTATTTGGTGTTTTGATATCTAGTTTTTGAGTTTTTATGTATTTTCGACATTAGTCCTCTGTCCAATGTAGAGTTAGTAAAAATCTTTTCCCATTATGTGTGCTCCTGCTCTGTGTAACTGATGGCATCCTTTGCCTTATAGAAACTTTTCATTTTCATGAAAGACTACTTACTTGGTGGATTACATTTACTGATTTTTTTTGTATATTGAGCCGCCACTGCATTGTTAGGATAAGTCTACTTGATCATGGTGGATAATCTTTCTGATATGTTCTTAGATTCAATTTGCAAGTATTTTATTGATGATATTTTGCATCTCAATTCATAAAAGAAGTTGGTCTATTATTATCTTTCTTTGTAGAATTGACATATGGTGTAGGTATCAGAGTAACTATAGCATTATAGAATGAACTGAGCAATGTTCCTTTTGTTTCTATTGTGTGGAATAATTTGATGAGTATTGGTATTAATTCTTTGAAAGTCTGATAGAATTCTATGCTAAGACTGTCTGGCCCTGGCCTTTTTGTTGTTGTTGAGAGACTTTTAATGACTGTTTCTATTTCACTAGGCATTATAGATCTATTTCAGATATTTATCTGATCTTGATTTAATTTTGGCACGTTAACTGAGAAAATTATCCACTTCTTTTAGGTTGTCTATCTTGGTGGAGAACAGGTTTTTAAAGTATGTTCTTAACGTTTCTTTAGATTTCCTTGGTGTCTGTAGTTATGTCTCCCTTTTCATTTCTGATTTTGTTAATTTAGATATTTTCTCTCTGCCTTTCAATTGGTTTAGATATGGTTTGTCTATCTTGTTAATTTTCTCAAAAAACCAACTCTTTGTTTCATTGAATCTTTGTATTTTTTGTTGTTTTTTTTCTGTTTTATCAATTTTATATGATCATTTCTTACTGTCTACTCCTCTTGGATGTGATTATTTCTTTTTGTTCTGGAGCTTTCATGTATGCCTTTACGTTGCTAGTAGATTTCTCAATTTTTTTTTATGTGAGCTTGATTTACGTAGTGCTATGAACATTTCTTTTAGTGCCACTTTCATTATGTCTGATAAGTTTTGGTATGCTGGGTATTCATTTTCATTGAATTCTAGAAAGCCTTTGATTTCTTTCTTTATGTATGTCTTTTCTATTTTTCATTCAGTAGAGAGTTGTTCAGTTGTAAGCTTTCTGGGTTTTTTTTTTTTCTATTTTTTTGGATATACATATTTAATCCATGGTTGTCAGAGGGAATGCTGGGTATTATCTTGTTTGTCTTGTATCTACTGGGACTTGCTTGTCAGAGAATGCGGCCAGTTTTGGTGAAAGTTCCATGAGATTCAGAGTAGAAGGTATGTTCTTTTATATTTTGCTGAAATGTTCTGTGTGTGTGTGTGTGTGTGTGTGTGTGTGTGTGTGTGTGTGTTAGGTCCACTTGGCTTATAGCATCTGTTAGCTCCAGTATTCCTGTTCAGTTTCTGACTGGGCCATCTGTCTATTGGTGAAAGCAAAATATTGAAGTCAATACTATCAGTGTGTAAGTAGCGATATGTGATTTAAGCTGTAGCAGTGTTTCTTTTACAAACTTGGTTGCTCTTGTGTTTGGGGAATAGATGTTTAGAATAGAAGTGCCATCTTAGTGAATTATTTTTTCCTTTGATGAGTATGTAGTGTTTCTCCCTGTCTCTTTTGATTAGTTTTGGTTTGAAGTCTATTTTGTTAGATATTAAAATGGCTACATGGGCTCTCTTAGATGCATTTGCTTAGGATATCTTTTCCTACCCATTAGCTGAAATCATGACTTTCCTTGATGTTGATGTTGGTTTCTTGGATGCAACAGAAGGATGGATCCTGTTTTCCTATCGATTCTGTTAGTTTGTGTTTTAATATTTTTTTTTGTTCAGTATGTTTAGGGTTTTGACTATTATGTGCTCCAATTTATTTATGTTCTGTGTGTTTCTTGTACTTTTATAAGCATCATCTTCTTTAAGTTACAAAAATTTTCTTCTATGATTTTGTGGGAAACATTTACTTGGTCTTGAGCTGTGTTTTCTGTTCTTTTTCTATACCTATTATTCTTAGATTGGTTTTTTCATAGTATTCCAGATTTCCTAGATGTCACTTAATATTATTGCAGCTTCATCTTCTTCAGTCACTATTGGAGCATCCAATTCCAGACAGTCTTTGAACAGCTTGGCACAAGTGCAATCAGCATTATCTGTATCTAACTTTGGACAGATACAAAATATATTAGTTACATTTCTGTTGCTGAGATAAAATAAAATAACCAAGGCAACTCATAGAAGGAAGGGTTTATTGGGGCTTACAGTTCCAGAGAGGTAGGAGTCCACCATGTAGGGAAAGCCTGACAGTAAGTGATTGCCATGGCAACTGGAGCACAAGTTTAGAACTCATATCTTTTGTTGTTGTTGTTGTTATTCAGATATATTTTATTTTATTCTTTTTATTAATTACAGTTTATTCACTTTGTATTCCACCTGTAGTACCCTCCCTTGGCCCCTCCCAAATCCCCCTTCCCTCCCTCTTCTCCATCCATGCCCCTCTCCCAGTCCACTGATATAGGATGTCCACCTCTTTTTCCATCTGATCCTATTCTATTAGGTCTCATCAGGAGTGGCTGCATTGTCTCCCTCTGTGGCCTGGTAAGGCTGCTCCCCACTCAGGGAGAGGTGATCAAAGAGCCAGCCATTGAGTTCATGTCAGAGACAGTCCCTGTTCCCATTACTAGGGTAACCACTTGGACACTGAACTGCCATGGGTTACATCTCTGCAGGGGTTCTAGGTTATCTCCATGAATGGTTCTTGGTTGGGGTATCAGTCTCAGAAAAAAACCCTGTATCCAGATTTTTGGTTCTGTTGTTCTCCTTGTGGAGCTCCTGTCCTCTCCAGGGCTTTCTATCTCCCCCTTCTTTCATAAGATTCCCTTCACTTTGCGCAAAGTTTGGCTATGAGTCTCAGCATCTGCTTTGAAAAGAAGAAGGAAATGAAAGACCTGGAGGGGACAGGAAAGAAGTAGAAGAAGATATCAGGAGAACTCACATCTTCACCCACAAGTATGAAGCAAAGAGCGAATGGTAAAGCTTTTGCCGCCTCAAAGCCCACCACTATTAGCTTACTTCTCCCAACAAGGACTCATCTCCGAAACCTTCACAAACAGCATCACGAAATGGGAAACAAGTTTTCAAATAAGTGAGAGTGGGAGTGGAGAGCAAGCCCTTTGTAGCCCCGGCTTTCTTAGAACTTGCTCTGTAGACCAGGCTAGTCTCGAACTCACAGAGATGTGCCTGGCTCTGCCTCTAAAGTGCTGAGATTAAAAGTGTGCCCTACTACTGCCCAGGGGGAGACATTCTCATTCAAACACACAAAGCATTCCTCACCTCTATGGGAGGTTAAGAAAATATACTTGGTACTCACACATGAACAACTCAAAAGAGAAGAAATATCAGTCTTCGTGTTATCGTTATCCTTGTCTGAAAGAAGCCAAGGGAGAGTGTAATAGAAGTTTTGGTTTCTTTGTAAACTCAGTCATGTTATGTAAATATGTTTTTGTTTTTAATTCTCAGTGTGGGATTTTAGTTTGAACTTTAATTGTCCATAGCTGTTAATTGTCTTGAGTGGATTGTGGCCTTTGCCAGATTGTAACAGCCTGCCATGTGCATGTGGCACAGAGAAGGGTATGGTTTAGGACTCTGAGGTGTGGCATTCAGTGTTGGCATGTGGCAAGTAGCAGTTTGAAGAGACCAGAAACAGACAGTGTGGCAGTTTGGAGCAGACAGATGGAGAGAAACATTTTGGGGCACAGCAGCTTGAACGAGACGCTGGCTGAGTTTGCTGTTATCAGAGACTGGTATATGACTCAAAGCCCTATTGACCCTAAACAGCCAAGAGCAAAGAGGTCTATGCCCCCTCTTCCCACTAACTTTCTCAGTCCTATATAGGGTTGGGAGGTTAGAAGAAAGGTAGAGGCCTAAACACCCCAAATAAAGTAGAGTTTTAAAAACAAGTGACACAGAAGAGAGATTTCCATCCATTCCATGATCAAAAACTCTGTGAAGCACTGTTAAGGCTTCTCAAGGCTTGTGACAGTAAGAACCAGTCAGAAAAAAAAAATCACAAATAACAAAACAACCATTCTTTTACTGGCTTGTCTTTCTTCCTCATTTCACTATACTTATTTGCCATTTCTGGTCCTGAATAATAAATTCCTTACCACCTACAAGCCTTGTCCTAGGCTCTGTTTTTTTTTTTTTTTTTTTTTTTTTAGAGCACTCTGAGCAAGATATTACCAAAGATAAATACCTAAGGAGTGACTCAGAGGAGACTTAGCACACAACCTATTCAGATACAAACTCTGTGCTTTTTTTCTCCTAGATTTTGACTCCCAATTAAGAAATTAATTTCTGGTCAATTCTTTTGTGTGTGTGTGATCCTTTCTTTTTTTAAATTTAATTTTCTTTATATATTAATTTATTACAATTTATTCACTTTGTATCCCTGGTGCAGCCCACTCCCTCATCTTCTCCCAGTCCAACCCACCCCTTCTTATCCCCCTATGCCCTTTCCCTAGTCCTCCGATAGGAGAAGACCTCCTCCCCTTCTATCTGACCCTAACCTATCAGTTCTCATTAAGGCTGGCTGCATCATCTTCCTCTGTGGCCTAGCAAGGCTGCACTGCCCCCCTCTCGAGGGGAAGTGATCTAAGAGCCAGCCACGGAGTTCATGTCCCCACTAGGAGACTGAGCTGCCAATGGGTTTCCTTTGAACACGGGGTCTAGGTCCTTTCCATGCAAGGTCCTTGGTTGGAGCATCGGTCTCTGCAGGGCGCCCTGGGTCCAAGTATTTTGGCTCTGTTGTACTCCTTGTGGAGTTCCTCTCCCCTTCAGGTCTTTCTATCTCCCTCTTCTTCCATAAGGTTTCTGGCAATCTGCCCAAAGTTTGACTATGAGCCTCAGTGTCTCCTTCAATATTATGATAGGTAGTCTTTCAGAGGTCCTCTGTAGAAGGCTCCTGTACTGTTCCTTGTCACCTCTTTAAAATTTCACTAAAGAACAGTAGTTTGCTACTTCTGTATGATCTAAGCTCATGCTGAAGAAATATTTTCTCAACTCCTGGAAACATTGTCTTCATGAAAAGGTCTCTCAGGAGATGTATAGCTGATGGTGGGTGGACCTGTCTTACCTGTCTGACTTCTTCAACCTTCCTTAATTTCTCACTTCCTTCCTGCCCCTCCTAAGAAGAGGTACAAACCTGTAAGAAGAGGTACAAACAAAATTCCCAGGGTGGGGTAGGGGAAAGCTGAACTATGCTACAAGGTATTCAATTAGTTTAAATGCATTATTCTACTACAAAATACAAGTTTAAAGAGGATCAAACATTCTTATTTGAGTAGGCATTAGGGTATGTTGGAGTCC
Organism: Meriones unguiculatus; assembly: GCF_030254825.1. Taxonomy (NCBI): domain Eukaryota; kingdom Metazoa; phylum Chordata; class Mammalia; order Rodentia; family Muridae; genus Meriones; species Meriones unguiculatus. Next base: position 41,239,377 of record NC_083368.1, read on the forward strand.
GCTAAGCTCTTGGCAGTTAGTTGTTCTCCTGTCTTGACAACATTAGTAATGCCAAGGAAATAGGTTGTGTCTTATCACTTTGGCTAGTATAGATTTCTATAGCTCCTATTAACAAATTAACACAAAGTTGCTTAAATTGATACAATTTATTCTCTTAGAGTTCTCTTTGTCAAACTTTTCTCAGTTCACTGGACTGTTTTTCTTCTTTCCAAAATTCTAGAATCGATTTCAATAGCTCTGCACCATCGGGAAGATGCTCATATTCCTTGGCTCATATCTGCTTTTCCTTATTTCCAAAGCCAGTAGCATAGCATTTCTGTGACCCCTCTTCATGTTTTCTCTTTTGCTCTCAAGAGCCATTCTGATAACATGGAGCTTCCTAAGTCGTTTCAGGCAATCCCATCATTTTAACATCAGCTGATTAGCAATATTAATTTCATTGGCAATCGTCCTTTCTCTTGCCATACACATTATGTGTCAGGAATTTAAAATGTGGATACTTTTGCAAGAAGACCAACCTGGAAATATTAAACAACACAGAAACTAAAAACTTCAGGAAAAAATCCTTTATGAAGTATATGGTTAAGACCATATAATTTAGCAGAATTCTTCTAATAAAATGGTTTTGTAGTCTGGAGTCTTTGGCTCCATGAATAAAGAGCTTATCATGCAAGCATGATGACTGGAGTTCAGATCACTAGACCCTACATTAAAGTTTAGCAAGTATGGAGGCCCTATGCAATGTTAGTACTCATAGGGCAGAGGTGAGGGATCTTTAGGGCAAGCTATTAAACAAGACCAGGCAAAATTATTGAGCTCCAGGCTCAATGAGAGATCTTGTCTCAGTAAATAAATGAAGCATGACATAGAAAGACACCCAATGTCAATTTCAGGCCTTTACACATATGCTCATACACATGTACCAACACACGTGAACGTGCATACACACATTCATACTACACAGAACATTTTGTTTTGTAATTTAAGATTTTGAATATAGAATGTCAGAGGGAAAAATAAGTGACTCTTTGTCCAGTTTAAAACAAGTAAGTTTGTAGTGTATCATTACTTAGGTCTATGTGGGTCTAAGCATCTCATAGTATTAACTCTTTATTTTTTTCTGATTTTCCTGCAAACAGGAAAACAAAGAGTTACTGTGGATGACATAGGCGAAAAACATAGCTCTTTCACCTGCAGTGGTCTGAGGGTTGCCCTGAATGCTTAGGGACCTCAATACAACCCAAACCAGGATTATTGGCTTCAAACAGGAAAAAATATTTAGGGCTAGGATGTATGACTTAAGGACATTGGTTAAGAGAGGAGAGACACTCAGAAATCATTGTAGACATGCTTCCCTGGGCACTGGCTTCTCTAAGAGAAAGTCACATGTTACTGTGTTTACAACAGCATTGTGGGTAGCTACAGAAGCGAAATCATCCCTGGGTGGTTCTGGAGGTGATTAGGGGAAAGTCCAAATAGCAAGGGTGCAGGAAGCTAGAGATCTTTTCCTGTAAATGAAGTTGACAATCCTGTTTGAGCTTCTCAGGCCATGCCTATGCAAAAAAAAAAAAAAAATTAATAATAATAATAATAAACTAAAGAAAGGTCATATATACTCAGGTCTTAAATCTGGCTCATTGTTACTTTAGCACAAAACATACATGAAATAGTATTATTTCTATGTTAACAGCTTTCATAGCAAATGTTGATGATGTTGGAATTCTGGTTATTTAGCAAGAGAAGAGCTTCTTTCTTCTTTCTTTCTAATATTTCCATAACGTTTTTTTTTTCTTTCTATCCTGCCTTGGCTATTGAAAAGTTTACAAACTCTTTCCTTTGAAGAATGAAAAACAACAGTGTGGAATGGTATTTAGGATAAATTTCCTCAGCTTATTGCCATGCATATGCCATCATTCCTTCAGCATCAGGCACAGGTTAATTCAGTGTCGGTTTCGACATGAAGAGATGATCAGCATATCAAGATTTTCAGTCTGAGTCACAATGTAACTCAAAGGGGGTGGAACACTGTTATGAATGCTATGTATGCAGACATTCAGGTAGTAAACCTGGGGAGAACTGTAAACACATCACTTCTTAGTCATACAGCTGTGGCGTAAAAGGGAGTCTCCTTGTCTGCACGCTCAAACTGGTAATTTATCCTGTAACATAACTGGTGTTAGTGGGTAAGCTTTTACCAAATTGTCTTCTTCTTTCCTCATAGGCCTGTGTGATTGGACTTTCAGAAGTTTTATTTCAAAACGCAAATGCTACAAATGCTCAGTAACAAAATAGTTGAGTATAGCACAGTAACTCAGTGCTTGCTTAGCTTTACAAAACCCTGAGTTTAATTCCCAAGCACCTCTCCCCCCTACACGCATGCACACACACACAGGTTCCTGAATGCCATAGCTGATCATTTTTAAGAATATCATTAACTGTAACATTACTTTTAACATTATTATTGTGACATTCCCTAGAACTATTAAAAGACTTACAAATATATGTAAATTTATGAAGTGTTTTGAGTATCCAATGCTTTTATAACTTCAAAAGAAAAGCTAGGAAATGGCTAGTTTGGGGCAATGATGATTAAGTTGTTATGTATGATAGATACACTTTTTTTCTTCTTTAAAAAAAAGTCATTGGGTTTTTATTCAGGCCTATGTATATTCTCTTAATTCATACTCATCTTGGTTGAAATGTTGTAAAATAAATTAAAAATAACAGCTTTTAAAATCTAGAATCTACAGTATCTCGGAGATACTGTAAGTGAAAACATAAAGCTCTATCTGGAAACAAACAAACACACAAACAAGAAGAACTGTTTAAAAATTATCAACTGGGAATGATAGCAGGATAGGACAATAGATTTTAGTATGTTTATCCTATATTATATGGCTAATATTCACTTATGGATATATACCATATTTGTTTTTCTGCTTCTGGGTTACCTCACTCAGGATGATCCTAAAGAAGCTAAACAAAGAGGACTCTAGGGAAAAGGTTGAAACCTCACTCAGAAGGGTAAAGAAGATAGACATTGGAAGTAAAAGACAAGGAATAGGACAGGAGCCTTCCACATGGAGCTTCTGAAAGACTCTACCCATCAGGGTAAGGAAGGAGATACTCATAGCCAAACTTTGGGCAGAGTGCAGAAAACCTTATGGAGGAAGAGGGAGATACAAAGACATGGAGAGGACAGGAACTGCACAAGGAGATCAACAGAGCCAAAAAAACCAAACCAAAACAAACAAACAAACAAAAAACCTGGGCCCAGGGCACCTGACAGAGACTGATACTTCAACCAAGGAGAGGACCTAGATCACCTGCTCAGAGGAAGCCCATAGGCAGCTCAGTTTCCAAGTAGTTTCCTATAAGGAGAGCAGGGTGTTTCTGACATGAACTAAGTGGCCAGGTCTTTTACCACCTGAGGGGGGTGCAGCCTTGCCAGGCCACAGAGGAAGATGGTGCAGCCAGCCCTGATGAGACTTGATAGGCTAGGGTCAGATAGAAGGGGAGGAGGACCTCTCCTATCAGTGGACTAGGGGAAGGACACAGGGGGAGAAGAGGGTGGGTGGGTGCAATTGGGAGAAGATGGAGGGAGCTGCAGCAGGGATACAAAGTGAATAAATTGCAATAAATAAATAAAAATAATAAACAAAAAGCACAATAAGCATAGAGAACACAAAAAAAAGAAAAAGAAAAAGAAAATAAAACGTGGCCAGAAAAGAAAGTTCTCTCAGCAGATAATTATTAAAACACTAAATGTAGAGAAGAAAGAAAGAATAGTAAAAACTGCCAAAGAAAAAAATCAAATAAAATATAAAGGCATTTAAAATTACATCTGACTTCTCAATGGAAACTCTAAAAGCCAGAAGAGCCTGTGGAAATATGCTAAAAACTAAGAAATCCCTAGATACCATCTCAGACTAATCTTTTTCAATTACCATAGATGGAAAAAAGAAGTTATTCCATGATAAATCTAACTTAAGCAATAGCTATCTAGAAATCCAACCCTACAGAAGTTACTAGAAGATAAACTCCAACCTAAAGTAGTTAACTTCATAAAAAAAAAGCACAGGGAATAAATAAATCTATACCAGCGAAATCAAAAGAAAATACCCATACATAACCACCACAACAACAAAATCATCACCAGCACCAACAAGAAAACAAGAATCATTAATCATTGGTCATTCATATCTCTCAACATCAACAGTCTCAATTCCCCAGTAAGAAAGATACAGACTAACAGAATAGGTGCAAAAGGGGATCCATCCTTCTGCTTAATCTAAGAAACACACCTCAACATCAAGGATAGACATCTCCTAAGAGTAAAGGATTAGAAAAAATATTCCAAGCAAATGAAACCCAAAAGAGATGGAGAAGGACACTATGTACTCATCACAGAAAAAATCCACCAAGATGACATTTTAATTCTTAACCTCTATGCCCCAAACGCAATGATACCCAAGTTTGTAAAAGGAGCATTACTACTGCTTATATTACATATTGACCTCACACACTGATAGAGAAGACATCAATATCCCACTCTTGCCAATAGACAGGTCATCCAGACAAAAAATAAGAGAAATGCTGGCACTAACTGAAAGGATAAACCAGGTGGACCTAACATATATCTACAGAACATTTCACCCAAACACAAAGTGCTCATGGAACTTTCTCTAAAACTGACTATATACTTGGACACACATCCAATCTCAATAATGTAAGCTTGCAGATTCATGGAAACTGAACAGCTCTCTATTGAATGAAAATGGGTCAATGCATAAATAAAGAAGGAAGTTAAAGAAATGAAAATCAATACACAGCATAAACAATCTTATGGGACACATTGAAAGCAGTGTTGAGAAAAGTTAGTAGCACTAAGCAAATCAAGTTCATTATACATTGAAAAAATTGAAGAGATCTCCTTTTAGCAACTTAACAGCACATTTAAAAACTCTCAGAAAAAAAAAAGAAGAAATCACCCCCCACTAAAGAGTAGCTGGCAAGAAATAAGCTCAGGTCTGAAATCAATAAAAACAAACAAACAAACAGAACAATACAAAAAAAAAAATCAATGAAATGAAGAGTTGGTTCTTTAAGAAAATCAATTAGAGAGGCAAACCCTTTTCCAAATTAACTGAAAGGCACAGAGAGATCCAAATTAATAAAATTAGAAATGAAAAGGGGGGCATTCAGCAGACACTGAGGAAATCCAAAGAATCCTGGGGACATGGTGCAAAAACCTGTACTTCACCAAACTGGAAAATCTAAAAGAAATGAATAGTTTTCTCAGTTACCAAAGTTAAGTCAAGATCAGATAAGGAATTTAAATATATCTATAATCACTAGTGAAATAGAAAGTCTCCTAACCAAAAAAGCCTAGGACCAGATGGGTTTAGTGTAAAATTCCATCAAACTTTCAAAGGGAACTAATATCCAAATATATAAAAAACTCAAGAAACTATATATCAAGAAAACCATTAACCCAATGAAAAATGGGGAATAGATCTAAACAGAGAATTCTCAAAAGAAGAAAGTCAAATAAATAGCTGAGAACCTCTTAAATAAATGTTCAATATCTGTGGCCTTCAGAGAAATGCAAATCAAAACCTTTTAGATTTTTTTTCTTACACTTGTCAGAATAGTTAATATTAGCAAAACAAGTGACAGCTCATGCTGGTGAGAATGTGAAGAGGAACACTCCTACATTGCTGGTGGGAGTGCAAACTTGTACAGCCACTATGGAAATCAGTGTGGCAATTCCTTAGGAAGATGGAAATCAATCTACCTCAAGATCCAGATATTCCACTCTTGAGCATATACTCAAATGACGCAGAGATCCGTGCTTGACCCATGTTCATTGATATTCTAGCCATAAGAGAAACTGAAAACAACCCAGATGTCCCTCAACAGAAGAATAGTTGAAGAAAATATGGCAAATTCACAAATGGAGTATTACTGAGCCATAAAAAACAACAGACAGACGTTATGAAATTTGGAGGTCAATTGATGAAACTAGGAAAACTAATGAGTAGGTATCCCAGACCCAGGAAGACAAATATAGTATTTGCTTATAGGGAAAATTAGCTGTGAAGTCAATGATAACCAAACTACAATCCACAGAACCACAGAGGATAGGTATACAATAAGGAAAAACAGATAAGGGAACAGATAGATCTCCTTAATAAAGAGAAATAAAAATAGATATATATGGATGCATTGGGGTTGGGGTTGGAATGGGAGGATCAAGTTGGGAGGGATAGATGGAGATTGTAAGAGGGAAAACTGGGAGAGACATCTATAATTAAGGGCCACTTGAGGGTATTATGGAAACCTAAAACTGTAGATCTAAATCAAATTTCTAAATGATGGGGGAAACAGAATACTAGTTGGCCATATCTTGTCTCCAAATGAGGCTTCAGGTATTGGGACTGGGTGATATCTAATAGAGTTGCTGGCTAAAGAGTCCTCATGGGAATCCCCAAACAACCCAAGACTGTAAGTTGTTGTTCTCTGTAAACTGACAGCAAAGGCCCACTGCTGAAGACACCTACACAACTCATTGAACGTGGGAATATTGAGCTGGTGCTTCACCCCAATGTTCCAGCTTCTTTTGTACAGGAAGGTACACTGCATGCTAACCAAACACAAATAAACAAAACAGTCAAAAAGCTGTTATCTGCAATGGTGTACTGTGTGTGAGACATACTGGGGCTATGGTGGGAGTAATGTGAATGCCCACTCCATGAGATAGAACGCATACCCTGACACTGGGTAACCAATAACCTGAGGCTAGATAGCCCAGAGACCCAGGGTAAAACCAAATAATACTAGTTTAAGAAAAAAAAAATGTAGTGATAAAATGTCTCCAAATGATATTCTGCTGTTCTCATAGATCAGTGCTTTATTCAGCCATCTTCAGAGAAGCTTCTGCAACAGATGGAACAGAGACCCACAGTGCAGTCGGAGACCGTGGAATACCCAACCCTACTGATGTCTCTACCAAAACCCTTTTGAGTTTATCAAACCCTGAAAAAGTGTGTTAGGAGCTGAGGGGATGGAGGACACCAACGAAACAAGGCCCTCTCCTCAACACGAACTCGTATGAACTTGAGACTGAAGCAGCATTCATAAAGCCTGCATGGGTCTGAATTAGGCTCCTCTGCATATGACTTCAAGTTTAGTGTTTTCATGATATTCTTGAGCGAAAACAAGTGGGTCTCTCACTTTTGGGTTCTTTTCCTTCTCTTGTTTGTCTTGCCCACCTTCAATGTGATAGTTTCTATTTTGTCATATGCTTTAAAGATTAAAAAAAAAAAGAAGAATAAAAACCTACCCTAGAATAAAAGTTAACAACTGAATTGGTGTTTATACCTGCTGGGAGAGGGAATGTCAGTTTTCTCCAATGGAACGACACTGGGTATACATAGCAACAATCCAGGAAATGTCTCATGTTCAGAAGTATTGACCAACACATAATGGCCCCAGGTTTTTTTTTTTTTTTTTTTTTTTTTTTTATGTGTGTGCGTGCATGCATGCATGTGTGTTGTTATTTAGTTACAGGTTTGTTTGTTTTTCTCCCTTTTGGGGTGGTGTCTAATTTTTGTTTTGTTTTTAGTTTTGTTGTGGTGTTGGGTGTTTTTCTAAGAAAGAACTTAGTTTGGTGTGTAGGGAAGAAGAGAGCATCTGAAGGACTTGAGAGGAGAGTATGATCAAAATATATTTAAATTTAAAAGTTTTAAATAAGAAAAATATAAAAGAGAATCAAGTAATTGAAACCATCCACATTAAATTCAGCCTGAGTTCAATATCCACTTATTTGAATTTTTAATAATTAAGTCCAAGTCTTCAGTTTCCTTAGCTTTTAAAATGAGGTTAATAGCTAGAGCTAGCTAGAGCAATAAGAAAAGTAAAGGAGATCAAGGGGATACAAATCAGAAAGGAAAAAGTCAAAGTATCACTATTTGCAGATATGATATTATACATGATGACCCCAAAAATTCAACCAGAGAACTCCTTCAGGCGATTAACACCTTCAGCAAAGTGGCTAGATACAAAATTAACTAAAAAAAAAAAAAAAAATCAGAAGCTCTCCTGTATACCAAAGACAAAAGGACTGAGAAAGAAATTTGGGAAACAACACCTTTCACAATAGCCACTAATAACATAAAGTACCTTGATGTGACTCTAACCAAGCAAGTGAAAGACCTGTTCGAAAAAAACTTCAAGTCTCTGAAGAAAGAAATTGAAGATACCAGAAATGGAAAGATCTCCCGTGCTCATGGATTGGTAGGTTAACATAGTGAAAATGGCCATGCTGCCTAAGGCAATCTACAGATTCAATGCAATTCCCATCAAATTACCAACACAATTCTTTACAGACCCTGAAACAAAAATTCTCAACTTCATATGGAAAAACAAAAAACCCAGAATTGCCAAAACAATCCTGTACCACTGATCGTCTGGAAGTATCTCCATCCCTGATCTCAAGCTGTACTACAGAGCAATAGTAATAAAACCAGCATGATATTGGCATAAAAAACAGAATGGTAGATCAATGGAACTGAATAGAAGACCCAGAAATAAACCCACACATCTACAGATACTTGATTTTTGACAAAGAAGCCAAAACCATTCAATGGAAAAAAGAGAGCATCTTCAACAAATGGTGCTGGTCTAACTGGATGTCTACATGCAGAAAATGCAAATAGATCCATACTTATCACCCTGCACAAAACTAAAGTCCAAGTGGATCAAAGACCTCAACATAAAACCAGACACACTAAACCTAAACCTGTTAGAAGAAAAAGTGAGGAAGAGCATAGAACTCATTGGCACAGGAGACAACTTCCTGAACACTAACAGCACAGGCTCTAAGAGGAACAATCAATAAATGAGACCCTCATGAAACTGAAAAACTTCTGTAAAGTCTGTAAAGACTGTCGTCAGAACAATATGATAGTCTACAGACTAGGAAAGGATCTTCACCAACCCTATATCTGACAGACGTCTAATATCTAGAATATATAAAGAACTCAAGAAGTTAGAAAGCAACAAATCAAGTAATCCAATTAAAAAATGGGGTATAGAGCTCAACATAGAATTCTCTGTAGAGAAATATAGAATGGCAGAGAAACAAAAAAAATGCTCAACATCCTTAGTCATCAGGGAGATGCAAATCAAAACGACCCTGAGATTTCACCTTACACCAATCAGAATGGCTAAGATCAAAAGCTCAAGTGACAACACATGCTGTAGAGGATGTGGAGAAAGGGGAACCCTCCTCTATTGCGGGTGGGAATGTAAACTTGCACAACCACTTTGTAAATCAGTCACTTTCTCAGACAATTAGGAATACTGCTACCTTAAGATCCAGGTATACTACTCCTAGGCATATATCCAAAATATGATCAAGTACACAACAAGAATATTTGCTCAACCATGTTCGTAGCAGCTTTATTTGTAATAGCGAGAACCTGGAAACAACCCAGATATCCCTCAACGGAATGGATACAGAAACTGTGGTACATTTACACAATGGAATACTACTCAGCAATTAAAAACAAGGAAATCTGGGATAGCTCACTCAGGATGATCTTTTCCAGATCCCATCATTTACCTGCAAATTTCATGATTTCCTTGTTTTTTATTGCTGAGTAATATGCAGTTCAGGGTCCAAGTGGGTTTCAGAGTAATAAGAACAGGGACTTTCTCTGACATAAACTGAATGGCCTGCTCCTTAATTACCTCCCCCTAAGGGGGAAGCAGCATTACCAGGCCACAGAAGAAGACAATGCAGCCACTCCTGATGAGACCTAATTGACTAGGATCAGAAGGAAAAGAAGACCTCCCCTATCTGTGGACTTGGTGAGGGGCATGTGTGCAGAAGGGGAAGGAAGGGAGGGATTGGGACGGGAGGAGAGAGGGAACCATAGTGGGGTACAAAGTGAATAAAGTGTAATTAATAAAGAATTAAAAAAGGGGGGGGGGAATCATGAAATTTGCTGGTAAATGGTGGGATCTAGCAAAGATCAACCCGAGTGAGGTATCCCAGGAGCAGAAAGACACACACAGTATATACTCACTTATAAGTGGATACTAGACCTATAATATGGGAAAACATACTAAAATCTATATACCTAAACAAGATAATCAAGAAGGAGGTCTCTCAATGATCAATCCTCATTCAGAAAGACAAACGGGATGGACATTGGAAGAAGAAAACAGGAAACAGGACAGAAGCCTACAGCAGAGGGCCTCAGACTCTACCCACAAGTGCATCAAAGCAGATGCTCAGACTCACAACCAAACTTTAGGCAGAGTGCAAGGAATCCTATGAAAGAAGGGGGAGATAGTGGGACATGGAGAGGACAGGAGCTCCACAAGGAGAGAGAATAAAAAAAAACTGGGCACAAAGATCTTTTCTGAGACCGATACTCCAACCAAGGACCATTCATGGATATAACCTAGTACCCCTGCTCAGATGTAGCCCACGGCAGCTCGGTATCCAAATGGGTTCCCTAGTTAGGGATACAGGGACTGTCTCTGATATGAACTCAGTGACAGGCTTTGATTTCCCCCCCTACCCTCCCCCCCCACCATGAGGGGAAGCAGCCTTACCAGGCCACAGAGGAGGACAAAGCAGCAGTCCTGATGAGACCCGATAGGCTAGGGTCAGATGGAAGGGGAGGAGGACCTTCTCTATCAGTGGACTTGAAGAGGGGAATGGGAAGAGATGAGGGAGGAAGGGTGCGATAGGCAGGGAGTGAGGGAGGGGGTTATCGGTGGGATACATAGTGAATAAACTGTAATTAATATAAAAAATAAAAATTTAATTAAAAAAATAAAATGAGGTTAAGTCATGTATCCCAAATTCAGGTTCAGTATGTTTAGTCCTGTATAGATAAAATTTATATGCTTACATTAAAATCAAAACTATCTCATTGAATTAGTATCTGATGTGATGACATACACACTTTTATAAAAACATGGTATTAGGCTCTAAGTTTACTTGCAGAGTCATCACTGAAATCTTGTCTGTAGGGCCATCTGTGCCCAAAAACTGAGGTTCATATTGGGAAATTTCTAAATGCTCACTTACTATTCCCCAACCTAAGTAGCACTCAAAGGCCCAAGCTTAAAGTCACTGATTATGCTGTTACCCAGGCAATGAAAAACTCCAAAAAAATAATTTAAAAAGTTAACTTACTGTTTCAGCATCAGCCAAGAACAGAAACCCAGAGCTTTCTATTTTGTTCATTTAACAAAGGTTTGAATATTCTTCCCAACAGCCCTTTGATTAATTTTGAGTTTGAAGTCAACAAGTGTGAGTCTACCTACATACACACACTCATACACACACTCCCAGCCTTATTAAAGGGGCATAGAGTCTCATTTTCAAATGTATAAATATAAAGGAATTCAAAAGATTCTTTAAATCCTAACACTTTCATTTCCTATATACTGGCTAAAAAGTCCCGTATGGATTCCCAGCATTAAATAAATGACACATGTCAAGTTTCAGAGATTTATTCATCAGTGTAATAACTCCAAAAAATCAACATGATTTCATGCATTAAGAGGAGAGTATTTCCTGGTTAAGTGGAAAATTGTGCGGATGGCTTCAGGAAAACCTTCATTGTAAGCAGCTTTTGGGTGAACTTCACAGTTTAGAAGTCGGGGCCTTCTTTCTTCAGTTTGCTGTAGTCAACATTCACTGAATAGAACTTAGAAAAAAAATTATAGTTTAGATTACCAGAACCAGATACAGTATAGAAATTTTAGAATTTGATGCCTCAATTTTCTCAAGTAAAAATTCAGAAATGAAAATTTAATAATATTTAATGATGCAAACTTAATTCACAAGAAAGTATTTCATCTAAAATTGCAGTGTTTTGAGATGGTTTGGGGGAAGTAAATAAAGCATCCAACCCATAGTTTAAGTATACTCTACTAGTTAGACTTACAGAGAAATTCTATTGCAAAGTGAATAATTAATTTCTTCTGAAGCATAGTTCTAAGTTTTTAGTTCATCTCCATTACACATATGGGAAAATCTCTAACAGAATGTAAGTATATAGAATTGTCACCATAGTTAAAGAGCTGCATGTGTGATGTGTAAGAACTTGAATCAAAAACATGGCAGGCTAGTGACATAATGCTTTGTGACTCTCCAACTCTTCAGCTGCACACTGTCTTTTTCTTAGAGATTTTTCTAAACTCTGCCAGTCTAAACTCTATCAGCTATTTTGCTGCTGATAGCTTTTAAGTAATATGGCACTTATACATGTTTAAGATTTCCAAATATGTCCTTACAGTCAATTAAAATTCAGTTTATAAATAAATTTTACTGTGATAATGCTAAGTAATGTCTAAGTGCTAGCGAGGTTTTGTTTTTTTTTTTTTTTCCTTTTCTTTTCTCTAATGATATTCTGAAACTAGTCTAGAATTTCTACTGGAAAAAACTGATTATCATCTTAATTTTTGTGCTAAAAAATTGAGGAGATAATGCTGTAAATCCTTAAAGATTACTTGATTTATCTATAAAAGAATCATAAGCATTTTCTCTAGAGTTTGTGTGCTGGTTTGAATAAGAATAATCCACATAGGCTACTATATCTGAATGCTTAATTACCAAGGAGTACAGCTCTGAGAGGATTAGAGGATTAGGCGTGGCCTTGTTGGAAGAAGCAAGTCACTGGGGGTGGGCTTTGGGATTTCAAAAGCCATGCCAGGCCCAGCTCTCTCTCTGAAGATCAGGATGTAGCTCCCAAATGTATTCTCCTGCACCATGCCTGCCTGCGGCCATGCTCCCTACTAAGAGCATGTTAATGCACTAAGCATCCAAAACTGTAAGCAAGCCCCCAGTTAAGTGCTCTTTCTCATCTGAATTGTCTTGTTCATGGTGTCTCCTCACAGCACTGTAACAGTGCCCAAGACAGTTTATACCGAGGGACAATTTCACAGCCGGTATCAAAGCCGGAAAGGACAGCAGTAGCTTAGCCTATGTGAGGGAGGCCCTGGATTCCTGCCTTTCCACTGTGAAAAAATATACAAACAGATTTCTTCAGACCGCCTTTCCCTCAAACACTCACTTCTTTATTGTATGCAGCAGGATCTCATACAATACAGCCTAGGGTGGCCTCCGAGGTGTGTCTAAAGATGAGTTTAGTTTTCCTGTCTCTTCCTCCCAAGTACTGAAGTGAAGGCATAAGCCACCACACTCAGTTTTAAGAGTTCTAGGGATGTGCTAGGCTAGCACTTCCCCAGCTGAACCACCTCAGCCCCTTACTTGACTGTTTAACAAAGAAAAATCTCCAAATTATAACACATATTATTATCATGAAATCCTTAGGTATACACAGACCTATGGCTTCTTGGACAGAAAACTGTAAGTAAACCAGCAATATTCTTTGCTGACTGTCTTAAGAATCAGTTTACTTAGACAACAGAACAAGTTATGCTGGTCTCTAACATGTTCACATAATTAGGATATTTACAGATGGATATGAAGGTATAATTATATCATAAAGAAAATAAACATCTAATAGATGCCAACAATATCTAGATGCTGTTTATCTTACTTAATCATCACAATTCTTTGCATTGTCACTGCTTTATAAAAAATCCAACTGAAGATCGAATTGTAACTCACTTAAAACAAAATAACCTAAAAGGCTAGAGAGTTAACTTAATGGCTAAAAGTGTATACGGCTCCATCTGAAGGCCCAGAATACAGTTCCCGGCACCCATGTGGGGTGGCTCACAACCACCTTGGTTAACTCCAGCTCAAGAGATTGACACCTGTTGTCTCAACAGGCACCTGCACTTAGGTGCACCAATACACAATACATGTAATTCCAACCAATAAAATACATCTTTAAAAACAAAACCACATCTAGGTGGTTGTTGCTAGGTGGTGGTTGCTGACAGTGTATGACTTAAATCAGCATATGTGAGGCAGAGGATCTCTAAGTTCAAGATCTGCCTGATCTATATATCAAGTTCTAAGACAGACATGGCTACTTTCTTAAACCAACTGTTTTGTCAGTGATGCACGCCTTTAATTCTGGCAGTCTGGAAGCAAAGAAGCAGGCAGGTATCTGAATTATTCAAGGCCAGTCTAGTCAACACACTGAGTTCTAGCATTATATAGAGACCTTGTCCCCCGCCTCAAAAGCTGATAGGCTTTTGATGTATTTGCTTTGTACCTAAAATTCTCTTTGGAAGTAATTTTTTTTTTCACTTCCATGTCTCTACTGTTTTTTCTAAACAGCGGTTACCCTGAAAGCATCCTTGGCTGTTCTGATTAATCCTGGCTTTGAAGCATCTCTTCCATTTGCCTAATCTCTTGTTGTTATATGAGCTTGCGTTGGGGAACCAATAATTCCTTTTATGAAGCAAATATTCATGTCCTCCTGAAATTTCTACTGAAATTGTAGTTTCCATTGGGATGATACTTAGAAACTGAGCATTCGAAAGGTAATTAGGTTATGAGGACAGAGCCTTCACAATTAGACTGTTTTCTTTATAAAAGAAAAACAAGACAAGAGTGTCTATATTGTTTCCTCTTGTGAATGCATTTGGGAAGAGTATCTTCACTAGGAACAGAATTGACTGACTAGCACCTTGGTCTCAACACTTCCCAGTTCCATTAACTGTGATAACTTCCTGTTCCCTAAACTTACCTATGATTTTTTTTTATCATAGGTACCTCAAATCTTACTGTCTTAACACAATAAACTCTTATTTTTTATTCCCACTGCTGTTTCTAAGTCAACTACTCCGCACTCATTTCATTCCAATCTTAAGTCTGATGATATGCCACTTTGGTTCTGAGAGAAATGAAAAGAATAATGGATCAGAAACAAAATAGTTCAAAAGTGGTAAACATCGTCCTCTTGTCTCATCATTTGCCACAGAAAGTAATATGGCTAAATCTGAGGTATGTGGGCCAGAGAAATAAAATTCTTTGAGGTAAAGACAGAAATCTTGTCACAGGACAGCCAAGGCTACGCAGAGAAATCCTGTCCTCAAAAATTTTCTGAGGTGATGGAAGAATTAACTATGGAGACAATAACCTATCTTACCTAATTAGTTAGGTTTAGAAGTAAAAATAAGTAGACTTCATTTATTCCAGGCTTACAAATCTAGATTTAGTTCTCTTCACCACTCTCAGCAACATTCTTCAGTTTTTACTCTCTATTAGCTACAGGTACTCAAGGATCAGGCTATGCCTTAAACATTAGGTTCTGATTTTTGTTTCATTTTGGTTTTGGAGACAGGGTTTCTCTGTATATCCCTGGCTGTCTTGGAGCTCACTCTTCAGACTAGGCGGTCTTGAACTCAGGAGAACTTCCTGCCTCTTCAGGTACTGGGATTAGAGGTGTGCCACCACCGCCCTACACTAACAATAGGGTCTTAATGCAGTAGCATTCTATTTCCAGTTCACAGGGCCTAACTTCAGCCCAGTGTCATCATATTCCAAACACTAGTAACTGGCACAACTATTGGAATCATCTGGTGCATTTCTGAAAAACAAGTATACAATACTCCATTAAATTCTTTGGTCAAACAACCAAATTCTAGTTCTTTCTTTTTCTCTTTAACATTTCTTAGATGTAGATACATTCCCCCAATTTCACCCTCCTGAATAACTGGTACTTAAATTCCTAAAACAAAATTACAAATTCAAATGCCTGTATTTTTCAGATGGCCTGTTTCAGCTTGGCTAATGATTTTTCAGTTGTATCTTTAAAGGACAGCAGTTTAAGTACTTACAAGCCAAATTATAGTTGGGTTAAACAGGAAGCTCAAAGTAAATAAAGAATAATTTTAAAAGTTGCTATGAACAGTATTAAAAACACCTATCTCGACCACAGACTCTTTCCACAAGTCTTAGTCAATGAAGGCTCACTGTGACTCTTCTTCACTGCTAAAGCAAACTTCTGGTTACGTAGAAACAACTTGAATATAATAGAAAACATATGGAAGAATTACACTTTAAATAAATTGTACGACATGAAAATTATACCCAAATACAGCAATATCCTTGACAATATGAAGGTTTGCATGTGAAAATATTACACATAAGAAAGGTTGTTTGGTGAAATCAATATTCTTGGTATATGAACAAATTCAGAGAGTGGCTATATAGAATGCTCTTCCAGGAATGTTAAAGTCTATCTATGAGTGTTAGCTCATGGCTAAATCAATTTTCATGCCTCCCTATTAATCTTCACCTAAATATTTGAACCATACGAAGAAAAATTAGCCAACCAAACCACCCAAGGGACCAGAGCTGCCTATACTTCAACAGCAACAGCAGTGGCAGCTGAAGCATTATGAAATGCAAACCCTTATTCCCAGATAAGTAAAGAGACAGGGGCCCTTCAAAATGACTTATAACGATAATGGCATCTTACCTGCATGTGCCATTTCAAGAAAAACTACCACATAGCCACGTTTCTTATATAATATGCTGTCCTGAGACTTTTAACAATTTTGTACTTTACCTTGTATTGATCATTGGGACCCAGTTTGTTCCAAGGCTCTGGGTTATTCTTCCTGTCCCAGCTAAAATGAATAAATTATAATTGTTATGGTAAGACACTACTTAAAATAGGGTTTTAAAAATATTTCCTTAGAAGCTAGTCTTTTGAATAGATCAATCTCATTTCCTATACTATGGCATTATTTTCATTAAAGAGTTAAGCAGAACTAGAATTCATAGTTAAACAAGTATGCACCTAGTAAAATCACAGAACACAGACTTTTGGTATATCTATTTTCATCCCTGTCTTTATAACAGAAACGGTTGTATTTGTATTAAATCTATTTTATCATGCAGATAATATATAAAAGTGTAAAAAATACTCAACCAATCATTTTCCGGCTGCAAAAAGAATCAGTTTATTGAGGAAAAGTTGGTAGAACATTTGCATACGATAGGAATCGTGATTAAGTATTTCATTAAAAAGCAATTATCGTGCCAGGCTTGGTGGTGCACAACTTTAATTTCAGCACTAGAGAGGCCAGCCTTGTTTACAGAGCAAGTTCCAGGGAAGCCTGGAAACACAAAACAAAGCAGCAACAACAGCACCCAAACAAAAAGCCCGTTATTACCCCAGCCTTCAAAATGCAAGACTTGGTATTAGCAATTCTACTTTACCCATAGGAAACTAAAAGTCAGTGAAATTAGATAAGCTCATGAAGCAGGAAAAGTACACGTGAGCTGCAGAAGCAGCCTTGGGGCTGACTGCATGGCTACAAAACTGTAGTTGTTTCTACTCTGTGACTTCTCCCAAGACTGTGGTCTCCAGCCCAGTCTCTCAACCATCCAAGTGTTAAGCATTTTTGGACTCACCAGACATCTGGATTGAACATTGCTAGGCGCAACACATACAGTGCTGCTCCAGTGCCTCCTGCTCCAATAAATATGAAGAGAGGGATCAACTAGAACCAAACAGAGAAAAAATAGTAGCCATTATCACATTCCTCAAACCTGTCCAAACTAAGGCTACACTGGTTTCTACAGGTCCACTACTTTGCTAACTTGCTCCAAAATGTGAATAAAGGTTGAGCTTAGATGGAAGCAATGTTTCTTTTAATTGTATTCTAAAGACATGATCTGTGCAAAAAAACATGTTAAGTGATTTGGGTTTAAGAGTCTGACTTATCTCTAAGGAGTAAATTATATGGGAAAATAATCCTATAAGTACATTCACCTCTGTAACATGAGAACAAGAGGAGGAGGGGAATCCCTTGGAAATCTACTCAACAGTGGCTCTGAAAAGTTCTGTGAACATAACCTTTGTGAAATAAGGAGCATTATTAGCTATCACAAGCACTAGTTTTAGGAATGAACTCTGTCAAGGTTTCCAAGCAAGGTGAGTATTACAAGATTTCGATCCCTTGTATTTCAGAAGGCTTGGTGGTGCAATGCAGTGACCATAAAAGCCTCAAAAGAGCCTAACAAACCTGACCTCTCTTGGGATTCTATCCACTCAGTGTACCCTCCACTCCTCTTTAGACCAACCAATCTGAGAGAGCGTGGCCACAGCGTTCAAACTCCCAGAATGTTTACCTTTCTCGCCGAAGCCTGCCTCCTTGTGCTTCACGCAAAACCCCGCAGTGGAAAGGAACGTTCACAAATAAAAAAGCTTCCAGCAACCAGGTCAACCCAACCACAGACGGGGTGTAACCCCAAGGAACGGTGAAAACAGAGCATCCCCAGGGGACAGAGGCAGGCGCAACCACAACTAAGAGGCCTGGAAAAGATCGTGAACTTACGCTGGGATGCTTCCTGGCCTGCCCGATAATCTGGCGGAGCATGTCTGCGGCAGAGGCCTACTTCCACAGAGAGAGGAGAACAGGAGCAGGACACACGCTGACCCGCTTCTGCAACCCGGATGAGCGGACGTCCAAAGTCATCCAGGACCTCCTACCTGAAGGACCCCTGGCTCCGAGGGCACCCTGCAGCAGGAAAGCCCGGCTGCGGCTGTCCTCTGCCGTGCCTGAGTGGGCGGCCAGCCCTCTCGCGTTCGTCCCAACCACATATTTCCACTGTGAAGCTCAGCATCCTTCATAGCTCCACGGCGCGTCTCTCTGATGGGTGTATTTCTGCGTAGACATCAGGACGTCTCGGCTGAGCAGACAGGCACTTTCCGGGACGACACGCGTCGGCGCCGGGTCAGCCGGCGGCCGTCTGGGAGCGCTCTCCGCGGGCGCGGCTCCTCCGGCGGCGCCTCCCGCCCGGGCCGCGCGCCGATGCGCTTCGGGGCGCGCGTGCCGTGCGCGCGCCGAGCCGCCCCGCGGTCCCCCGAGGCTGCCGCGCGGCGCCTCTGCAGGCTCAGCGCCCAGCTCCCGCAGGTCGGGTCGTGTGTCCAGCCGCCGGGGTCAGCTGCTGCGGTTTGAGACTGCAGCTGCTTCCTGGCTTTCACTGGCGCTTAGGGACAGAGGTTGGAAAGCTAGTAAGTGACTTACAGATGGCCATAGTTTCTTCAGTGTGATTCACTAGATTCTTAGGTCGTGGGCACGCTTGAAAACTGTCGGCCCAAAGAACTTTTGCAACACGTCACCATCCATTCCCGGTCCAGAGATTGCATCCTTAAAAGTTCATTCGTTGTTTGTTCTTCTGCATTTAACCTTTTCTACTACCCTACTTCAATTTTCATTTATCTTTCTAAATTCTTTTGCCCGAAAGTCCTCCTTGGGACGAGTTTAATGGGCAGTTTGAAATCACAACCAGCAATCTGAACCCTTTCCAACTGCCTACGTATCTTAAAGCCTTTCAAATAGTAAGAGTAAAAAGAGGAGACGTCTTTGCCGAAACTGCTAAACTGAAGAAGTAGACATTAGCCAAGAGGAAGCCTCAGGTGGAGGTGTGTAAGCAAGACAATTCATGTGAAGATCTGAACCACACAACCGCTAAGGTTCTGAACTCTGTTACAAACAGGAAGGCACTTAAAAGGGAGGGCAAAGCAGGGCCCACCTCCCAGCCAGGGACCACTTACACAGACTTTAGGAAGCTCACCAAGAAGAGTCGGGTTGAAAAGAATTCCTTCGGCTGTGAAGAATGGAGTGGAGAAAGGGCTATTGCACTAGTTCATATGAAAGATTTTTAAGTTGTCCTAAGGTAGGGACTGTAATCATTGGGGGAAAAAAGTTATCACTAAAAAGGACCATAGAAAAGTATGTGGTACCAACAGGACCTGATGGTTAGACAGATATGGGTGAATAAGGAAAAACGTTAAGAATAATATCAGAAGCTTAGTGGTGACCAGCTGTGACAGTATCCATGCCAGTTGCTGAAATAATACATGGCTATATAAAGTTCATTGACTTTCCAGAGAGCAGAATACATATCAAGATTAGAAAATAAATGCAGGAGTCATTTTATTAATGGGAAAGAAGCTGTAAGACTAAAGTAGATTAGGGGATGGAGTGAAAAAAGACACAGAGTGTCAAACTGAGGAATTCCAGCATGAAATGTGTTTATTGGATAAAGCCAGCAAGGAGGGAAATGTGGTTGATATATGGTGAAGGTTATGAATGTTAGGTCTGACATGGTTTGTTTGCTTTCTTTTTTTCCCCCATTCTTTCTTTGTTTTTTGTTTTTGTTTTGTTTTGTTTTTTTTTTTTTTAATTCACAAAACTTTGCTAAGTAACTACTCTATACCAGGTAGGTCTTATTGCTTTTGCTTTTGTTTTTGTTTTGGCTGGCCTCTCAAGGTCCTCCTGCCCCAGTCTTCTAAGAGCTGTCATTACAGACATATGCCTCCATGAACACCATTCAGCTTGTAGGAGTTTAGCATTGAAGAAGAAAATACTGTGATAAAACAGACCTACCATGTCAGCTAATAAAGACAGGTAATATACAGATAAGATAACTTTAGATAGTTATAGATGTGCCAATAAAATAAATAACAGTAAAAATGACATGAGAGAGGTAGAGGAGAGATAGTTACTTTAGCAAGAGTGGGCAAGGAAAGATTCCTTTGAGGATATGTGACTTGAAACCTAAATTAAAAGGGGCAGCCTGTTGAAAGATCTAGGGAAGAACATTCTAGTTAAATGAAATTGACAAGAGATTATATCAAACAGCAACAAAAGAAGTACTCAAAGGAAGCATAAGTGGCTGGTCCGGACACAACAAAGGAGAAGAAAAAAATGAGATCCCCGAGGGAGTAACAATCTTGGTAATACTTTACATACTACAGTAAAGAGTATGATTATGTTAAAAATCCGTACGGAAAGTACTCAGAGGTAAAAAAGGGAACTAATGGTAGTGAGTATAGCCAGGCTGGTAGCAAAGAAATTACAAGATGAGAGGACCGTTTACTGAATATTATCATTTGGAACAATAAATATTGGTAAGTATATATACAAGAATGCCACAATTCAAAAGAAAGTAAAGTCTATAAGTTTATTTATTTATTTTTATTTTTTTAAAAGATCATTGGCCTAGTTCCTAGACATAACAACAATATGGCCAGCCAGGTGAGGCCTCCTTTTTAAATATGAAGAAGGCAGAATTATAAATTTGACTAAACTGTAACCAACAGGTCAAACTGTCAAAGCTTAAATTTTGCATATTAAAGTTAGGAGGAATAAATATATGAGCTGTATTTCAAGTAGGGCTGGATAGAGTAGAGGTGACAGTTTAAGAAAGCCATGGTAGAGGAGGCATTGCAAACACAGTGTGAGTTTCAGAAGTAGGGATTTTGTGTGTGGTAGATTTTATCATTTACAAATTCCTCTTGCTTGTCCTGAGAGAGAGAGGTCATTTCATTGCCTCACTAACATCAGGCTTGATAAGGTGACTTTCTTTAGTAGTAAATGAAATGTGAGAAATCCCACAGGCCACACATAATTGTTGGCTCCTATGTGTCTGTTCTCTCTTCTCTTTTTCCTTCGTAATGACATCAGAGTATATTCTAGACAGTGGCTGCTTTACCAGCTTGGATGTGAAAACGAAAGCCGTTTGGAAAGAGTTGTTGCTTACCTATGCTTTGAAAGTAGAAAAGAAAGCTTTATTGTCTCAAGTCGAAGTAATTGTGATTACAGCGTAGTCTGTCTCAAAAGAATTACAGGTTTGGCCAAATAGAAGAGAAGTGGATTACATACAGCTAAAAGGACTCTTAGCTGTGGATTTTAAAAACTGTGACAGCTTGAGATGTGAATTGATAATACTTTTTTCCAAACTTCCGGAGGAAGAATCAGAAAGATAAGTGCTTATGAGCTGTTTACCTGGATTTAAACCAAGACCCGAGGAAGAGTGCTGATAAGATCAGAGCCTACTTAAAGACCATTCCCTATCTTAACTTTGTAGTAACTTATACCCAGAGACATTTCAATCCGTTTATTCCCATACCTATATACAATTCTTTTCACTATAGTTATCCCGTCTCCAGTCTTTGTTCTACTGTAGGTGTGTGAGTGTGTGTGTGTGTGTGTTTGTGTATGTGTTAGAGCAATTAAAGTTGTTAATTCATAGCTCTTCAGATAAATCAAAGACAATTCTAGAAAATAAACTAGAAATCACAATATTGGACTGGAAACGTAGCTCAGAGCCATAGCACTTGCTTAGTGTGTATGAAAGCTTCAGTTCTATCCTTAGACTGAAAAGAAAAGAAAACAAAGATAAAGTGAGGGAGAAACAAGAAAGGAAAGAAAAAGAATGCCAATAAGGACAGGAAGAGAAAAGACAATAAAAGAAGATTCTACAATCATTTGTGAATCATAGTCTGAGTTATAAACAGACAGGACAGGAGTGCTAGGTTCTCTCCAGTGGTGTGTGCATTTTAAGAAAAGACAATCAAGACTTGAATGTCTTGAATGAAGAATCCTACATGGTTGTAATATAAAAAAAAAAAAAACTGTTATATTGGCATTTTGTTCACATGTTAATGCTTTTTCTAGGAAAGTTTTATTTATTCCTCCTGCTAGTGTCAAGCTTAGACAGGTGACTTAATTTGGTCCATGGGCATACAAAATTAAGAATAAAATTAATATAAAAAGAGAGCTGGAGAGATGGCATAGTAAATAGTGCTTACCTTTCAAGTATGAGGGCCTGTGTGTGGATTCCCAATACTCACGTAAAGCCACATGTGGTAGCATGCATCTTTAATCCTACTACAGAGAACAGACAAACACTAGAAGTTCAAAAGACACCTAGCTTGGAGTATGCAGTAGCAGACAAGAAATCCTGTCTCAGACTGGAGAGATGGCTCAGTGGTTAAGAGAGCTGTCTGCTCTTCCAAAGGACCTGGATTCAATTCCCAGCTCACAACTGTCTGTCACGCCAATTTCAAGGGATCTGATACCTTCACACTAAATACACATAAAAATTTTTTTTAAAAAATTAAAAAAAAAATCCTGTCTCAAACATGGTAGAAGATCCAGATCATTCCTCAAGGATGTCCAGCAACCTCTACATGACTACCATGATTCATGTTTCCACAGACAAATATATTTTCATACTCAGAAATATAAAAGGAATACATAATAAAGAAAAATAGTACTGTGATGAAGTATCATACCATATAGAATTATTAGGGGAAAAGGGAGCTTTATAATCATACATTTAAAATGTTCTTAGCAAAACAGAAATCAAAGCTTATGCTATAAGTTCAATGTATGGAAGGAGCTGGGTTTAGCTTTGTGGGACTCGAGTTTCACAGAGAGCAAACATGGGAAATTAAACTGAAAAGGTTAACTCAGATTTGGAAGAGTTTGGGATTTAGAATTATATCCTTAGGTCATGAAGATTTAAAAAATTATTTCTTAACACAAAATAAAGAAACTGCATGGCATAGGTCTTAATAAAGGAATCGGGATGCCTTTTATCATTTTATTTTGAGATTTGTACCTTGTATATTTCTTGTTCTTTAGTTTTATATTAATTTTTGGAATGAGTAAAAAATTTAAAAACATGTAAATAATAGATGTCCAAATTAAATGAAACTGCATCCAGACATGACAGTGTTTATTTATAACCCCAGCATTTGAGAAGCAACGCAAGAAGGTCAGGCTCTCAAGGCCAGCTTCAGTTACATAGTGAGTTTAAGGCCTATTTAAGCTACAGAAGAGCATGTCTGACAAACAAACAAACAAACAAACAGCTTTTCTATGATGAATACTGCCATATTCCCAACAATAGCACCAAAGATAAAGTAGTACTCTTGTATATTTCTCTTGAAGATTCAAGACTAGGAGATTCTAGAAGTTATGGTGATTATATGTTGTTATTAATGTATGACAGTAAAGAAATAGCTTCTTTTGAGAAAAATAATTTAATAAGTGAGCCATAGAATACAATTATATTAATGTAAATTGAAGACAGAATCATATTTTTATTCAGTTTGCATTTAGGATTTTAATTATTTTTCTAGTAGATAAAATGACAATTGGAGTTATTTTTCTGATAACACAAATGCAAATACCTTCACTTGTTAATAAAGATTCTGCAGCTATCCTTACTCTAAAAACAAATATGTTCTTTTACTAGTATGAGTGTTTAGCATAAACTACCACTAATTATAAAATTTCTATTAGAAAAATGAAAGCATTTTGGCTTGAAGTTTACTCCCACTGTTATAAATCTCAAAGCTTCACTGCTATAAGTTTAAATTAAATACGCAAAGTTTTTTGTGTGTAAAATTCAATGAATATTAAAAAGCAGAGACACAGCAATTTAGTTAGTACTTCTTTTCAGTGAAACCTGTCTTCATAATATTTTAGTGGAAAATGTGTTTGTCTTATTTGGAATAGGACATCAAACATCTAATCTTCATATGATAGACTTTAGATTATCTCATTTTCCATTCTTCTTCAGTGCCATTTATTATCTCTCTGCAGGGTTTTTTTTTTTTTTTAAATAACTTTGATTATCCTGATCTAATTGTTGTCTCAGAGGCTTACTGCTTCCATTTGCTGACCTAGGCCTCATCTTGGAAGCTTTTAAACTTTATACAATCTAATCTAGGCTGCTGTTGAAAATAAAATATATTGGGCTAATTATTATTATTATTAGTCTTGTAATTATGGCAGTAATATTTAACCCGTTATCATAACCAATAGAACACAGACACCTGTTAGATTTTGTCATTGCCTTATTTACCTTGGGCTGGGCAGATATTTTATCTACACTGTCTTAATAACCTTACCATCCACATCTTAGTCCCCATTCAATGCCATCCTCCTTAACCATTCTTATCTGGGCTACCTTCCATCCACAATCTGATAAATACTTGCTTATATTTTTCATCTTGGTGTTTTTTCCATGCATACTAACCTCAAAGTCCTTCCTCTTGCCCCAAGTGGTTCCTTCTCTACACTAAGCCATCCTGCCATCCTCCCTTCTCTGTTCCGGTCTGTTTCCTGTGAGTCTCCTGAACCCGAAACCTAGGAACCTTAGCCACTCCTAGCTTATTCTGCCCTGCCCAGGTTTTAATCAACTAATCAGGAATAATGTTGTAGACACGTTTACACAACAAGGATAGGGCAGTAACCAGATCTTGAAAGATAGTAATTAGCATCAAAATACAAGCATTAGACCAACCCCCAGCCTAGAATGTTTTCAGCCTCTGAGACCTAACTGCTGAATAAGCTCACCCTTTCTAGTCTTTTTGAACTTTGGCTAGCTGGTTCAACTCAGTGAAGGCTTAAACCCCTCACTAAACTGACTGATTCAATCTGGCTTTACTCAGCTTTTGAATTTTTACTTTGCTTGACCTCAAACTACCTCTAGCAATCTGTTCTACTAATCTTCTCATTCTCTGGTTCCTTCTCATTTTCTGGCTCATCGGTCTTCATATGTGTCTAGTTTGTTCTCTCTTCAACCTCTCTAAAATTCTCCCAGTAAAACCGCCTCTGAATTCCACAAACTGAACTGCCAACAACTCAACTCCACTGCTCTGAACTAACTGAACAGCACTGACTAGAACTCAGAGATCTTCATGCCTCTGTCTCCTGAGGGCTGGAATTAAAGGCATGTACCACCATGCCTGGACCTATGCTTTTCTTTACCCTGAAACTTGTACTTTATCAGGCTGGCCTTGAACTCAGAGATCTGCTTGCTTCAGTCTCCTGGGATTAGCCATGACTGGATTAAAATCCCTCTACAGATTCCTTAGTTCATTCAGTCATTTTCTCAGGAGCATATGTTGAATGCTTACCAGGTACTGTTTGCTATGTTGAGTGGGCATGGTGTCTGCATGCTTGTGTGTATGGATTTGTGTGTATATGAGAAGCAGAGGTTAGTCTCCAGTGTTCCTCAGTCACTGTACACCTTAGTTTTTGAGATAGTCTCTCTATAATAAAGTGGAGTTTATGGATTTGGTTAGACTAGCCAGCCAGCAATTCCCATGAGTCCTCCTGGCCTTGCTTCCCCTACTCTGGAATTATACATCTATCCCATTGCTCCCTGCTTTTACATGGGTGTTAAGGACCAACTCAGTCCCCATGTTTGTTCAGCAAGTACTTTGCTAGTGAACCAACCACCTCTCCAGCCCTATTAAATAATTTTTTTGATTCACTGAATCAAATCTGTGAAATATCTTCATTTAGAGACATGTTAAGCCCTTGAGATCAAGAAAACTTGGAAATGAAGAGCCAACAGGTAAGAGTTAATACCATGGAAACCTATGAGATTGGTCACAACAAATTGGTTGAGAACTGCTCTTTAGACTATAAGCAAACGAAGACCAGGCCAAGAATGAGGAAATAGTAAAGAAATCAAAAGTGACAGTTAATACATTAGTCAGGGGTCAACCAGAGAAGCAGAACCCCTGGGCTACATATTTGTATAGCAAGATTGGTCATAATGAATTGCTGTGTCTATGGAAAACAGTACATCTTCTACTACTTGAGATCAGCAGAGGAGTCCTCAGGGAAGAGAAGAGAGACAAGAAACAGACAAAGAAAATCACATCAGGAACATATATTTTCTATGTCTGTTTTTCCATCAGTTTACTGTCACCTCTTAGCTGTTGTGAATTATCTTGTTACTAATGCTACTCACTGTTGGCAAGGGAAAAAAAAGTTGTGGGAGGACATGACCTGGCCAGGGAACCTCACAACCCTGAAATTCCTGCATTCCTAGGCCTGTCATTGAGGTTCAAGGCCTCAGGCTAACTCATGTGAACCACAAATCCATAATCACTCTAGTGTTCAGAAGTTCCAGTCTTCACACTCAGTGAGCCAGGCACTAGACCAGCCTGACAAAGGGTCCAGCAGCAAGCTCACTACCCAGCAGTGGTGTATCCATATTCAGTGAATGGGCTAGATGGTAAAGGGCTTTCTGTGATGAATCCAGCCAGTAAAAGCTAGGGTCAGATAGAAGGGGAGGAGGACCTCCCCTATCAAGGGACTAGGGAAAGGGCAAAGAGGGAGAGGAGGGAGGGTGGGTAGGACTAGAAGGAGGGAGGGGGCTACAGTGGGGATACAAAGTGAATAAATTGAAATAAATAAATAAATAAATTTTAAAAGCTAAAAGAAGTATGCATTTCTTTACATGTGTAGACAGTCAAGAAAACCACAGGGATCACACATAGAACTTCATGGTGCTACCAAAAGTATCAAATAAGATATCACTATTCGAATGAAATAAAGATACATAAGCTCTCACAAAAGAGTTTAAACTCAGAAAAGCAGGGGAAATTGCTGGTCCCCAGTGATTGAAGGGTAGGTAAAATAGGAGATGTTGGTGAAAGAAAACAAAGCACCTGCCATGTAAGGTGTATCAGTTCTGGAGATTAAATGTACAGAATATTGACTATAGTTAATGATGGTGAATCTGATATTTGAAATTTTCTAAGGGACTACATTTTAAATGTTGTCACTATGAGAAAAAAAAAAAAAAAAGCTGAGAGTGGCTACCCCAATCCTCTCTGCCCTAGATAAGCTGATTCAGAAAGATTGCCATGAGTTTGAGTTTAGCCTAGACTAAATCTGAAGTAGCAGGCCAGCCTGAGTTATCTTGTTTTACTCTGTCTCAAAACAAATAAACAAACAGTAAAAGAGAGGGTGATCTGAAGAGATATGTTAGTTAGCATTATTGTGGTAATCATTTCATAGTGTTTATATATGTCAAATCATCATATTCAGTAGGACTTGGTGGTGCATTCCAAATGTCCTAGTGAGGCAAGAAGTTGAGGCAAGAAATCATGAGTCTTGAATCATTCTAGTCTTCATAGTGACAATTTATCTCCAGGAAATAAAAATCAGAGTTGGGGATATGATTCAGTGGGAGAGCACTCATGGAGCACATCTCAGGCCTTAGGTTTACTCTCCTGTAATTAATAAAATGCCACCTTATCACATTCTGTGCTAGAAGTACATGCACCTTTTACTTGTCAACCTTAATAGGCTATTTAATGAATTCAAAATCTACCCTGGATATATAAGAAACTGTCTCCAAAGGTGGGGTGGGAGTGGGAGCACAGCCTTTTGTTTGTTTGAGGGATAGTCTTATTCTGTAGTTAGTCCACATGGGCCTGGCCTTAATCTTGGAATCCTCTTTCCTCAGACCTCTGGGTGATGGGATGAGAGGCACAAGCCACCCTCAGACCTCTGGGTGATGGGATGAGAGGCACAAGCCACCATGTTTATCAAGTGTAGTTTTTAAAACTTTGTTGTTGTTTTGCCTTTTAGAAATGAAAAGAAAACCATTGGAATAGAGATGTGAGAGATTCTTTGCAGGTTCTCTATCCTCCTGCACTGAGTTATGCCACATACTGTTTTGATTATTCAAATGAGTGCCTTTGAAATTAGTTTAGAACTAAAGCATGTGAGCTCTCCAACTTTTGTCTGTTTTAATATTGTCTGGGGGTTGCATGTAGGTTTTGTCTATCTTTGGATTATATGATAATCTAAACCTTCCCATGCCAGAATTGCTTAAATAATCTAGCAAACCAACTATAAATTTTTCTTTATTTATATCAATTTCAGTATCATAGTACATAGACATACATGTAGGCAAAATGTGCATACATATGAAAAATAAAGATTTAATTTCTAAGGTCATTATTATGGGTATACTCACTTTTTCTGAGCTTTCTGTCAATGTGAAAACAGTAACTAAAATAATCAGTTAATAGGAGAGAAGGCACATTTTTGCTCATATTGTTGTGACTTTTCAATTTCAGGTCCCTTCACTAGATTCTGCTGTTCTTAGGCTACAGATAACTCAGTATACAGTGAAGGAATGCTATGACAGAAGAAAGCTGCTCAACTTATCCTGGCCAGGAAACAAAGAGTTCTCACCCTTGTAACAAGGCTCCTCTCCTCACACCCAGTGGCCTATGAGTCATAAGTCATTCACTCATGATCCAATTGCCTCCTAAAAGCTGTGAACACTGCTGCTTTAGGAGATAAACTTTCAATCCGTGAGCTTTTGGTGGACAGCTAGGAAGGAAACCATAATAATTTTTTATAAAATAATTCATTTATAAATGAAAATACATATAAGCATAGTTGGTGCACAGTGAGGCTAAGTAAATCATTGGGATTAAAGAGGTAGCTTATAAGTTAAGAGCCCTTGCTGCTCTTGCAAGGACTCAGCACTCACACTGGGTAGGATACAGTTGCCTGAACCTCCAGTTATAGGATGAAATGACTCCTTTTGCTTCCATGGGCACCTGCACATATGTGGCATACAGTCATACACACACACACACACACACACACACACACACACATAAATAAAAATGTAAGTAAATAAAGAGAAAATGTGAAATGAATCAGCTCATTCTTTCTATAATCTCAACCAGAATGACTTTAGCAGCTTTATCAAAGAAATATCAGCTCTCTCAAACTTTGAGGCCCTAGTAAAATATTATACATAAATTTACTTGATATAAGTTTTCAAGCTTTCACTTCCAGAACTAGGAGGGCTAGTTGTTCATATGATACAGATCATATTTATCTGCACAAGGTTATAGTATATGGGTTGAATTATTCCTCCTACAAATCTATGAAGACAGAGAACTTCCTAATCTGAACTTAACTTGGAAAATTAGCGTACTTATGAACTTAATTTAATAAGGTGACATTGTATTAGAGTGGGTCCTAAATCAAATGATTAGAATCCTTACAAGAAGAAGGTGATACACAGGAAAGACCATCGAAAGAGAAGCAGAGATTGCATTTGTTGTTTAAAGCCCAGAAACATCAAGAACCACTCGGAACTAGAAGAGGCAAAAAACAAAAGTCAGGAAAACTATATTTTCCAGCCAAGCGTGGTGGTGCACGCCTTTAATCCTAGCACTCAGAAGTCAGAGGCAG
Source organism: Meriones unguiculatus (assembly GCF_030254825.1). Lineage (NCBI taxonomy): Eukaryota > Metazoa > Chordata > Mammalia > Rodentia > Muridae > Meriones > Meriones unguiculatus. The sequence continues at coordinate 41,269,173 of NC_083368.1, forward strand.
GTAGGTCGGTGTTACACAGACAACAAGACAAAAAAGGAAAACTACATTTTCGTCCTACTTCTGTGCCCTAGGCAGCCAGACATCCCTTTAGATAAGATAAGGTTCATTTTTAAAGGTTCGTAGCTCAGGGCTGAGAGTTTATAACAACCTTATAAAGTTTTATAGGTATATCCTATGTGTGGAAAATTAACTGAGTTATATAAAATATTATAAATTATTGTTCCTTTGTTAAATATGTTTCTAGTTTCCTAGAGTTGAAGCTTGAGGATTTTCTTCACTCTAATTTATGTATCATTACAGATTTCCTGTCTTTTCTCATTGAGAGCACTTAGGATTTTCTTGAATACAGAAATTCTAGCAGTATTTTGTTTGTGTTTTCAAGACAGAGTTTTTCTGTGTAGTTCTGGCTGCCCTGGAACTCACTCTGTAGACCAGACTTGCCTGGAACTCAGAAATCCTTTTGCCTCTGTCTCTTGAGCTCTGGGATTAAGGTGTGTACCACCAGCACCCAGCAGTTTGTTTGTTTCCATCTCAGCATGCTTGTTCTTGAACATCTCTGAAATACTAATAACAGCACGGTACATCCAGCTAGTAATTTTCTGGAAAGGACTTGTGATCTCTTTAAGGGATTAGGAATGACAATTTTTTGGCTACCTACTTCACTTTTGGATTATCAAATTTGTTTGGCACTTTAAGCTTAGGGGAAGAGAGTTATTTTGAATGATGAATAAATCTTTTTTTTTTTCTTTGCCTTTTTGACAAAGAATCTCACTATGTAATCCTAGCTGGCCTGGAACTCAGTGTAACCCTTAAATTTACACTTACCAGCAATCTGCCTGCCTCTGCCCCAAATATTGGCATTAAAGAAATGGAACACCACAGCTATCTGAAAAAGTTTATTTTTAAAAGATTGCCTATCAGACAAGGTGTACTAGAAAGACAAACACTTCATGTTTTCAAGAAGAAAGGGATATAATGGTTGGAAGTAGATATTTAAAAAAAAAAAAAAAATCAATGGATGCCCCAAGAAGAAAGTATGGCATTCCTTTTGGAAAGTTGGCTTGAAGTTTACACAAATGCCTCTGTAGTACACCTGTCAGGAAACTGGTTTTGTTACTGCTTTTGCAGCTGCTCACATCATAGCCTCAGCCAGGGCGCTCATATCAAGGCACAAGAGTAAGTTCTCTGAAAACTGTGTTGGACTTCATGTCTGTTACAGTTTGCTGCCATAGTAGAGGAAACTGGTTACTATCTACATCTATTTTCAAAGCTTTTCTTATGGCCACACATAAATCACATCTGCAATCCCATTTCCAGAGATGCCCAGAATGAGGGCAGACTGGCTCAAATGTTAGTGTTCTGCTTTATCGCCTTGGCAGCCACATCTACCTGTCCACAAATAACCCTTCTCACAGTAACAGTAGCAATAAAATCATTCTGTCACCAAACATACAACATTATTCCTAGTATAAGGGAAAACACCATTTCCCTTAAGGTCATAATTTAGGGTCCCACTCTAATTTAAGATTCAGTGAGTAGATGCAACAGAAGTGGAAAAGAGAAGATTTGCCAGCTGTCTTAGTCTGGGTTAGTATTACTGTGATGAAACACTGAACAAAGCAAGTGTTGGAGGAAAGGGTTTGTTTGATTTTTGTTTGTTTGTTTGTTTGTTTGTTGGCTTATACTTCCACACCATAGTACATAACTGAAAGAAGTCAAGATAGGAACTCAAACAGGGCAGGATCCTGAAGGCAAAAGGTGATGCAGAGCAATGGAGTGGTGCTTTTACTGATTTGCTGCATATGGCTTGCACAGCCTACTTTCTTTTAGAATACAGGACTACCTGCTTAGGTGGCCCAGTCTTGTGGAGGCATTTTCTCAGTTGAGGCTTCCTCCTCTCTGATGACTCTAGCTTGTGTCAGAATGACATGAAACTCTCTACACAGCATTCTTTGCAAAGTCATTATATCTTAGGAAAGGGCCTGCATTAGAATGTCTTCAACAAGATAGGTAGTTCTCTATTCCAGTCTGTTGGTACACTACGGGAAATTAGCTACTGTCTTCTATTTTCAAATCTCTTCTTATGGCCAAACATAAGTCACATCTGCAATCCCATTTCTAGGACTCTGAGACCCATCATACAGATGTAGAGCACAGATGAGTCCAATTTCAACAAGAAAGAAAGGTCTAATCACACTGACGAAGAGAGGCTCTCTGATGTTGTAGTCTATTCTCAGGTCTTCAGGTGTCCTTACCATCAATATACCCAATGCTCACAAACTTGTCTGAAATCTCAACCTGCGGATTCAGGTTCACTGGCTTTTGGCATTGTTCAATAATTTTGTGAGATGACATTCTTTTAGAGCAATGATTCTCAGAAGCACAAGTGAGGTTACTGCTATTGACTTTTTGTTCCAAGGGACATTTGTCAAAGTGTGGATACATTTTCAGTTGTCACAGCCTGAGTGAGGTGAGCTGTTATTGGCATGTACTGGGGAGAGGGAAGGGGCTGGAACACCTTACAAACACAGGATCACCTTCTACAGCACATAATCTACGCCAAAATATCCATAGTGCCCTCACTGAGAAATCCTTGTTTTCAGTAATAGAGAAGCTATATTTCTTAACACAAGATTCTGTTTTGAGGCAGAATTTAAAACTCTGGGCTTTTGTTTATCATATACACACATTATATTTAAAATATAATATTAAATATATGTGAGCAAAAGCCCAGAGTTTTAAATAACACACACAAACATACATATATATCATAATCATTTCTTAGAGTGGCTTTTCAGTCCAGTTCAGGCCATTAATTTATTCAATTTTTGTTTCATCTTAATGTCCTATTATAAGAAGTACTTGTTGCCACATTGACTATGATCAATAGGCATTTTATTCCAGATGAGTACATGTGATCATTTAAGTATTTCTTATTGTAATAGCTTCTTTTTATTGGTAATAACATTCTCCTTGTGTTTTGAGCCAAACCAAATCAAATGAATCTTAATTTCAAAGAAGTAATTTATTCTTTTCTTAAACACATCAGTGTGCCAATCAGATTTTTAGTCTCAACATGCTTCTAGCCTTGGGAGTTTCTGGGTTTTAAACATCTCTGTCTCCCTTTACTGCTCACCATAGTCCCCAGTTCAGATGCATTTTAAATTTTTGTGTCTGAATACAAATATAGATTTCTCTAAGATGCTTCGCCTTCGTGTTTTCTCCTTTCTTAGCATGTGTATTCTTTCTCTGGTTGCCCAGAGTAACAAACAGTAATTAACTTGATTATATCTTCAGTGTATCTTATGCTGTGGCAGGGAAAAGACAATAAGGTGCATTCATAAGGTGCATTCCCTAAATTGCTATGCATGATATTTAGTAAATGTTTTAGTGAAAGTTTTAAGAGTTAGTTTCTCATTGCATTCTGTGATTTGATGTCTACAAATTTCATTTGCAGTTTTTCAATGCAATTCATTTCCCATGCTAAACATACTGCCATACAACAGATATTTGTGTAGTAAATGAATGAATCTATTTTCATTCAAAGCTTTGTCTGATCTCAACATAAGAGCATCTTAAAAACTGTTAAGACTGTTTCATATCTATTTAATTCTGGTTTTTTGGTTTTGTGAGCCAGGGTTTCTTGTGTAGCCTTGGCTGTCCTGGACTTTGTAGACCAAGCTGGCCTTGAATTCACACTGGTAGGATTGGCCTTCCTCTGCTTTCCTGAATGCTGGGATTAAGCGCATGTACCACCACATTCTTCTCAGATCATAATATTTTAATAGCTCCTTAGAATAGAATGTGGCATCTGAAACTGTTGAATGACTACCATATCTAGTTCATATTTCTCTCATTTTTAGTGGACGTAAAAATAATCTTAAACAATTTCTGTAATTAGATACCAGATACTATTTCCTGTTTTGTACACACACAGCCTGAGAAACTTACCAAACTGGGCATGGTGGAACATTTTTGTAATCCCAGCACTTGAGAGGTTATTACAGGTAATTACTGTGACTTCAAGATCAGGCTGGACAAGTTATGGGCAAGACTAGCCCTCAAAAAAAAAAAAAGATAAACAAATCTACAATATACTTGTGAGAGGAATTCTGCCACAGTTGTATTCTTTATGTTTTTTTTCCTCTTAGTAATAGTGAGCGCTGTGGTTTATTTATTTAGAATGTTTCCCTATCAAAGAGTAGTTGGTTACTCCCATAACCTTTGTGCCACTATTGCATTAGAACAGCTCTCAGTGTTTGTGGCTGGTGATATTGATGATTATCTTCTTCTTGTGCCCAGAGCATACTTCTAGCACTGTCTTGGGTTTTATTGCTGTGAAGAGACACTATGACTAAGGCAACTCTTAGAAAGGGAAACCTTTAATTGGGGGTGGCTTACAGTTTCAGCGATTTAGTCCATTATCATTATGCTGGGAAGCATGACAGCATCCAGGCAGACGTGGTGCTGAGAGTTTTACATCTTAATTCACAGGTCACAGAAGGGAACTGTGTGCTACAGTAGGTGTAGCTTTCATAGGAGACCTCAAAGCCTACCCCTACAGTGACATACTTCCTCTAACAAGGCCACACCTACTTCAACAAGGCAACACCTAATAGTGCCACTTTCTATGGGCCAAGTATTCAAACACATGAGTCTATGGGGCCATAATTATTCAGAGTGCCACCAGCACCATAAACACCAGCCACCAGGCATGAAAATTCTAGGTGAGCACCAGCTTGATGTCTCTGTGTTCAGTTATATAAGTAAAATGTGTCTTCAGCAATAGGGACTTACCATCAGATTGAATAGTCTTTGATTTTTGAAGTGTTCTTTGGGACCTATTTGGCTAGTGACTTAACAAGATATAACCCTTTCCCAGCACTGAAGTTTTTACTTGGTGGGATAACATAGCTAGTTGAGTCATTGTCTCCCCTAGTATGTGTGTGTTGGGGGTAAATATACTCCATTTAAAATCCATTCATAGTATATATGTAGGCTTCTGTTACAGTCCTGGAATGGAGTTTTGTGAGGAGAATTCTGAGTGCTTGTAAGACTCCAGTTTCTTCAAAACACATAATGGTTCTTGGAATGTGTTTTTCTGCTCGGACCAGGAGTAGCGGATAGGAGTGAATTATTCATTACAACTGGATATTGTTATTTGTTTATTACCTCTGTGGAAAAACATGTTTTTACCCTGTGCTGCTTGTCCTTGTGATTTTATACTTATGTGATTCTTTTTAATGCTTAGAATATAACTTGTCTGATGATCTGAATAAAGTTGGTTATTGCATGAGAAGTTAGTCTACCTTATTTTTAGGCTCCATTCTCCCAGGTCCCACTGCCTCTAGAGCAGTAAACAGGTTTCCATTATCTTTTCTTCAAAAGGCCTTTAGTGTTAGTTTTCCTCCCCCAATCCCCCTGTTATTTTCATCTTCCATAACACTATATTCTATTTCCCCTTCCTTGGGAGACCCTCCCACCCCTAAATACCTTACTAGGTTTGTAACCTCTGTGGTTATTTGGAATGTAGCACACATTTCAAAACGTCTACACTGCAGAAAGCACCACCTATGGGTTGCCAATGCACTTGGCAATTAGAATATCTACACAAGATTTGTCTTTCAAATATTTGTGGTTTATTCACAGAAACATTCTATATACTATCATGCTAATATAAAAGTTGATCAGACATCTCAACAAGTGGGGAAGAGTTGAGATGGTACTGAAGAAATGCTGCTGCTGTGTTCCACTGGGGGATCTTCTCAGATGAGAAAGCTTTGGAAGCTTGCATAATTGACCCACATCTTCTCTGAAGTCCTGCAGCTGTGTCAGGCTGAAAACATGGCACTGTTGCACTGTTGGAGGACCAGTAAGTCCTGGGAGTGCTGCCAGCAACTAGCACTGATAAGAGGTCTGTGAGTCCACCAACAGTGCTAGGGTGTTCAGCTGTCACCAAAGCCAGGGACACACACACACACACACACACACAGTTTCAAGTCCCATCTGGATCAAGAGGGAAACACTCTGATGAGTGAGATTTTAGAGACCTTTCCTAAAGTTCTAATTTTTAATTTTTGTTTCATTTCATTGGGCATTTTGGGGCTGGTTCAACTACAACATCACCTTGTGATCCATTCATTAGCATATCAAGGCTGTCCTGGGATTGGATTTTATCCGAGGCAGGGGCTTGCTTCTTCTTCTTCTTCTTTTTTTTTTTTTTTCCAGAAGGCCAGGAAATACTTTATTGACAACCAAGGGCACAGCCATAAGAGAAGGAACCACACAGACTGCAAACTAAAACCCAACAGCCAGTAAGAGCCATTTGAGCCAGGAACACTGCACTCTGGGGGCCTCACATTCTCCCACCAGTAGACACACAAGATTGGGCATCCGAGGGAGGGGGCAGTAGTTCTGGTGTCCCAGAGAGGGAGAGAATATGTGATGCTTCATTATGAGCGACAGGGAGAGGACGTAAAATGGAACCAAGGCTCATCATTGCCTGAGACCACGGCCTCCTCTAAGAGCCAACACCTGGTGGAGGAACAGAACCACCTAGAATCTTGTAATCAGCTGTCTTCTCATCATTCATTTGTTTGCCTTTGTAGATGAGCCGCTGCTGTTGTGGGGGAATTCCCTCTTTCTCTTTCACAGGCTCCTTGATTCGCTCCACCTTGTCTGTGGGTTCAATCAGCTGCCGTCTTCTCAGCTGCCGTCTTCTCATCATTTATTTGTTTGCCACTGTAGATGAGCCGCTGCTGTTGTGGGGGAATTCCCTCTTTCTCTTCCACAGGCTCCTTGATTCGCTCCACCTTGTCTGTGGGTTCAATGTCAATCTCCATCTCCTTTCCAGTCAGCGTCTTCACTTTAATTAGCATCTTCTTCCCAGGTTGGGGCTGCAGGCGGCTAGAGTGCTGATTCTCCCGCTCAGGGGCTTGCTTCTAAGGCACAGAAAATGTTCAGAGTTACAGAAAACTTTTCTTTTTCAATGTTATGTTCCTAACATTGAAAAAGACAATGTCTTTTTTTGGGTCTGGGTTACCAGACTCAGGATGATTTTTTTTTTTCTAGCTCCATCCATTTACCTGTATATTTCATTTTTCTTAACAGCTGAATAATATTCCATTGTGCAAATGAACCACATTTTTATTATCCAGTCATGAGCTTGGACATCTAAAATGAACATCAATCGTGGACATCTATGATGTTTCTAATTTTTGGCTATTATGAATAGAGGAGCAATGAACATAGATGAGCAAAATGCCTCTGCAGTAAGATGTAAAGTTCTCGGGATCTCTGCCCAAGAGTGGTGCAGCTGGATCTTGAGGTAGAAGAGTCTCAGCTTCCTTAGGCACCTCCATCCTGATTTCTACAGTAGCTGTACCTGTTTCACTCCCTCCATCAGTGACTAAGTGCTCCCTTCTCCCCACATCCTCACCAGGTCACTTCTTTTATTCTGTTCTATTTGTTAAACAAGGCCATTCTGTAAGATGATATCTCCAAGTAGTTTTAATTTATACGAGAGTTAATACAGTTAAGTGGATAAATTTTCTCTGTGAGATTAATCCTTTTCAAAACAGCAATTAATTCAACTCTAATATGACTTTTACATTTATTAAGTATGCAAAAACATAGCTCTCTTCTCTGAGAGGACAAGAGTTTAGTTTGGGACTAAATATGGCTGGGAACATAGATTTAGATCTTTCTAAATACGGTGTTCTAATGAGGTAGTGATTTCTTGAACTTTTTATAGTAACAGAAGAAACCCATGAATCAAGACACTTTTCAGATACTTTGGTGGGTGTATCAGGTAGGTGGGTTATGGCAACATGGAGAGAACTCTGCTCTAGGCCTTGGACACTGACAACATCCTTAGTCCTTTGATTGGTGGCAAACTAGGGTTTTGTTAAGTTAGCCTATTCCAAACAGATTTTTATCTGTTAGTCACACAATGTTAGATATGACATGGCAGTGGGCAAGGAATGGCTACACAGGTAATTTGTAATTAAGCTCCGGAATTGTAACATTCCAACTTCTGCACATCACTACAGTTCTAACTAATCAGCCTCCTTTCTAGGAATTCTCATTCAGAGTTTACCCTATTGGGTAGGCATTACGTTTTGTATGTATTTGGTATGGGGGAGCACGTCTCATTTATTAAATATTATAATGTCCTTCATAGCTTGGAAGGCTTGTTCATAGCATCTGATGCAGATGAGGTTGACTAGGCAGGGTACTTGTCTTTCGGAGAGAGGAATAGCCGGTGAGAACATTAAGAAACAAGCTCTAGGTCATATCAAAAGAATTAGTCATTATGATAAGGCTATTACTGAAAAAACAAAAATTCCTTCTGTGTGTGACGGAACAATTCTCATTCACAAACCTTTGGCAGAAAACACATTTTTGTGCATCCTATTTAAGGAAAAGCAACTCAGTGAAGCAGGAGGTGGTGGTGGTTTGCAGTAGTCCCTTAAGATAACAAACATGAAGCAGAATCATGTTTGTAAGTGTACATGACCGTTAGGAGGTGGGGAACGGTTTCAGAGAGGTCAAGGCTTCCCGAGGCTATGGGCGGAGCTTCAGGGGTTGTGCGTGAACTCTCAGATCCCCCTTGAAGTGACTCGGCTCCAGTCGGTTTAACTCGGCTGCACTCGGCTTTCCGTGGGGGTAGGGGAACGTCTGCGCACGCGCTCTCGCGCCTGCCGCTGGCAACGGCTTTCGGCCGCAGGTTTTCACTTCCTTCTTGTCAGAGCTGTATCCGGGTCGTTCTTCCTATTGTCTCTGACAGTCAGCCTCCGACTGTGGAAACCCTGGGTCTTTTGTTGTTTCTGGTGTAGGCTAATAAAGTGATCTTTTTATTTCTGGTTTTTACCCGGGCAGTTCCCCTCGCAGGGAGGCCGGGTCGGGCCTGGCGCCTCCGGCCGGGGAGCGCGGGGGAAGGGGCGCCGGGCGGGCGCGGGGCGGGGGGAGGGACGGTGACCCGCCCCCGGGGTCGCCCCTGCTCGGTCGGCGCACCGACCCGCTTAAGTAGCTGCTCTCGGACTTGACTCCTTGACCCTCTGCGCGTCCCTCCTCAGCCTCTCTCTAGGTCTCCAAACGACCACCTCACGGACTCCTTAGTAAGTGTACCCGAGGCCTCAGCCCCTCTCGCTTCTTCCTTCCCGAAGTCTGGGTTTGCGGAGCAGGGAGGGCTGGGCGGGTCCTACAGGACAGACCCCTTGCTAGGAGCTGCTCTGTGGTCCTCTAGAGCGAGCCCGGACTTCGGGGATGCCGTGGGCTGTACGTTTCCGGACGTTGTGGTGTCTGAAGGAGGGGTTACCGAGGAGTCCAAGAAGTTAGGCGGGGGTCTTCGAGGATTTTGGCTGGTTTGATTTGGTCTTAGCCGCAGCTCAGGGGCAACCAGGCCTTGTGCCGGCAGCGTCCCCAAACCTAACTTATCCCCAAGCAGTGTGTGGAGAACTCAATTTTATAGATTGCCTGCGTGAAGTCATTGCTATCTCCCTTTACCTGTTTGGTGAGACTGTAAAATGACTGTAATATTTTCTCTTAACAGTGGATCGCAGCTCCAAGAGGAGGCAGGTGAAGCCTTTGGCCGCTTCTCTTCTGGAAGCTCTTGATTATGATAGTTCAGATGACAGTGATTTTAAAGTTGGAGATGCTTCAGGTAAACGTTTCGTTTCTCTTTCCCCTTTCCAGCTTTCTGCAGTTCAGTGCATTTTTAACTTTTTATTTTTGAACAAGTTTTGATTAAGATGTTCATTTACAGTAAAAACACAAACCGTTTATTTTGATCATTTGAGTTCTCACATTTCCCTAAGATCCTTTCACTAGATCCTTTTATGGCTTCTGCTTCCCATCATATTGACTCAGATGATAAGCTAGTAGGGAAGGGCCCTTCTCAAAGATGCAAAATCATTTTTTCCCATTTTATACACTAAATATATTTATGCTTATGTATTCAAGTGAAGACTTGAGGTACTCCAGATGTACAGAGTATATTAAGAATAATAGGGAGCATATTTAGCCTTGAGCAGGGTTATTCCCATTTCACCTCACATGGCACACTTAGAGGAGTTATTCTTTTTGTGTACTAGCTCTCATACAGAATAAAGTTAGTTTAAGGAAACCTTGTGCTTTAACACAGCAGGTGCAAATGCTTGGGGTAAAGCATACCTGCTTGCTTATTTTATTTAGTGATGTAAAAAGATGATCAAAGTTGGATATTCACATTGTATAAAAGCAGAAAGAGAACATTATGGTTTTCTTTTGTGCATTTTCTTCTGTGTACTTAATATATTAAGTTATCATTAAAGGAATTGGCAAAACATATATTGGCTGTTATATCTGAAAAACATCAGGGAACCCATGAACAGTAAAAAAAATCTTTGTTTCTCCCCCTTTGATGAACATTTAGATAAGGTGAGAAATGAAAGCTTTCCTAATTTCATCCCTCTTGTGGGTTCTTTTCTTGATGTGCTGTGGTCACACTCAAGGCCTTGCATATGCTCTGCTGCTGGACTATACTTCCAAACCCTCTGACCTGGTTTAGTATCCCGTCATGTAGTTTTAGATTTTGAAACATCTTGCCCCCCTTCTCTGGCTCTTTCTAAAGGTGTTGAGAAGGGATGAAATTAGTTTGTATCAATCAGGTGGTAATGGCTGATGCCTTTAATCCTAGCTCTTAGGAGGCAGAGGAAGGTGGATCTCTGTGAGTTTGAGGCTACAAAGTGATTTCAGGACAGTCAAAGTTAAATGACAAACCCTGTCTCAAAAAACAAAAAACAAATTAGTTTTGCATTGTATTACTCTTAATAGTATATCAGCAAACAATTTGCATTATGATTTGTTGCAGAATCCCATTTAACTTTTCTAATAGCTCATTAAGGAGATACTCCTTTACAGTCACAGAGGTAGTGAGTTTAAAGGATTGCTCATGAAAAACCGATAGATCCAGTGGGTCTGACTACAAAATCTTCTCATTGTTTAGATACTAAAAGTGGATTGATGTAGTCTCAAATCAAAATGATCTGGATATTGTCATAACTGATGGGTTTACTCCAGCAGTCAACACTTGACAAGGCTACCTTGATTAACTTTTTTAACCTTTACTTTGCAGTTCTTTATATCCCCTATTTAGTTGATTCATTGGTGTTTGGTACTTTCAGAGAAGGAAAAGAAAGGAAAGAGAAAGGAGGTAAAATGTCTTTCTTAGGGATGACTAACGGAATATTCTTTGCTAAAAGATAGTAATGGTGTGTCAATGAGATTCTAACATGACAAAAGCTGTTATTGTTTAGAAGATAGGAATTTATGAAACAAACTCCAAAAAATGTTCAGAATGGTTTTGTTTCAATAAATCCTGATTTGATAGATATTTTATTTCCTCATTTATTGGGGTGGAGTCATTCACAGACATTTTCTTTATGAGGGATGAAGTTATCTAGAGATAAGTTTATAAGCTGCTTTAAAAAAAGAATGTATGCTATTAAACCAAGTCAACATTCCAAACCTTGATGTATGCTAATTATTGTTAAAGGAATATATGTTCCCTAAAAGTACCCCCAAACTCATACTTTCTGTCACCTCTTGTCATATAATCCCCAGTTGTTTACTGCCTGGGCTCCTGGCAAGTTTTTGTGAGCTAAGATTTCAAGTCTCAAATTTATTTTTGTGGTTTTTGCATGTTATTGTGAAACAGAGCTAGAGGAAAATTATTTTATTTAAAATAATAGCCAGTGGCATTTGAGTCTTTTCCATTTTTGGCTCAGGTGTATTGGTGCTCATAGCTGAGATGTTTGTTGACTTATGCTAGATCAGCACTATAAATATTTCCTCTCATATTTGATGGAGGACAATAAAATAAATATGCCCAAAGACAGGGCACAGTTAAAATTATACTAATAGCTACCGGGAGAACCATATGTGGGAATGTTAGGTGGAACCACCTACAAATGACTGATTTTGTAGGTCTAAACCAGCCCAGTATTGGAAACAACATGGTTTAGCTCAAGTAAAATGTTTTATTTGACTTGTCTAGGATGAGGGGTAATTATCTGTTACCTGAATTGAATGTTCTTGAAAATGTGAACATTAATATTATTAACAGTGTAAACTAGTGGTGTCCTGCCCTTTCCCACTTTCTTTGCTGCACAAAGTAAAGTGTGTTAACTTTAGATCCTGATGGTTTATTTAGTTAGTGTAATGAGGCCATTTTCCTGGAAGTAATCTAACTAGAAGAGTCAGGTTGAGGCTTTAGTAGGTTTTGTTTTTATTTTTGTTTTTTCTGTAGTGCTTAACCTGTGTAAGCTGATAAAGTTTTATTCATTAGCATTCATTTAACACTTTTCCAAGTGTTAAAGTATATTAACAAGTAAGTGGTTAGATTGCAATTAATAAATGATGGGTAATAAGTGAATACATTGTAATAAATAAAAAATAAATTAAAAATGATGGGTAACACAGGAGTTGGTTGATTATGTATATAGTTCAAGTCAGGAGAAAGGACTATTTTATGCCAGGTTGATCTAGATTAGTTCCATTGAGGAGTGAAGGGAGGAGATGTGAACTAAGAATATCTAGAGAAAAACAGTCTTGCTGAGGGAAACATTAAACCTGAAAGGTATGAAGACATGGAAATGTTCTTTCTGTTTGGGATTAGTACTGAGTAAAAAGAATAGTAAAAGAAGCATGCCTAGAAAACAATGAGGAGATTGAGATCTTATCCTCGATGTGAGTCTCTCAGAACACCTTGGCACTATTGGCATTTTGTGTTGGCAGTTTCTTTGTTGTGGAGGCTTGTCCTGTGTAGTATTGCATTGACCTTTAGAGCATCTTTGTCTGGTACTTGATGCCTGTAGTGTCTTTTCTACTGTTGTACCTGCCAAGTGACTGCCAACATTCCTAGGAATTAGTGCATGTCCTTCAGGGAAAGAGTTGTCCAAACTAGAGAAGCTCCGATTTAGAAAATGCAAGATTGCACAGCTGTAACTAGAGTCAGCAAAGAATGAGTTGTGTTGAATGTTGGGCTTCTACCAAGAGAAACAGAATCAGTTAAAGGTGACTCTTGGATAACTCAGGATTAACCAGTAGACTAGTGATCTGATATTTACTATGTTTATTTATGGTGCTAATTCTTGCTGCGCTGGGCCTATGAAAAGAATAACCAGGGCTTATGGAATTGTTGGACAAAGATTATATTTCATAGTTGTAAATCTCTAAATTGTACTAATTGTATTGTTTAATAATTGTCATGAAGAAAATTGTTATAATGATACTATGATTGCTGATTATTCAATATATATATATATATATAATCTGAATTTTGTCAAAAGATTTTTGAATTCTGTAACTAAAAAAAATTTCTTTAACAGTTGAAATGACTGTTGCTTTGAGAGATCCTGAGATATTGTCTGTTTTAAAGTTTGCTGTTTAAAATTCTGTGACTAAGTGAAGAATAGGATTTCAATTTTAACGTTATTTTTAAATGCAGAAAAAGTTCATTGTAGATGTGGGAATAATAACTCTGTCCTTATGTGTAAGATAGATTTATTTGGATTATGTGGCTAATTTCTTCACACTATTCATTTTCCTCCTTTTTCGTTTTCTTTTTCTTCTTCTTCTTCTTCTTCTTCTTCTTCTTCTTCTTCTTTTTTTGCCTCTTTCCCTCTCTTTCTTTTTTCCCACATGGAATGGGGTATAGTTGTTCTTTGACATTGTGGTAATGAAATGTTTTTGTTTTGCAGCCTTTAAAAATATAGCCAGCTGTGGACCTCGTTTTCTTGTTGTTGTATTATTCATCTGTGCTTAGGAATAAATAGCTCTGTTCCCCAAATGAATATGTACCAAAGAGAAGGATGGCTAATCAGATGAAAAAGCTGTTTTTCCAGAGATCCTGGTCCTGTTGTTAGATTATGACTCAGATGCTACCTTCTGTGACTAGAAAGTTGGCCAATCTATTAGTATTTGAATTTGAAGAAAAATGTCATATTCTTGTAATAATACATTGACTAATTTAAAACAGTTGAATCAAAATTGCACTGTGCTCAGACATGATTATAAAACAAAAACAATTCAAAAAACACAAGTTTACCTCTATATTTGAAAATTATTATTATTAGTATTGACATAGAAAATAAAAATCACAAAATCGATGACATTTGTAAAGTTTATTAGGTATTAAAAAGTTGAATCCTCATCAGGAACCTATACTCTGTACTGGTGAGCTTAGTTATGTATCTCTTTTTAAGTTGTGTTAAAATATCTTGTAGATAACTGATATAGAGGAATAGGACCTTTCCTTCTTGTTTGCCTTTTAGCTTTCTTAATTACAGTGTTACTTGTGTCGTAATTTTATTTAATGACCACAAGCGATCCCTTTCTGCATTTGAAATAGTGAATTCTGCTTATTTCTCAGAAGGCCATTCATTGTTTAACCATTTGTAGAAATTATTGTTGATTTTAGCTAGGACTTATTTTTCTTTGTAGGTTAGGTTTAATTATTGTGAGTGGTTTTAAAATCCAAATTTTCTTAATGACTTACAGAACTCTTGAACTGAAAACAGGTTACCTGCTTGGTAATGATACCATGCTCTTTAAATGCAAAAAGTTCAGAGATCTGTAAGAATTTCTCAATTGACAGAAATTTGTTATAAGCAAAACATGTCTGAAACCAACAGTTAATTTGTCATTTTTCATATGCTGTAAATACTTGTACTTTATGTTGTTGAACTATTTATATTTGATTATAGAATAGCACTTTAGTTATTAATGTACTATTAATGTAATATATTATGCATATTCTAAGTTACTTTCATAAAATGTGAACACTTCCAAATTTCAACACATGTACCTGGCTCCAAAGGTCTGAAACCTAAGGAATTGTTGGCTTAGATGATAGTGCTTTTTTGCCCTGTGTTAGATTGTTTAGAATAAGGCTGGTTTTGTTGTTTTTTTTTTTCCTTCAAAACACTACTGAAAAATTGGATAGTTTTGAGATTGGTAGTAATTTCAAGTAATTTCATTGAGTCATTTAAAATCTCTTGTTTTCATTTCTTATATGAGCTAACACACACAATATTTTTTTATTATTATTAGCCATGAATATGGGGTTTCTGAGGTGATTTAGATATACTAATTAACTTTTGTACCTTCAAATCCCAGTTAATTTTAGAGGTCAAGGAAAGTTGAATTCATAGAAATTAAAATTGTGTGGAAGCAGTAATGCTTTACACTATTTTAGCATTTCTATTTTCTTGGTTATAGATGCAGACAACTTAATTTCCTATAGATTTTACATTTGGGATAAAAATCCTCTTCTTCCTCTTTCTCCACTTCCATTTATCCTCTTGTCCAAATATTTTTAAGTGCAGACAAGGTTAGAATAAAGAATAGTGCTGGATTGAGAAGGACTCTGCTGACCTAGGCAGGAATGAAAGCAGATTGTTAATTATAGGCTTACATTAGCTACTCAATTGGTTAATGCCTATTTGTTCAGTAGTGGATAGCTGATCATTATAGGATGTATTCATTTCTTCATTGGCATCTTCTATTTTATGGCATTTAGTACTTAGAATGTAACAAAAGTTTATGTGACACATTATTGATATGGGCAATATCCTATTAAAGAGGAAGACTGAAATTTTCTTTCTTCTTCCATTTTTTTTTTGTGTGCCATTGGTATTGTCCATTTTCACCTTTGTATTTGATCTAACATTATCTGCTGCAAGTTTGCCATCATTTATTGCTTGTTGCAATAAATAAAAAATTTAATTAGTTTTAATTTAATTAGTTTTAGTGGGCTAAATTTTTCTTGCTTGAGATATGATTTATTACTTTATATTTCAGTATGCATATTTTATGAAAGAAGGATGTAAAGGAAGACTAATTTAATCAAATTATATTATGATTAAGTTATAATCAAGTGCCCATTAAAGCATTTTTAGAAAAATTAATTATCTCTAGGACTTTATACTGTTATCAGCTATTTGATATAGAACAGTGGTACTATTTTTAAAGTATATTTATTCTAACTTACATTTCATATGTCATCTTCATTAGTTCATACTGGATTAATCATATATCAACTTTGTTGACTTATTATTTAATGAGGTTGGGAATGTCTACCATCCTTTGCCTTAGATTTGTTTATATTGTTTTGCAAGTTATCCACAAGTTTTGGTGGTTTCATTTGTGTCAGTGTTGTGTGTGTGTGTGTATGTATATACATATGTGTGGTTTTTTTTTCTCATATTTTCAACAGATTCTGAAGGGAGTGGTAATGGAAGTGAAGACCCTTCAAAGGACAGTGGAGAAGGCTCCTGTAGTGATTCTGAGGAAAACATTTTAGAAGAACTGAGTGAAGATATTAAAGTAAAAGAAGAACAGCTTAAAAACCCTACAGAGGAGGAAATAGTGTCATCAGACAAACAGTTAATTAAAATGGAAAAGAAGGAAGAAGAAAATGGTGAAAGACCTAGGAAGAAAAAGGAGAAAGACAAGGAAAGAGAGAAGGACAAAGAAAAAGCAACAGTATCTGATAGTGCAGCAGCTTCTGCTGCTGCCACCACACCAGCCACAAGTCCTCCTGCTGTTACCTCCCCTTCTGTCCCCACCACCACCACCACCACGGAGGAACAAGTCAGTGAGCCTAAGAAATGGAACCTTCGTCGAAACCGGCCCCTTTTGGACTTTGTATCCATGGAAGAGTTGAATGATATGGATGACTATGACAGTGAGGACGACAATGATTGGAGACCTACTATAGTAAAGAGAAAGGGGAGATCGGCATCTCAGAAGGAGGGCAGTGATGGAGACAATGAGGACGATGAAGACGAGGGAAGTGGGAGTGATGATGATGAGAATGATGAGGGCCATGATGAAGAGCATAGCAGCCCTGCTAGTGAAGCAGGTTGCAAGAAGAAGAAAAGTAAAGCTCTTAGCAGAAACAGTGCTGACGATGAGGAACTGACCAATGATAGCCTGAGCCTATCCCAAAGCAAGAGTAATGAGGTAGATCAACCCAGTTTTTATGGTATCTGTCTGTCTGGGGAAAAGGGAATATTCTGAATCAGTGCTCATTATAGTAAGTGGCTTCCTTGGATTTTTATTTAGGTATAGGAGTGAATGAACACCCTGAACGTAACATTTATTTGGTCAACAAACTTTTAATTATCCACTATTTGTCAACATTTTCCAGGAGTCCGTAGTCTCCATCTTTTAAGGAGAAGTATGTAGAGAAACATTTTTTATATCCGTAGACTTGGGAAATGACAGTTTCCTATTCCCATTACTATCCTCTCCTGTTCATAGATACTAACTGGCACTGAGTGGATTATTATGAAAGGAGAGGCTACCTTTCTTTCAACATTATTTGACTATAGCCACAGAAAAATATAACATTTTTTGAATGCTTTAGAAGAGGGCAATATATAGCTCATTTTTTTTCTTAGACTTTCAGAGAGTTGTTTTAAAGGTTAAGTCATTTATCAGCTGTAGCAGTCATTAGCATAGTCACCAATCTTTGCTTTATGTATGTGACAGTAAAATGTTACTTTACTTTTTTTTCATATGTTTAATGAACAAATTTTTCTGCAAAGAAGTAAAAATAAAAGCAAATGTTTTCCCCATAGAACAAACATTTCTATCCTGAAGCAACAGTAATGACTCAGTCCTGCCATTGAAGTTCTGCTGCAAGTTAGGGTTACCCATTGGTCGAGAGGTGCAACGTTCAAGACTTCAGTTAAACATATCTGTGTCTCTGTCTGTGTGCCTATGTGTCTTCCTTCCAAAAGGAAGATTGAGTTGGTGTCTTACATGTAGATGTATCTGTTACATCACATGCAGAACTGTATTAATTCTGTCATTTCTGTTAACGTGTTTATGTCAACAGAATTTACTTCACCATTTTTTGTTTTTCATATCATTGAAGTAGCTTGAACTGGTAGACTTTCTTTATGCTTTATTTACTCCTTCATATTTTCTGCTTACAGATTTATAGAGTAGTAATTGTCTTTTAATTAGGCATATTATAAACTTTGTATGCTTTTTTTTCCTCTTAAATAATATATAGCAAACTGTCAGGGATTCCATGTTAGCAGAAATGAAATAATAGCTTATACTTTCATTATAAACGCTAATTAATTTCTAGGTTGCCCTCATTCCTATGAAGAATGTTGTCTTTTTCAGTGCTCTTCTTAATTCTCATCTTTAGGTAAAGAAAAACTCATTTGAGGGGACAGTGTGGTGCTATGTAAGGTTGTAGTGTAAGCTGTTCTGTATTCCTAATGCTGTGTTGCCATGGTTATGGATATTTGCTAATACCTAGATTGGGAGTTTTTTTTTTTCAGTTTATTTTTATAGCATTTAGCACTTACTCTATACCTATTGTGACTGAGCTTACTTTTGGCAGCATCTCCCATGTTTCATGTTTAGCTTAATGTTCACCAAAGTAACAATGACAGAGGACCTGTGGAGAAGATTCATGTCACTATGTAGGGACACTTGCATATGTGTAGATGTGTATTTGTTATCTTTTAATAACCTTTACTTGATAACAGTGCTTAATAGTCAAAGTTTTATAACACACTTCAAGATCACATATATGGGTTAAATTTTCTTTTTTTTCCACCTTCTGGTGAAAAAAAAAATTCTGGTAGGTAATGGGACCTATATACAAATTTCCCAAAGATATTTCTGGCATGAGAGCCCAAAGTGTTTTCTTAGAAAAGTACCCTATAAAATAACAAAAAGGTAATTTCTCTGAGAATGTCCTGCTTAAGTGCTTCATTACAGTTTTTGAGTTCACAACTATTTTAATTCCTTAATAACTATTCATGATTTTAATTATATTTAAATTATTTTAAACTAAACTAGAGGTTAAATTTTAATTAACAAATTAATTAGTTTAGATTATTACTTATAAGTTTAAAATTTCTATTTTTATTATCTTGTATTTATAAGAAAGATGTTTAAAGTTTATTTTTGTTGCCTTATGGCTAATGTTTCTATCAGTCTTTCTAGTTATCTATTTTGGATAATAATAATTACTAAAATCTATTATAGTTAACAAGTATGTTTTTGAAGTTTTATTTTTCTCTACTTTCCCTTTAAGTGTTAAGAGTCCACTTCATTTTAGAGACAACAGAAAGTATGGCTTTAGAAATATACACATGACGGGGCTGGAGAAATGGCTCAGTGGTTAAGAGCACTGGCTCTTCTTCCAGAGGACCCGGGTTCAGTTCCCAGCAACCAGATGGGGATCACAACTGTTTGTAACTCCAGTTCCAAGGGATCCAATACCCTCACACAGATAAATATACAAGCAAAACACGAATGCATATAAAAAAGTAAAAATAAGTTATTTAAAAATTCACAAGATTATCATATTTAGTTATTGGCTGGCAACATTTTATTGATTGAAATGTCAGTTATATTTGCAGAAACTTGATGTGGATTGTCCATAAGTAAATGATGCTCTCAGAACCTAACAGTTTGGAAGTTTTTAAGGGAATTTGTTTTTGATCAGGGTCCTTTTGTACCTGTCATTATTTGATGGCTTCCATATGCCTAAAGCACATAGAGAAATGCTTCAAAACATTTTGGCATTGGCATCTCCTTATTTTCTTAAAAACTTACTGAAGCTTTGTTGTATTATTTAGGTAGACTATATTGACATTTACAATTTCACATTAATCTTAGAAGTTGTAAAAAATGAAAACACAAAAGATACAGAAGAGGCAGGTTGTTAGGTTGGTAACACTGCCTTCTTTATGTAGCTTCTTGAATGCTTCACCACTCACTAAAGATCAAAAGAAGCAGATAGCACAAGAGCTTCTGGGAGCACACCTTTGCTGCTTTAGTTGGATGGAGCACTTAATGAGTTACATTTTCTGCGTATTGGTGCCTGCCTTTGTCCGTGAGCTTTTGCATTTGCAGTTTTGAATTTAGTCTGGATGATGCCCCTTCGGTATGGCTGTGTTCTTTTCAGTCCTTTGTTTTGAAACTTCTGAGTGTCACTGATACCATTTTGCCCACCCGTTGATCTCTAACTTAAGTTTTTTGAAAGCAGGTAGTGTAATATTTTCAGAAAATGGTTGTTATTTTCAAGACTGAACCTAGAGTTGTAGATGAAAGTTACGAATGGCAGAAGTTCTGTCAATAGAAGTGGCAGTCTCGTTTTTTCAGAGGGAAAAAGCTTCCTTATTGAGAGTCAGATGTACAACAGTTTGGATATTAGATTACTATTTTAATAAGAACAACCATATATTTTTAGCTTAGTAGAAGAATTTTTGTCATACAAGGCTCTTTTATGTTTAATGACAAGTGTCACCTGATGTTTACAAGTAATATGTAAAAGATTTTGGCAAAATTTATAAATACATTCAATAGGAAATATTAACGCTTTCTCTTAGAACACCTCTCAGTGTTTTCATAGAGCAAGTGTGTTTAAATAATTCAAGCACACTTAGGATCAAATAAATACAAAACAGTTTATTATCAGTTCTTGTTAACATCCTTCTGAAAATGTATATCTGTTTGGGATGTCTGACTTACTAATTAGTTTTCTCTGCACATTCTGAAGAAAAACATCACTGTAAGTACTATTCAAAACAGTTTGTAATATTTTACAAACATTTGAGAATCTTAAGAACTTAAGTTAAAGAAAGCATTGGTGAAGAATTATTATTAACACTTGTTATATTATTTTTTTCTCATCTTTTAATACTGGTTCCTTATAGAGTACATTGGAATTTTTTTCTTCTAAATTTACAATAGTAACAATTAGTTTATGTGTATATATTTTATAATCATTTTCTAGAATACACAGCAAGTGTATACTAAATATGTTGTAGAGTGCAGAGAGAGCTCTAGGCAATGCTCCATTTTTAGGCTAATGTTTGTTTATCTTTATTGGCAAACCAAACATTGGGATTCAGCATAGCATCTTATGCATTTCTACTCTGCCTGCTTCCCCTCCTCCCTCTAGCCATGTCCTTTTCTTCTATTAGTCCCTCTGCTTAGCTGTTACATGTAAGTATATTGCCCTGTGTATATTCATCTCCCTTACGTTCCTTAAGATTGACTTTAAATTCCAAGGAGAGAAATGAAATAATCGTTGAATTATTACTGTGGTGACCCTCTTTTCCTAACTTCTAGGTGAGTTTTCTTTTGTCATCTATAACTTACTTTCCTGACTTTTACTTTTATGTAAAGCTGCATTAATTTTTTGTTAAAGGTTTTAGCTTAATTTCTTTTGAAAGAAGACACATATCTTCAGAAATATAGTGATAAATTCATAAAAAACTGGGCTCTATTATTTTGATCATAAATGTGCTTAAAGCACACCTAAACATTAATGTATGTTTGCTCTATTAACAAACACTTAGATGTTTTAAAAAATTTGGTTTGGGTTTTTCCATTGAGCCATTGTAGCCAGCTTGTTAGGGGATCATTGTAGGACTATTGTTCCCCCATTCTTTGCATTACAGTTCGAACAAAGCCATCTCACTCAGATCAGAGGACCCTAAACAGCAGTCACTGTTTTCTCATTGTCATGCATTAGAGCATAGTATATGTAGTGAGAAATTGGCACAGAGAGACAGCTTAGTTGCTGTTTTTCTGAGTAAAACCAGAAAACAGAAAATTCCATTTTCTCTGCTTTGCAGAGGGGAGAACCCCATGACGCTTGCAGAGAAGTGACAGATTATTGATTCAGTTTCTACCTCAAGAAATTCACTTTTTACTCATTCATAGTTTTATTCACAGAATTCACTTATTTTCTGTATTAGGCCATTTTCTGAAGCTTAGAATTAATTCTGTCAATGAAATGACAGTCCATTAATACAGGTATCCCCTTCATTATCAGACTCTGTTTTACTGGGTCCTTTTCTAATCTGTGATATTTAACAAAACAAAACCCAAAACAACTTAGAAGTGGTAGTCTATGAAAAAATGTTTGGTGTTACCATGGGGATGATGAGCTATTAGTGCACATTTAGGCTTATAACTTATTTTTGAGTTTCTAGAGAAGACATCCTACTCCTTGCCTCATTATAAGGTATCAGCCATCTTTCTCTTTTGAACCATCTGCAGGAAATACAGATAGAGGAGGAAGGGCACGTACAACGCAACATTGAGGATCTTTATTACTTCATTAATCCTTACAACAACCTTTCTGTTCCGTTTTGTTTTTGTTACAATTTTATAAAGGGAAATGTTGTATGTTCAACAGTTGTTGAGTGAAAGCTGAGACTGAAACCCATGATGTTCATTAACTACCAAGACACTGTATAGAATAATCTCACTTTGCTTGGTGGTCATACTTTTCCTGATTTTCTTCACAGCTTTAATTTTAGATGTTCTTCATAAAATGTATGAAAATAATTATTGTGACCTTCAAGGATTTTCAATGGGTATTGTGGCATATGCCTGTAATCAGAGCCAATGAGAAGTGGAGGCAGGAGGATTAGAAGTTCAAAAGCATCTTGGGTTATATGAGATCTGTCTCTAAAAGCCCCTTCCCCCTAAATATATAGAAATATTTACAATGTGCATTGAAATGATTGTTTCAAGTGTTACCTTTTAGAGTATTGATAGATTTTAAAGTGGTATAAACCAGCAAAATATTAATATGTAATTAAATATACTTAGTGACTGTGACATGGAACATACCTAACTTAATGATTTTGTTCTTGACTGTGGTTAGATTTATAAATGAAAATATACCAGTGTACTATTTTGTAATATTAAGAGTTATATATAAATATAACAAGACTTTTTAATCTTGTCTTTTGAGGTGGAGCCTTGCTATTTTACCAAGACTGATGTCTGTAACTCCCAGGCTCAAGTTATCCTCCTGCCTCATCCTCTCATGTAGCTGGAGCTATAGGAGTATGTCACTGTGCCAGAATGAGCTATTTTCTTATTAATGTTTATGTCCATAATGCACAAGGCTTAAATTAAAATGGATAGACTTTCTGTTCTTGAAATTTTATCTTTTTATGTTCATCTTCTATTAAAGCTTTCCCCGTTTATATTGATAGTAGCTAGCTGTTGTTATTACCAGTTTGCACTAGATCTTTCTTGACATAAATGTAAGGAATACATTTTCCTATTTTTCTAGCAACTACTCAAGTTGAATCATTAAAATTTTATTTTTATAGCTACATATGCAGATTATGTGTTCAGGATCTTTGTGAGTAGCTGGGTAACTCTGGACCTTTTATGCTTTGTAGTCCTGAGTTTCCCAGACATCATATGCATACTTGCTTATACATTCTTTAGCTTATTTCCTCCTGTTTTGTATATGTGTGTCTTGTCTTTTCTAGGTAGTAACTTTACTGAAAGTATAGGAACCACATTTTAGACCTTGAAAGTCTATATTGGGAGTGGCAGTTATTTGAGGATTAATTGTTCTTTTCTTTCCGGTTTAAGGGCCAATGTCAAATGCCAAAGCAGACAGAGCTATTTGCATGCCTGTGCCTTCTCCTTCTGCAGAGGGAAGAACCCATGTCACCTGCAGTTGAGTGACAGACCAAAAGGATGTATAAAGAGTTCTTTGACAGGAGCGTAGCACACTTTGGAGCTACTAATAGAATGCCACATAAATTTGAAGTTACAAGAAACTGTTTTAAAATAAAATGAGAATGGTGTGTATGAAGTTACTTTTTAATTAAAGTGTGATTTTTCTGATGTATTTTAATATTAGGACTCGCTGATTCTTGAGAAGAGTCAAAACTGGAGTTCTCAAAAAATGGACCACATTTTGATTTGCTGTGTTTGTCTTGGAGATAATAGTGAAGATGCAGATGAAATAATTCAATGTGACAATTGTGGCATTACAGTTCATGAAGGTAATTTTGCTTTTTTGTTGTTGTTGCTGTTAGAAATAGTTGGTTGAAATCTTGTTCAAAGGAAGTTAAAACTGCTTTCTATTTGTACTCATAAGGTTCTGTTGCACTGTTATGTGATGTGGTGGTTCAGTTCAAAATGTATAGTGAGTTCTTGAAATATGTTTATTTTGTATATAAATGTGGTATATGCATGTGTGAGCCTGTGTGTGTGTGTCTCTCTGTGTGTATGTACATTAGCACTTGCATGCATATTTGCCTGTTCATGGATGTGTGGAAGACAGAGGCTGATGTCTACCTTAGATTTTGAGGCAGAGTTTCTCACTGCACATGACATTTGCTTATTTCAATGAACTGTTTGGCCATTGAGTCTTAGGGACCCTTCTGTTTATGCCCATCATTGGTGGCATTACAGGCATGTACCAACAAGCCCACTTTTTTACATGGATGCAGACACTTGACCCACAGAAATATCTCTTCCATCCTGATTTTATTATATTTTATTTTGTGTGTGTTTGTTTCTCTCTATATGTGTTTCTGTGTATGTCTGTGTGTTGGTATTTGAACCAGGATCCTATGTAGCCCCGCTGTCATTGAGCTTCTTATGTAGTAGAGAGGATGACCACCTTGAGCTGAGGTTACAGACTTGTGACTTCATACCTCCTTGATGGGCATTACTTTTCAGACTTTCTTTGTGTAAAATATACACTTACTTATTACAATGTTTTATGGAAAGAATGGTATTTCTTTAGAGGTAAGCGTTATATTTTTCTTCATGATAGTACCTATTCCTAGTTTTTCTTCTTTTTTGCTATGGTTTCTACTGTCTGCTGACTGCAGTTGTCTTCTTGCACCAGACATAAAGATTAACGATTCATTGGACTGAAGATGATACTTAAATCTGTTAGACTGTGATATTTATTGAAGAGTATATGTAGCAGGCATTTTAGTACTTCAGCAGATATGAGGAATGCATTACTGTGGAGATAACTATATACTAAACGGAGGACAAAATGTTTCAAAAAGGGAAAATCTTTAACTGTCTAATAATATGTTTAGAGTTAGATAAGGACCCAGTTCATGTGTGAAATTACCCAGGCTCAATGGTAGACTCGAAGAATACCGCTAGCAGGTGCTTTCTCAGGTTAGGAGACAAACAGTATCACTGATGGGCTAGGGATGGGTCACTTATCCAGTAAAGTACTTATGGAGCTGAGGACTAGAGTTCAGATTCCTATCACCCATATAAAATTCAAGTGGGCGTGGTAGCCTTCCACTTATGTCAGCCTTCAGGAGGTGGAGACAGAATCCTTATAACAAGCTGACTAGCAAGACTAACATTATCAGTGAGATTTAAGTTCAATAACAGTTCTTCAATACATAAGGTGGAGAGTGATTGAAGAAGACACCCAAAATCAACATCAGTTTTCCACACACACATGTACACATGCACCCACTCATACATCTGTCCTCATGTACGTGCACTGACTGACACACCCATGTATTCCAAACACACAAAAGAAAACAAAAAAACATACTGGACTTGACAGACGTTACATATGTTGCATGATTTAGTATATAAACATGAAATGTAGACAAGAACTACACGACTACGCTGGAGGACAACGTTTGTAGTCCTACCTCTCTGTCTTATCAGCTGTTAGTGGTTGCAAGGACAGGAGCCAACATATAAAGCCCCCTGGGTGGATTATATCATTTTGCAGATGCAGGGACAAATACAGATGGCTCCAGTTTATCATAAAATTTATATTAGAAAATCAAAATAAGACCTGCCGAGTACCTATCAGTTTTGTTTCTTAGGCAGTGAATAAACGATATCAAAATAGGCATCATAAATAGGTGGCCAAGGTAAATCATTTGACTAGTTTAATCCCAGCTCTTTAGAATATGCAAGCTTACATATTTAGTAATTATGTGCCCCATGTTATTGATTTTTGTCCTCTCCTGTTTTTTTTAATGCAAGTATTCTTTTATTTTGTTTGTCTCTATATGATACATGTAGGCTTCCTGTGTTTTATTTTGCAGGATTTTTATAGCAGAATTCAAAATCTTCAAATGGGGAAAACAAAAAGCCAGTTATAACAGAATTTAGCATTGGATTTAGGTAACTTGACAGACATTGATGATCTTGATCCTAGAGAGTTCAAGTGATAATCAAGGAAGGAAAAGTAAAATATGTGACTAGATGTAAATTTTATGATAAACTTTTATATAAAGAGATGCAAGGAGATATGACTGATGGGGTTATGAAATTAAGGGAGGGTTTGTCCTATAATTTAGTTACCATATTAAGCTATCAATTTTTGTATAACAATTAGCCCCAAACATGGTAGCGTAAAACAACAGACCTTTGTAACTTACATCATTTCATTGAGTAAGAATCTCAAATTGAATATTTTAATCTTGGCTCTTCAGAATCTTTGGGTGGTTTTGGTGTAGGATCTTTGAAATTGCAGGTAAAAGTTGTTGGCCCAGGTTGCAGACATTCTAGAACTGGAGCCAGAGGCTTTGCTCTAAACTTAACTATCATAGGTCTTAATTGTTTGGTGTCTGTTGGGCAGTTCCACACTGTTTTCCACTTACATATATTACCTCAATATTGATTTCAGAGTACTTGATTAAAGAGCAGAAGACTTAGAGATGATTATATGAGTGATCAAAGACAGAAGAGATGGCGATGACTATATAAAAGAGCTAATATATATATTTTCGACCTAATTTGGTACATATATAGTATGTATCTGTGTTACATTGGTCTTATAAACCAAAGCTAGTCAGATGTAGGAGGGGCCATTCCAAGAGCGTGACTAGTAGACACTATTGATCATGGAAGACCATCAAAAGGCAGCTAAATGCAGAGTCTGTTGCATGTTTTGTACTGATAGGAAGGACCCAAGGGGACAGGAGAATTGATAACTGATGATGTAGGAAAGGTAGGGGTGTGAGGGTTTTGCGTACAAGGTTAGAGGGGTAAGCTCAGACGTCATGTAGAGATGGAGCAGATAAGAGTAGGGGGAACGATAGGGGTAAGAGGATATATTATAGATGTAAATTGTTAGATGGGTGATTGCAGCACTTGAAAATTGTTGAGTATTTCTTACTTTTTTAGTAAAATAGGTAATAGCAAAGGTGATAGTGGGCACAGAGAGGGCTTGAGATTTAGGAGAAAGAGAATGGTATGTGTAAATTTTATATTTGGATGTGATTTGTGTCATAGAGATCTGTGTGTTGGAAGTTTGGTCCCCAGTGTTGTACTATTGATGTTGTTGAACCTCTGAGAGGATACAGTTCATCCTGAGGGTGGTGAAAACATAATAGCAGGAATCGAAAGCAGTTAGTCACATGGGATTAGTGGTCAGGAAACATAGAACAATGAATGCTGCTTAGCTTCTTTTCTCCTTTTTATCAAGTCTAGGACTCCCCTCATGGAATGTTGTTGGCATCTGCATTTTTTGGTGGGTCTTCCTACCTTAGTTATTTTGACCTAACCTAGATACCTAACCTTAGAGACATTTTCAGAGATATGTGTGTGTGGATACTCTAAATTCCTTCAAGCTGGCAAGAGTAACCATCATTGGGGTTTAACCTTTATTAATGTATTAATGCTGTCATGCTATGGGGAATCAGGTCTTATGGGATTATATTGGTTACAAAAAGAAGGGGTTGTTGTTCAGCCTTGACTCTCAGCAGTTTCTTGCACATGTACCCCTTTAGTTCTTTATCATGTGGTGTCATAGAGGCTATGACTCCAGTGCCATGCTATTTTGACTCTGCAGCCACCTACCTGAATCATGAGCTAGCCTTTCATGTACATTTTTCAGTGCTGAGTAGTTTGTTGCAGAAACACTAACTGTACAAAGACTTTGTGACTTTTATTCCCATCTAGGTGTAGTTCAGATTCTCCAAAGCAGATCTAGAGAATGGGAACAATGGAACCTGCAGCATTACTGCCTGTGTTTGTCGTAGTGGCCAATAATGATGGTGTGGTGGTTGCTTGTGTCTGTGAATGTTATTGCTGATGTATGGTGCAGAGATAACTTTTGCTGTTAGTGTCAGAGACTTCTGTTGTGTTGGACATGGACTCAATTTGCTTATCCCTATTTCATTGTCACACTGAGGGTGTGTGAGGGTGTGTGAAATTTCCATTTCATAGGATTTATTTATTATAATTTATTTATTTTGTATCCCAGCTGTAGCCCTTTCCCTTGTCTCCTCCCATTTCCACCCTTTTTCTTTCTTCTCCCCCTGTGTTCCTCCCCTAGTCCACTGATAGGGGAAGTCCTCCTCCCTTTCTATCTGACCCTAGCCTATCAGGTCTCATCAGGGCTGGCTGCATTGTCTTCCTCTGTGGCATGGTAAGGCTGCACCTCCCAGGGGGAGGTGATGAAAGAGCCAGCCACTAAGTTCATGCCAGAGACAGCTCCTTACTAGGGAACTCACTTGGAGACTGAGCTGCCATGTGCTACATCTAAGGAGGGCTTTGATCATCTCCCCCTGGCAAGGTGGCCTAACTAGGCCATAGAAAAAGAGGATCCAGACAGTCCTGATGATGCCTGATAGGCTAGGGCCAGATAGTAGGGAGAAGGACCTCCCCTATCAGTGGACTGGGGTAGGACATAGGAGGGGAAGAAAGAGAGGGTGAGGGTGAGACTGAGAGGAGTTGAGGAAGGGATACAAGGTGAATAAATTGTAATAAGTAATAATAATAAAGAAAAAAAAACCCCTAAAAACCTAAAACAACAATAACAAAAGGCCAGCTGGACCCAGGCAACTGTCTCCTAACAATAAGTTTTTCCTGGATTATTTATAACTGCTATTGTAAATAGAATAATTGAGGTTATAGTTCAAAGAAGCTATTACTAATAAATAAGAAAACTATTAATATTTGTACTTGATCTGTCTATATTATTGAAACTTTATTTTACTACTTTTTAAAAAGTAATGATCATCTTCTCTTTGAAAACAATAGGTATGAGTTTCTCTCTCTAAATTGAATGTTAACTCACTGAAGTAAGGTAATGATGGGTGTGAGCATTTGTATTTCACTGTGTAAATGTACCACAATTTCTGTATCCATTCCTCAGTTGAGGAACATCTGGGTTGTTTCCAGATTCTGGCTATTATGAATAAAACTGCTGCAAACATGGTTGAGCAAATGTTCTTGTTGTGTACTTGCTCATATTTTGGATATATGCCTAGGAGTGGTATAGCTGGATCTTGAGGTATCAGTATTCCTAATTGCCTGAGAAAGTGACTGATTTCCAAAGTGGTTGTACAAGTTTACATTCCCACCAGCAATGGAGGAGGGTTCCCCTTTCTCCACATCCTCTACAGCATGTGTAGAGTTGAGCTTTTGATCTTAGCCATTCTAATGGGTGTAAAGTGAAATCTCAGGGTCGTTTCGATTTGCATTTCCCTGATAGCTAAGGATGTTGAGTGTTTCTTTAAGTGTTTCTCTGCCATTCGATATTCTTCTATTGAGAATTCTCTGTTTAGCTCTGTACCCCATTTTTTAATTGGATTACTTTGTTTGGTTGCTTTTTAACTTCTTTAGTTCTTTATATATTGTAGATATTAGCCCTCTGTCAGATATAGATTTGGTGAAGATCCTTTCCCAGTCTGTAGACTGTCATATTGTTCTGATGACAGTGTCCTTTGCTTTACAGAAGCTTTTCAATTTCATTGAGTCCCATTCATTGATTGTTGATCTTAGAGCCTGTATTGTTGGTGTTGTGTTCAGGAAGCTGTCTTCTGTGCCAATGAGTTCAAGGCTCTTTCCCAGTTTTTCTTCTAACAGGCTTAGTGTGTCTGATCTTATGTTGAGGTAGAAATCTGGAAACAACTTAGATGTCCCTCAACCTAAGAATGGATATAGTGACACAACTCCTATAATAAGACCACACCTCTTAATCCTTTCCAAACCATTCCACCAACTGGGATACAGTATTCAAACAATGGAGGCTATGGGGACCATTCTCCTTCAAACTACTACAGTCGTCTATGTTGCCAGTCTCTAATTTGATATCCTACTTCCTTAGCCTTTCATGTAGTCCTTACCATGGCCATTTACCAACATCCTAGGTGTATGTGTGTGTGTGTGTGTGTGTGTGTATGTCCTATGTACATGTTTACTTGTTTATTTGTTAATGTGACAGGCAGAATGTCATTTATCCTAGGCTGACCTAGAACTTGCTGTGTATCTAAGGGTACCCTGAAAGTAATCTTTCTGCCTCCACTCTTGAGTACTGGGATTACAGGCATGTATTGCTACATCCAATTTATGCTGTGTTGTGTAGCAAATGGAAGAAGCCCTTTCATGCTATATACAAACTTTGTCAATAAGCTACGTACCCATACTTTCTTAAACTGTTTTAAAATCTGGGATTGTTTTCTTAGGTGAATTCTTTCTTAATAAACTCATTGTTCAGTTGAACCCAAATTTCTGTAGGATATCATGTTAGTCCTGTTGACATCTTTAAGGTTAATTAAAAGATCACAAAGTGATCTGTGTTTTTAGACAGATAGCCTTATTAAAGACAAGTCTACTTTGTAAGGCAGCTTTGAATTTGAGATTCAACCCAAATGTCAAACTGAATCAGGTAGACAAATATGATAATCAAGATAAGTAGTAATGCCATGTAGTCCAAAAGAAGGTTGTGTGTATTTGGCTTCTTAATAGTGTTTCATTATAATTCTTTGTTTTGTTTTGTTTTGAGACAGTGTTTCTTTGTGTAACAGAGCCCTAGCTGTCCTGGACTCAATTTGTAGACCAGGCTGGCCTCAAACTCACAGAGAACTGCCTGCTGGGATTAAAGGTACTCACCATTGTGCATAGGCTACGTGTAATTCATTTTACCGTCTCATGACAGCACACGGTTCAACTACTTCTGATCATTTGCCAATGATTACTAGTTGTATTAGTCACTTCATGCACTGCTGGGACAAACACCTGACAAAAGCAACATAGGGAAGACAGGTTTATTTTGGCTCACAGTTCAGGTACACTCATAGTGAGGAAAATCGTAGTAACAGGATCTTGAGACAACTGGCCATCTTTTATGAAGAGTCAGGAGGCAAAGAATGAGGAGTGCTTGTTACCAACTTATTCTCTCCTTTTTATTTGGTTCAGCCTGTGGAGTGTCACTGCCTACTTTAAGGAAGGTTTTCCCACCTCACTACCTAATTTAGATAGTCCTTTATGCACAGGAGCAGAGTTTGCTTCCAGGGTGATTCAAGATCTTGAATAGTTGGTATCAGTGATGCTCAAACATACCTCAGAGCCCACGCCCAGTAATACACTTCCTTCAACAAGGCCATGATTCCTAACCCATCCCAAACAGTTCCACTAACTGTGGATCAAGATTTTAAATATATGAGGCTATGGTGTCCATTTTTATCCAAAATATCACAGACTCTTATCTAGAAAAATTGTGTCACTATCTCGAAGTGTTTTCATTATATTATTTCTCTCCTTTTTTTTAAAACTAGGTTTTAGTTCTGAGTCTTGCATTTATGCCTCTGTTTTGTTTTGTTTTGTTTTTTAGCATAGAAGTAGGAGTGTGATTTTAATTTTCTGTATGCGTATTTGTATCCTGTCTCCCAGCAGCATTTGCTAGAAGTGCTGCTTTTCCTCTAGTGGATGCTATTGAAATGTGTTGTGTAGAAGAGTTCTCTAATCTCTTTCCTCTAGATCTTTGTGTCTTTTAGACCAGTATCATGTTGTTTACATAATTATGGCCCAATTAGTATATTTTGAAATCAGGTATTGTTATGCCTCCAGCTATACTATTTTTTACTTAAGGTTGCCTTACTTATTTGGGGTATTTTAAATTTCCATATGAATCTCAAGCTTATTTTTTTTAGCTTTGTGAAGAACATCATTAGAATTTGATGGGGATTGTACCTGATTTGAAGTTCATTTTGGGTATAACAAGCCATGATATCTACCTCAAAAATTTTACTGGTATATACAAATGCTATTGATTGTTAACTTTTTAAAATTCTGTAGCTTGCTTTTTTATGGAATTTGTTTATTCTAATAAATATTCTAATATATATATATCACCTAAAAACAGGGATAATTTTACTCTCTGCTTTCCTACTTGTTTAACTTTTATTTCTTTTTATTTTTTAGCTAACTATTCTCCCTACAGACTGTAGCACTATGTTGAATAAAAACAGTGAGATTAGACACTCTTGTCTTATAACTGATCTTAGAGGAAATGCTTTCAGTTTTTCCCCATTCAGTGTGATGGTGGCTATGGGTTTGTCATACATAGCCTTTATCATTTTGAGTTTGATCTTTGTATAATTCAGTTTTTGTCACAAAGGGATGCTCATCATTTTTTTTTTCTGTATTTGTTGGAATGGTTTTGTATTTTTCACTTCTTTATTAAGTTGATTGATGTTTATTTTAATATAATGAGCTATACTTGGGATGAAACTGACTTGATTATGGTATATGAGTTTTTATGATGTTATTCAATTTGATTTTATAATTTTGTTGAAGTGTTTTGTTTTTTTTTTTTTAAATCAGTGTTCAGGTATATTGGGCCACCTCCAACATACACACCTTTCCTTTTTTTTTTTTTTCCTTGTGATAAAAGTTTTAGTATCAAGGTAATTGTGTTCACATAAAATGAGATAGATATCTATCAACAGATAATAGATAATGGCACACATATAAAATGGATTATTATTCAACTCTCAAGAAAAATGAAGTAAATTTGCATTGTAAAGTGTCTTTTATGTTCCTGAAGTAACTGTTGTCTTGGAGACTTACTCCCTCTGTCAGCTAACCTAGCCCTACTCCTGCAAGCTTCTGACCTCTGTACACAATCTACTCTAGACCTAGAATAGTTTCAGCCTCTGAGACTTACTGCTGAATAAGCTCACTCTTTCCTGTTCTTTCTGAACTCTGGCTGGCTGGTTCATTTACCTGAGCTGTTCTGGCTCAAACTCCTCTCCAACCAGACAGATTCAGTCTGGCTTTCCTCAGCTTCTCTCTGAATTGCACTGCTTTGCCTCAAACTAACTAGCAATCTGTTATAAATTTTCTGGATCCTTCTTATTCTTGTGCTCATTCTGTCTTCAGAATTTCTTGTGCAACCTGTCTCTGTAAAGCTCTCCTGTTGCTTCTCTTTTCTGTACTCCTGTAAGTTGGGCAAATCCTATTCTGACTTATTCTGTCAAATATTTCTCTGATTCATCACTTTGTCTGCCTGCCTCTTAATTAGACACCACTTTTTAAAAATAATCTTTTAATTTTTTGCATTTTTTAATTTTAATTTTTATTAATTACAATTTATTCACTTTGTATCCCCCCCTGCAGCTCACTCCCTCCTCCCCTCCCAATCTCACCCTCTCCCATGCCCTTCCTCCATGTCCCTCCCCGAGTCCACTGATAGGGGAAGTCTTCCTCCCCTTCCTTGTGATCCTAGTCTATCAGTTCTTATCAGGAGTGGCTGCATTGTCTTCCTTTGTGGCCTGGTAAGGCTGCTCCCCACTCTGGGGAAGGTGATCAAAGAGGAGGCCAATCAGTTCATGCCAGAGACAGTCACTGTTCCCATTACTATGGAACCCACTTGGACACTGAACTGCCATGGAGTACATCTGTGCAGGGGTTCTAGGTTATCTCCATGCATGATCCTTGGTTGGAGTATCAGTCTCAGAAAAGACCTCCGTAGACATCACTTTTAAACTTGGGCGCTTCCTTCTACAAACTAACCTTACCTTCTTTGTTGTGATTAAAGGTGTGTACTAAGGGCATAACTGTATTCCAGCTGAATCACACAAACCTAGAAGGTCTTTGGATGTGATCATAGCTGCCATGTTGCTGGATTAAAAATTCTTCTACATTGAAGGAAAATGGATGGACTCAGAATGTAAAATACGAAGCAAGATACCTCATTTCAGAAAAAACACATCACATATTTTCACTCATGTAGAACATAGTCTATAATATATACTTGTATATATGTAAACAAATGTAGGTGTATGTATATAATAAAATTTAGAAAAAGTAGTAAGAAAAGGCAATATTAGGTGATAAGGAAGGGTAGACTGCAGATAAAAGTGCATAATAATTTAATTAATAGTGGAAGTGTGAAACAACAAGTGAAGTTCTATGGCTTTCAAATGATTATTCTGACTACATAGAATTTCCTTGAGATGTATAGAATTTAGATCCAGGAAAGTGCTAATAGGAATGGATACATTAATCCACCTGCATGATATTTTTATTTGTGAGTTCATTATGATAAAGCAAAATTTAAAAATAAAGTATTGAAAAACTACAGCAGATTTGGAAGTGTTCTGTCCCTTTGATTTTATGGATTAGTTGGAGAAGCATCAGTGTTATTTCAGAGTATGGTAAAACTTGTCAGTGATACCATCTAGTCCTAGACTTTTCTTTTTTGAGAGACTTTATTATTTGTGTGTGTGTGGAGATTTGAGAGTGTAGTGTATGTGTATATATGGATTTGTGAGTGCATGCTTTTGTGTATATACATATGTGTTTATGTCAGCTACACATGTATTTCTCTCTCTCTGAGCATATGTGTAGGTTACAATGACTTTTAATCAAGGGCCTCTTTCTTATTGAACCTGGAGCTCACCATTTTAGCTAGGCTGGATGGCCTGCAAGCCCCAGGGACCTTCCTGTCTCTGCCTTTCCAGTATGGGGATTACAGACCTGCTGTACTTGGGTGCTGGAGCTAGTACCCAGGTCCTAATGCTCACTGAGCATGCACTTACTGTATGAACTGTCTCCCCAGCATTTTGAGGCTTTGTATCACTGCTTTAATTTCATTCTTTGTTGGTGTGCTCAGAACTTTTGTATGTTCTTAGATCAGTTTTGCCATTCAGATGTTTCCAATTTCTTCTCAGTTTTCTTCATCAGTGTATATATTTTTAAAATAGTCCTTAATAATGGTATAGATTTCTGTATTATCAGATGTAATTTACCCTTCCCCCACCCCAGCCCATGGGTGTACACTGTAAACATCACTTCTGTTAATCCTCAATGAAATTCAACCTATCATGTCATTGATCCTTTCTATTGTTCTTTTAGACTTTATTTATTTATTTGTTGTTTGTTTCTACTACTTCAGGCTTTGGTTTCTTTTCTAAGAACTAAAGATAACCATGAGGTTATTTTAAATCTTAAAACTTGGTTCTTTTAGTTTTTTTGTTTGTTTGTTTTTGGCTCGGGGGCCCCCGTTCTCCACACAGGGTTTCTCTGTTACCCTGGCTGTTCTGTAACTTCTTTGTAGACCAGGCAGGCCTTGAACTCACATAGATTGCCTGCCTCTGCCTTCTTGGTGCTGGGATTACAGGTGTGTACCACCATGCTGGGCTAAACCTTGTTCCTTATTTTCATTTATTTTTTTTTTTAAAGTCTGGTTAGCTAGATTTGCTGTATTCACATGTCTTGGTTTTCCGTGTTTCTGGGTTGTTTCAAGGACTTCTAATTTTGTGTTGTGATTTTTTCAGGTCTACTCTTTTTTGTTTGTTTCGTTTTAATTTGTTGTAGAGGGCCAGTAAGAGAACACAGTTGGTATGGGTGTCTGCTGTAAACCCTGAAATCCTGAGCTTGATCTCTAGGATCTATGTATTTTTGTTGTTAAATGTGGGTTTTAAATATAGATTATTGTAGCAGTTTTTATGTTTTTGTTTATCCTTTTTTAAATCCCAAGAGATATGACTAATGCTAGTAAATACACGTTGCCAATAAGATTGTCAAGCTTCAAAGATTTAATTTGTGCAAAGCTACCAGAACCTATTTCTGCTATATATTTTTCTTAAATATGGTCTGAATAGTTTATTTTTGAACTTTTTCTTTTTTTTTTGGTTTTTCAAGACAGTTTCTCTGTATATCTCTGGCTGTCCTGGAACTTGCTCTGTATGCCAGGATGGCCTAAACTCAGAGATCTTCTTGTCTCTGCCTCCCAAGTGCTGGGATAAAGGTGTGTGCTACCACTGACCGGCTTGATAAACATATTTTTTGCATTTGAAATAGTTAGCATACGTGATTACAGATTTTAAAACCTTAACATTTTCCCAAATGAAAGAATAGTTTTTTTTAATACTCATGTTTTGTATGAAAGAAAAGAAATATTTAAAAATTATTTGGTCATTAATTGTATTGAATTAGAGTTGATATAAAGTGCCAGAATTTTGGTTTAGAGCTCAGTAAATACTAAGATTTATGGTGACATGGCAGGTCAAATGGCAAATGCCTCTGTGAAGGTTATGATACAGCCAGCGTGTGTCAGTTTTTGGGGACAGTGAAGCTGAGGAAAACTCTTCCTCACTTGGTGGCTGTCCTTTGAGTGGGAGAGGACCAGTGTTCTAGATTACAGAGGAAGACTGTCTGGCAATGAAGTTCTGAATCCATTCCCATGGGTGTTCATATGTATTTAGAATGATGAGGGTGTTTGCTGTGTGTAGCATGCATTTTCAGAAAAAATTAAAACTGCTAAACATGTGAACTGTTGTGATTTGTTCTGATTTTACCGAACAAAGTTAATAAATTTGATAGGCTCTTCTGACTTTTTCTTGGTAATTTTCTACTTTGAATACAGATTTCATCTGGTTTGAAATAATTTGCTTTAAAGGAACATTATTTGGTAAAGAAAGTATATTTTCCTCCCTGTAGTATTGGATTGCTTACTGAGAAAATACGTTGACAATTTTCATTCTTTTCTTTTATGGTTTTTGAGTAGATTTTGGGTAACAGTAACTGTACCAACACAAGAAAATTATGTTCTTTAAGTTTATGATAATGTATTACAAAATTGTATTTGCATATAAGCAATGAAGATGGTGTTTACTAACTGAAATTTAATATTAAAGAAATTAATAAGTTTTGATCCCTTTGCTTGTGTGCTAATATAATCCTTTTAAAACCATTTCTTTGTCATTCTCTTATGACTTTGAGTATATTGAAATGTGCTTTTGTAATACTTTTGAATAGCATAAGGCTATTTTCATTTGAAATGGATTATGTAAATCATAACTATAGGTGAAAAATAATTTTTGCAAAACTATTTTACTCCAGTTTATATCAGTCTTATAAATCATTGTTTTTCAGAATTTTTCTCTATTTCCTCTTTTTGTTTCTTTTTTGATTTTACAGAAGTGAGTCTAAAACCTAAACCCTATTAATTAAATAACTATTTCTTTTATTTATTTATTTATTTTTAGGTTGTTATGGAGTTGATGGGGAGAGTGACTCTATTATGAGTTCAGCTTCTGAAAACTCCACTGAGCCTTGGTTTTGTGACGCCTGTAAATGTGGTGTG
Source organism: Meriones unguiculatus (assembly GCF_030254825.1). Taxonomy (NCBI): domain Eukaryota; kingdom Metazoa; phylum Chordata; class Mammalia; order Rodentia; family Muridae; genus Meriones; species Meriones unguiculatus. Next base: position 41,306,344 of record NC_083368.1, read on the forward strand.
TCTCCCAGCTGTGAACTGTGTCCTAACCAGGATGGAATTTTCAAGGAGACCGATGCTGGAAGGTCGATGCCCTCACATGCCTGCTCTATACCATGCCAGCGTGGAATTGTCTTTCCTTCCTTTTGTGACTTTTGAGTCACATGCTTTTCTTTCCATCTTTTTAGTATAGAGGAATAAATTGGCCATATAGATGGGTGAAGGGGAGAAGAAAGACCATCTCTCAAGTACTTGCATTTATTTTTGCACTTTTTATCCCAGTTACTTTTAATAATGAGTCTATGAAGAAACAAGTGGAAGTTTCTCAAATTATCAAGATAGTGCCCAAGACTCATCTCATTTAAATCATATATTAGCTCAAGACCACAGTCTGGTGAATAGAGAAATTTTAACCCAGATCTGTCTCACTTCAGGAGTAAGACATACCTTGATTAAAAATGGAGAAACTTAAAAATTATTAAGACTTGTTTAAGAATTATTAATAATTCTTTAAGAATTATTATTTATCAGGTCTCATCAAGGCTGGCTACATCATCTACATATGTGGCCTGGCAAGGCTGCAACCCCCCCAGGGGGATGTGATCAAAGAGCTGGCCACAGGTGGAAACTGAGCAGTCTATGGGTTTCCTTTGAACAGGGGTCTAGGTCCTCTCCATGCATGGTTCTTGGTTGTAGTATCAGTCTCTACAGAGTCCGCATGGGCCCAGGCTCTGTTGGTCTCCTTGTGGAGTTTCTGTCCTTCTTGTCCCCTCCAGGTCTTTCTGTCTCCCTCCTCTTCCATAAGGATTCTGGCACTCTGCCCAAAATTAAATTTAAAAAAAAAAAGTAAAAATAAAAACAAAACAAAACAAAAATAAAACTAGACAGGTAGACAAATGGAACAGAATCCAACACTCAGACATGAATGCTTACAACTTCAGCTATCTAGTATTTGAAAAAGATGCCAAAAGATACACTGAGGAAAAGAAAGCATCTTTAATAATTGATACTGGAAAAAAAAGAATTATTATTTAAAAATTATTAAGATTATGACCTAAAAGTACGTGGAGTTATAAATGAATTCTTGAAGGAAATCTTAGGGATGGCAAAGATTGAGGAATGCCAAAATTACAGAATTATCTCTTTCCTGACGTTGGGGTTTAGACTTTGTCACAGGAACTAGTTGTAGCCAACTAGGTACCAGAAGCCTTTTCTGCTTTATCTGCCAGTCTTCAGATCTTAAAAGTAGGTGGCTAGCCAGAGTTTGCAGGGGAGCTATGGCTCTGTTTTGAAGCCTGTTACACGTGCTGTGTTGAGAGGACAGTGAAAAGTGATCTCAAGGTTGGGCCAGGGTTGTGAGGTAATAGGGACTGAGTGTGTGGCTTTACTGTAGTAAATGTTCCCTTTGTCCTGTTGAGAAACTCTTTTCTTCTGCTGTCCTTGATACCTTTGCACTACAGTGCCCTGCCATAGCAATAACAGTATCACACTCAATGTAAATGACAAGGACTGAGTCAGTGCTCTCCCTCATTGCAGAGTAATGTTAAAGCATAAATGTGAAGCCAAGAGACAATTACACTGATACTTGACACACAAACCTGTGTTTTTGTCACTGTCATCACACTCATGGTCACGACCACAAATGAACTGTTGTCATCATAAAAGTGTTGATTTCATTTTTGTTGGTTTTTCTCTATGAGGCTAGGAATGGTAGACTACAGTGTAAGAAGTTTTCCTAATCTTGTGTATTTTGAAGAATACCCACCTCAATACTGCCAGTAATAAGACGTTAGAATTTTTAACGTTTACTTTCTTTGTGTGTGTGCCTTTCTGAGACAGGGTCTCTCTCTGCCTCCCAAGTGTTGGTATTAAAGGTGTATGCCACCACTGCCCGATTTACTCATTTTTTAAAACTTATTATTTGAAAATAAGTATATATGTTTGTGTCTATGTGGCTATGTGCACATGAATGCAGGTGCCTGGGGAGTCCAGAAGAGGATTTTTAGGTTCACTGAAGCCAGAGTTAGAGGCGTTTGAGTTGCCTGATGTGGGTGCTGGAAACAAACTTGAGTCTTTTTCAAGAGCAACATGTGCTTAAACTTCTGAGCTATCTCTCTGTCCTCTAGAATGTTTTAAGTAAGAATGCTTAATATTTTGCTGGACATGGTGATAACACATCTTTAATCCCTGTACAGAGGCAGATGGATCTCTGTGAGTTTGAGGCCAGCCTGGTCTATAGGGCGAGATCCAGGATAGGCAGGGCGGTTACATAGAGAAACCCTGTCTTGAAAAAAATCAACAAACCAACCAAAAAAAGAGAAAAGCTTAATATTTTAATAATACCACCAAGAACTACCAAACAACCATTTTTTTTTAACACTGAAAACATCGGATGTAGTTCACAAATGAAATCTAGACTCAAAGGTAATACATTCTCCTTTAGTAAAATTATGAAAAATGTTTCTCATTTTTTCTCAACTGTAGCCAGACCCTTGAGAAGTATAGCCACAGTAGATTGTTTGGATAGAGTAGCATCTTTGGAGGGATCTTAGGGAATGTGGTATGCTGAGTGTCCAAATCCCTCATTACCTAAGAAAAGAATGAAGTAAAGTAATAGTAAATGCTTTGCCTTATAGACCAGAACTTGTACGTGTTGTATAGGTGGCACTATTGGACTATGGTCTACAGCTGTGGGTTTAGTAAGCATTAAGAGTTTGTACTTTTCAAGTATTTTGCCCATGTTTAGATTTTTTTTTAAATTTTATTTTTGTTTTTATTCTACTATGACTTTAGGCAAATTCCTTAACCTCATTAGTAGTACTATTGAGAAGCTTAAATGACACAATGCAGGTAAGACAGTTCCTGGAATAGTTGGTGGTCAGTAAAAGTCCCTTAATTTCCTCTCAGGCCTGCTGCTATGAGTGCTTTCTCTTGAGCACTGATGTTACGGTCTTAAAGCAGCTGCTGCTGTGTACATGCCACTTCGTATTCTAATCTTGAATGTTGAAACTTTGAGTCCTCAGTTGTGGTGAAGTAAGGGCATTTTTAAAAAACAAACAAACAAACAAACAAAAAACCCAACTTCCCTTTGAGGACGAGAATTCATTTTACTTGGTTAATTTAAAAGTTGTATCGACAAACTGTTTTTGTGTGCTATTATACTCTGTAGAGTAACTTGGCATGTTTTCCAAAAGGAGACAAAAGAAAGTTCTTTAAACATTGAAATTTAATAGGAAATACTTATCTTAGCTACTGTGCATATTATATGTAATATAGTTACCTCTCCATGGGAAGTCGGGAAAAATTCTGTAATAGCCTATCTAAACACCTCTGTTTGTGTTCATAGACCCGTGTAGGCCAGAGTAGAGCTTACGGGTATTTATGTATCTTGCAGCATTCACTGCTACTTTGATTTAAGACTAAGATAGAGAAAAAGCCATAAAAATTGGACAAGTATTTTGATATTCTTATTTTCATGTAGGATGCCCAGGAAAAGAGAGAGTAGTGTATGGACCAGCTGAGAAAGTGTTGAAATTGATTTATCCCATGAGTTTAACTAGACTTTCTTTCCTCTATTGATGTGAGCCATAATTTCAACATGGAAAATGTTTTATTCTGTGAAAATGGCAGTGGAATTTTTATTTTATTTCTTAAGTATAATATTTTGCTCCAAGTAATTCTATAATCCCAATTTTATGTAATACATGAAATATATTTCTTTTCCCTTTTTTTCCCCTCTGCTTCCAGTTTAAGTGAAAGTTTATTTAGCAAAGTAAAGCAAGGCATATACCCCAAAGAGAGACACAGTTGCCATTGTGGAAGGAAGAACAGCCTTTATCTTCCTTGTTTGCCACCTCTGTAGGCTGTCCTTTGTATATTTTAAATGCAATATGGCTCTCATTCATTGTTTGTTTTTTTTTCCTCTTCAATAAGCATTATGGTATAATAGAACAGTGGTTCCCAACCTTCCTAATGCTGTGACCCCTTAATACAGTTTCTCATGTGTGGTGACCCCATATATAAAATTATTTCCAATGCCACTTCGTAACTATAATTTTGCTACTGTTATTGTAATGTAAATATCTGTGTTTTCTGATGGTTATCCCTTCTGTGATAAGGTTGTTTGACCCCAGAGGGGTCACAACCCACAAGTTGAGAGCTATTCTAGTACAAAGAAGGGAGCATTGGATTCCTTAAACCTCACTGCTTTCCTATAGACTGGCTCTATTTGAAATCTTCAATCCTCTGGAAGTATTTCTTGATTTTCAAATGAGAAGAACAATTTGCCACCCATAGGAAACGTTCAGACCTTTTAATTTTCTTTGTAGTAAATGTCCCTTGAGTGAAGACAGTGAGCTATGTATACTGTAAGCACTTCCCATGCATCTGAGTTCCAGACTGTCTAGATAATGTTCTGTGCCTAGGAGATACTTAATCAGCATTTCTGGGTTGAAGGAATGGAAATAACATGCTGGAGATAAAATATGTGGAAAAGGTACTATATAGAAAATACTTCAAAGTTATTCTGTTAAGTTTCCATTGTGACATGAAGTTTTCAAGAAGTATATTACTATATAGTTGTTGCCCATCTATAAACATATGAATTTAATTGAATGCATTGATAGTTTCCATTCTTAGAGTGATAGTCTTCCTCTGTCTTTTGATGGTTTTGTGATACTTGTTTTCTGCTCCTTTTCCCAATCAACATCTGTCATCATAGCGCCAAGCAAAATGGATGGTAAAGTAACAAGGAAGATTTTCTTGTTGTTTTGATTTCCCAACTTAATTATATAAGTTCTACAATATGTGAACATAATTGTCTTAGCAGTGATATTCAGTGACTTTGATAGATTTTTTTAATAATGGCTCACATTGATATCCTCATATGAATAGCTGGGCAAAATGATACAATTTGTGTGCCAGTCACACAGAAATGGCAGTTCAGATCTGCTTTTCCCATCTTAAGAAGGTCAGTACAAAGCAAGCAGCCAGCTGTTGGTTTATCAGAGGTAAACTCCTGTAGAGAATGGTGGCATTTGATAGATCAGTAAGCATGAAGAAACCATACAGATTACATTGAGAAAGCGGCTGTTCCTTAAGATGCTATCTTTAATACTGAACTCCACCAGATGGTTGGATTAAAATGTCCTATCAAGAAAATTGCAGAACTGTGCATTTTTTAACAACAAAAATGATAAAAATTATTAAAGATCTATAACTGTTTCCTTCAATACCTCTACCTCTATAGAATGGTTAAATCTTAAGTCTTTTAAAACTCAGTACATCACAAAACCAGAATCCTTTAAGCTGGGATAAAGCAAAAATTGTCAATACGGTCATAAGCTTCATAGAAATTTGTCACCTCATTTTTATCCTTTTTCTTATACAAGTGCTGCATAGCTGCTATTTAAATTTCAGACAGCTATTCAACATTTAGTTTGGCTACAAGGAAACAGATACATAATAAATTAATACCTCAGAGTTAAATGAGATCAGAACAACTCATTTTTTTTTCAGTGTGCTGAAGCTAAACCTTTAAAAAAAAAGGTGTTAACAGCCTTGTGCAGACTTTACACAATGTAGTTGTAGGTGGGATTGTAACTTTTAGGTCCTTGATTATATAGGGAACAAAGTAGCTGAATGAAAATGTGACATCCTTGCATTATTATAACTTAGCTTTGAACCTTTTCCCAGCCTCCATCTTGAGCCTGAGGAGAAAGCTAAACTTTCTACCAAAACAATTTTAAAATATATCCTTAGGGATAGCCAACAGCTTAAGGGAAGAAGTAGCAATAAAGAACAATTAACCTAATTACTGCAGAATAACTTCATAGTTCTTAAATTAGAATCCTTAATTCTAAAAGTGTTCAGAGTCATGAATGTGAATATCTTCCCTTGAATATAAAGGTGATGTTTTGTTACCCTTGAATAGTAGTCTTAGGCAAATATTTAAGAATAACAGATAAGACCAAAGTGCAGTGAATTTTAAGCAAAAAGCAATTATGGCTGCTAAATCTACATTTTGACTAGACCTCTGTAACGGAATGCTCACCACAGTCATACTTTCTGTGATTAATTCTCTGCCATCATTCTATAGGTGTTCTGTATTTTTTATTTAAGAGTCTGAGATTAGGATGTAAAAATCTAATCATAGAATGCTTCCAGTAGTATTTTAAGGGGGAACATATTTTCTACGGGAGAATTTCAGGAAAGCATTTGATAGCAGAATCATGTCTTTTCCTTTATAGATGGGTCCACATCGTTTGTGCCCTATATGTTCCTGGAGTTGCCTTTGGAGATATTGATAAGTTAAGACCAGTAACACTAACAGAAATGAACTATTCTAAATATGGTGCCAAGGTAAGATAAACTATGATTAACCAAAATTGAAATTTTCATTTGTTTCTTTACATTGCTTATATAATGGACTATAGAAGTATCACTAGAGCTCTTTGAGGAAGCCCCTATGTCATTTATTACTAACTTGCTCTGTTTTGCTTTTGTGTTTTTGAGATGGTATCTCACTGTTGCTCAGGTCAGCCTCCAACATGAAGTAGACAGCTTGCCTCTCCCTTCTCAGTTCAGAATTACATGTATGGGTCACCATGCTTGATTTGAATCATTTGTTGATAGTTGTTTCCCTGAAAGTCTTATGTATTGATTCTTCCATGTGGTCTAGTATCAGATAACCTACATTATAAAACTGGATATTAGTTGATACTATTTCTCTTGCCTAGGTCCCAGAGAAAACCTTGCTACATTCATTTGGATCAAATGAAATCTCACAATTTTACTTTAATTTTGAAATGAATTTTATTAAGATTAAAAATTATAATAACCACTCTTTATTTTGAGCATGTCAGTTGATTACCACTTCAACTGTTTTTAAACTTTTATTAAATGTAGTTATTCACTTTACATCTCAATTGTAGCCACTTCCCTCCTCTCTTCCTGGTCCCTCCCCTTTGTCCCTCCTTTTTCTCCCACTTTCCTGTGCCTCAGAAAAGGGGAGACACCCCCCACCTGCAAACTCGCCCCAGCACATCCAGTCTCATCAGTACTTCCTCTTTCACAGTGTCCTAGCAAGGCAGCCACTCCAGGGTAAAGTGATCGAAAGGCATGCAACAGAGACTGTGTCAGATGATCAGGATGATCCCCCTCCCCATCTTCTTTCTGCGGGGCCCACATGGAGGCTAAGCAAAAAGCAATTATGGATATATAACATTGCATAGCATAACATAACATAACATAACATAACATAACATAACATAACATAACATATAGAACTAAACCATGCCTGGTCCTTGGTTGGTGCTTCAGTCTCCACAGGCCCCTCTGGGCTCAGGTTACTTGGGACTATTGGTCTTCTTGTGGAGCTCTTGTTTCCTGGGGTCATTCTGTCCTTGCCCCCACTCAGCCTATTGTTTGACTGTGAGTCTAGGGGTTTCTGTTTTGATCTCTTGCTGAGCAAAGCCTCTCAGAGGACAGCCATATAAGAAGGCTCCTGTCTGCAAACACAGTAGAGCGTCATCAGTAGTGTCAGGGGTTGGCTCTTCTAAGTGGGTCTCAGGTTGGGCCAGGCATGATATACACATTCCCTTGATCTCTGCTCTGTCTTAATCCCTACGTGTCCTGAAGGCAGAGTAAATTTTGGATGGAAGTTTTTGTAGGTGGGTTTGTGTTCCTCTCCCTTTTCAATGTAACTTTTAATTTAACAGAAAAATGATCATATTTCTTCAACATAGTAAAATGATTATATGTATATTAATATATGTAATATACTTAGACTAACTGCCTACGCACCTGAGTTTTCATATATTATTATTTGTTATTATTACTGGTATATCAGTTTATTTTAGGTTGCTTAGAGCTATATAAAGAATTCTTTTTCATTGGAAAACCAGGTTTGCTTGCAGTATTTGCATTGGTACTTTGTGTCTTTAGTATTTTAAATATTTAGCGCTTCATAAGAGGCTAGTTTTGTTTCAGAAATACATTTGCTGTGAGAGTTTTTCTGTGACTGTCATAGGAATGTAGCTTTTGTGAAGACCCTCGCTTTGCTAGAACTGGAGTTTGCATTAGCTGTGACGCAGGCATGTGCAGAGCCTATTTTCATGTTACCTGTGCCCAGAAGGAAGGCCTGCTTTCAGAGGCAGCAGCAGAAGAGGTACGTTATTTACCCCATTAACTCATGGTGCTAATGTTTTCAGAAGACTTCTTGTGTCTGCTGTGTCCTGTAGCAGGGTTGTAACGCATGAGGGAAACTTCATAATCTATTTTTGTCTTTGACTAGGCCACTAAATGGTATTATGTTCTTGTGGAATGTATACAATTTACCTTTGTTCATTCAAATGCTGATTTCTCTACCTCACTGTCTGGTTTCAATCCAGACATTGCAGTGTGATTATTGTGTTTATTCTAAGCATCACCTGTCTCAAGTTTGTGTAAACATGCTACTGTTTGTTCTTTGTGTTTTCAATAAAACAATCGGCCAATGCTGAGCAATTGAGAGAATAGGGTAGGATATCCTGGTCTGGAGGGGAGGAGAAAGAAGTGGGAGGAGTCAGAGAGCAGAGATCTGCAGGACAGGACTGTAACCAGAAGGAGAGATGAACAGGACCTAAGATATGACTAAAAGCAAGTATAATGTGGGAGATCTGAATGGGAGGAAACTATGTGGGCTTGGCAGTTTAGGATGGAGTAATCATTGACCAGCATTGTGCTCTAGGCTAAATAGATACATCCTAGTCTCTGAGTGATTATTTGGGTATACAGCTGGGTTAGGAATAACTATTGTTTAATTAAAAGATAAACCAATATTAAACTTTAATAATCAACAGCATCAGTCCTAATACTAGTTATAGCATACTGGATAGCATATAACAAAGTGTTGTAAAGTACTTCATAAGGAAATCTTCTTAAGGCAGTATTGTTCTCTTTGGCTTTAGTTTTAGGTCTCTAGCAGTTCTGCCAGGCTTACTGACTTTAGATTAGGCTATTATTTTATTACCGAGTATTTTTGGTACTCCTGAAAAATTAAAATTGTTCCTAGGATCCAGTGCTTCAAATTGTTTTTAATAACAATAAAAATATGTGTTTCTAAGTTCAAAGTTTTGGATGTCTCTAGAGATTACACACAATATAACAGTATAACCTTGAATATGGAAGGAGTTTGGGAAATCCTGATTTTATGTAACAGAGATAGGTAGTAGAGTTGCAAAAATATAAACTACAGCCCTTCCTATTAAAATTTGTTACATAATGCCATAGTAGTTAGCTTGATTAAAAATATATATTTCCTTAATTAGGTTTAAGATAAGTGAATAATTATGTAAGAGTATTCTAAGTTTTAATCCATGTGATAACTCATAAGTTCTTCAGCATTCACAATAATTTTAACAAGTTTTAAGGAGTCCTAAGAGTAGGTGTAATTAATTGCTTAAGTGAGTTTTGTGGAGGTAATTACCTGTTCAGTAAACTTTACTGTGTGTTCATAATACTTTGTGATAATATGTAAGCTGTTTTGTTTGTTATATAAAATTTTATTTTCTCATAAAAATGCTTACTGTACTTTTATCTTAGTTAGGAAATAAGTAATCTAATGAAGAAATTTTGCAGAATGACACTTTAAGGATGTATTTTATTTTAACTTTAAATCATCAGTAGAGATAGTTTGACAAGTGTCATTTTGTTCTAATTTCTGATTCTGAGAAATTGTGCTTTGCATGAGTACTGGATGAACACTGAGCATTTTCACAGCTCTTGGGAGGCCACAGAAGTGTAACTGCAGCCTAAGCTTGTATAGATTAATCAAGGCTGACACTCTAGAGGATGGACAGAGGTGCACAGGGCCAGTGCAATAGGACTAAGCAGACTGCATAGGTCATGGTTGAGAATCAGCTTAGTTGTCTGCTCTTGGACAACTGAACTTTATAGTCAGGATGCTTCTTTTGTGACTCTTTCAGTTTTATTTTTGAGAGATTTATCTTTTATATTAAGATAGTTTGGACTCCTTTTGCATAGTACTACACATGATTCTTTTTGGAGAAGACATAATGTCTTTAATTTAGGTAGTAAGCAAAAATGTTTAAAACAGCAAGCGTACATTGCGATGCATAATGATTTGGAGATTACTTCTCCCTATCAGAAGGCATACAGATTAATACAAAACCAAATATAATAGTTGGCATTCACAGGTCTAAGAGCTAGTTTGGAGAAATGTGCAGGGCAGCTCGAATTAATAAGGATGGCAAACTTGGACTGTTTCTGCCTTTTTCTTTTTCTGACTGTTTCTGTCTGTTTCTGCCTTTTTGCTTTCTTTTATAAGTTAGGTTAATGTGCCTGCCCAGTCTAGAGGTTTTTGTTTTGTGGTGTTTTATTTTGTTTTTTGGGGATTTCTTTGAGGCAGGGTTTCTCTGTGTAGCCTTGGCTGTCCTGGACTTGCTTTGTAGACCAGGCTGGGCTTGAAATCACAGAGATCTGCCTGCCTGTGCCTCTCTTAGTGCTGGGATAACAGGCGTGTGCTACTGCACCCAGCTTATTATTATTATTATTATTAATTTTTTGTATTTTTGTTTGTTGATCCATTCATTCATTCATTCATTCATTCATTCATTCATTACAATGTTTTTACTTTGTATCCTGGCTCTAGCCTTCTCCATCTCCTCCTTCTGTGCCTCTTCCCTAGTCCACTGATACGGGAGGTCCTCTTCCCCTACTTTCTGACCCTAGCCTACAGGTCTCATCAGGGCTAGCTGCATCATCTTCCTCTGTGGCCTGGCAAGGCTGAATCCCCCAGGGGGAGGTGATCAAAGACCTGGCCACAAAGTTTTCTAGTTTGTTGTTATAAACAGTTAAGAGATTTACAACATTTTTTGATGCTACAGGTTCTTAGTATGCATTCCAGTTGATATGTAATTCATCGTACAGCCCAGACTAGTCTCAAATTTACAGTCCTTTTGTCTAAGCCTTCTCAGGGCTGAGACACGTGTGCCATTGCAGCCGGTGAGAACCTGGGATTTATAAAGGAATTATAGAATGTCAAAACTTCACACAAATTGTTAGGCTGTCAGTGAGATTTGCTTTTGATATTTACTCTGTTAAAGTGGAGGTGTTATTTGTAGTATTTGTACACGTGTATATATGGGATACATGTAAGACCCCGCCTACCCTCGAGACTGGGTCTCATTGTGTAGTCCATGGTAGCCTCAGGGATCCTGCTGTTCACCACTCCGAGTGCTAAGACTACAGACATTGTGGCCACGCCTACCGTACCATTTTGTTAATTAAGAAGCATTTTAGGTGAAAGCAGATTAGTTTATAAGACATCTTGCCTTCTGCTTCAGTTTTATGTTACCCTTAGATCTCCAGTTTTTATATTCTGTTTATATTTATTTATCAAGTGTGATGTCGCACTTTTCCAGAGCTATTTAATGCAGATAGTAAAAGAAAGCTTGAAAAGTAGAATTAAGACCTCAGTTTCATTCAGTGATATTTATCATAGTTTTAAACTTTTTATAGCCTTTGAATATATTTCTTTCCACATTGGTGAAAATTCACTAGAAGTCTGCATGCTTTTTTGTGTACTTTGTAAAACATTTCAGATTACAAGAATAGTAAAATTGTCATGTTTTAAACACAACATGCATTGTTCAAAGATGCTTAAAATAAACAACTACAGCACAGGAATTTGTTATATTTCATGTTATGTCTTACTGCTTACTTATAGTAGCACTAAACTCATAATAATTTTTTGCTGGTTAAAATGATTTTGCTAGTATTGAACAATGTTATAATATTGTTTAGATAATCGTTTCTAAAACCTTATAAAATTATTTGTAGTATAATTTTATTTTAATACATATTTTTATTAATTCTTTGAGAATGTAAACATAATTTTGATCATATTTACCTCCCTCCTCTTTCTAACTCCTTCCAGATCCACTTCTGTCTAATTCCATACCCACCCAACTTTTTGTCATTATTATTATTATTATTATTATTGAGCCTGTCTAGCCCAATTCCAATGGCTGTATACTCTTTGGTGTATGGTTCTCCACTGGTGCACGTTCCGCCTACTAAGAGCCTTTAAAGAAAACTAACTCTTCTTCTCTCAGTAGCCATCACCAGTACCTTCTTGTCAGGGGTTGAGACCAACTTCGTTGTCTGTTGGGATTTTGTCCAGCTTAAGCTTGCCTAGGTTTTGTGTGTTCTGTCTCTGCTGTGAGTTCCTGGGTATAATTACTCTGTTCTGACTAGGAAATACATATACTGATTCTGGCTCTTACAGTCTTACGCCTCCTCTTTCATAATGGTCCCTAAGCCTTGGAGGAAGGGGTATGTTATAGATGTCTAATTAAGGGCTGAATAATATGCAGGGTCTTATTCTCTATACCTTGGTCAATTGTGGGGCTCTGTCTTAATCCCTAGCTATTGGACAAAGAAGCTTCTCTGGTGCCGTTTAAAAGATGCCCCTAATCTAGGAATATAAGCATAAGCATTAGGTCTACGTTTGATATTTTTGTCCTTTTGCAGAGTTAATAGTAGTAGGTTGTCCCCTACATCCTACAGCCTATCTAACCATATGTTCCTGGTCTAGTTAACGGTGGCAAGTATGGGTTCCATCTTGTGGTGTGGACCTGAAATGCACTTAGAGCATGGGTGGTTGCTCCCGTAGAATTTACGCCATAATTGCACCTGCAGGAGCATCTTGTCTGGCAGCCGTTGTTGACTTTCATCACTGTGGAAGCTCATCAGTAGGAGTGAAGCTTCTAGATCAATACCACCTTCATTTATCCACATTCTGTGACTTCATGTTCTGGTTTCTTTAATTATAGAGTCTTATTACATTCTGGAGGGTAACCAAGAGCAATGGCAAAGGTCTGTAATGTTTGAAGGTCTCTGCGACATCATTGGCCAGCAACTCTAAAAGCAGTAACTCATTCCTGACATTGGGTTTTATTTTATAGATTTGCATATATAATCTTTGATATAATAAAATTTCTAGATTACATCAGATGCCTCAACATTGCTAGAATAAGTGGGATCATTAGGAATCAGTAGCTGGGTTAAGTAATTTTGAATGGATTCATCAAGATTGCTAGACTTGTCATTTTATACAGTCATTTTAGTGGCTATTATATGATCATGTTAGGCATTTGGTAATTTACAGTTCATTTTTAAAATTGTTCTCAGTTACTTTCCACCAAGCTATGTGGCTTTTGTTTCTTTCTATTTCTTACTCTCTTAGCAATATTTTTAGAACTGGTCTAGTTTTATTAACTTCATTGATGTTCCTTAGTCACAGTCATTCTCTGTTGCCTTCCAACTCTTGCGGTCCTTCCAACTCTTTTTGCTCTGGCTTTTCTAAGAGCAAAGGCTGCCAGATGCTTTCTTTACAGGGTTTTATATAGAATTCTTTATAAAGAGTATATAATTTTAGTTTTTGTGGGTCTATGTCTTATGCTTAGTTTGCTATTGCAGTATGAGAACAGCCTTTGACAATATTAAAAATGAATGATTGTGGCTGCATGCCTATAAATCTTTAGAGAAACAGGCAGGGCCATGTTTGGCCCATGTAATAGTTTGCTGACTCCTTGTATACGTACTCAGCATTAAATTTCAGCCATATATTTTTATCCCATCCCTCAACCCTTTACCAATATTTTCTGTGCTGATAAATGATGTGGTTTGTCCATTTTCAATATATTACACAGTATTTTTTTTTCAGTTTCTAATATATTGGGGGAAGAAAACATTCTCTACCTTCTTTGGGGTTTTATTTGGAGACCTGTGCCTTAAACTGACAATTGATGCATTAACTGAAGGAAAGACAAATTCTCAGTCTCAGACTTATAAAGGAGTCCACCAAATATGTGATGCTCTAAAAAACTGCAGTTACTTATTTAACAAAAACCAAAAGGAAGACTTACAGGAAGAGTCATTGAGTTTCCAAGTGAAAAAGGAAAAGACGAGGCAATTTCAGATGTTTATGTCCCGGGCGTGCTCTGCCACTATGCTGCATCCTACACCGGTTATAGGAGCCTCACTTCCGCAAATTCCCACCTTTAGGTAGAGAACAGGGACTCTGACAAGAACTCCTTCTCTTTCTACTGGCCCTATGTCTTCAGTTTAAGTAACTGAGGTTTCCAGTGGGTCCCTGCACTTAGTGCAGCTGGATAGTTGCTTGTTAAAGTGTCTTGTTTGTATTATATGGATATAGTGAATATGTGACATTGTATTTGCCTGTTTAACTTTGTGTGCATTTCAGAGCCGCATCTGCAGTCTGTTGTTACTGATAAGTATTGGGCTTTTATTACTCATTTTTTCCAGATGTTGTATGCCTCTTGGGTTTTCAGTCACACAATAGAATCATTAATCACTATAGCCTAAATAGTACATTAACTATTTCAGAAGATACAAAGTCTAAGCTGTTCTTAGGTTGATTCAGCTACGAAGACATTTTTCCTTCTCTTCCATTTTTACCTCCATCATCTTCTTTTTCCTTTATTTGGTTGTTAACTTTTCTTGTTTTACGTTTTTAACAGGACTGAACTAGCTCTAAGCAGTTCATTCTTACATGGTAGCATTAAAAGCAAAAATAGTGAAAAAAGGGATTCTCTCACTAGGAATAAAAGTTCCTCTTCCATAATTGAGTGAGAGTACTTTTTGATCATCTTGTGTACCAAAATTGGAGTCACTGTTACCAGTGAGAAATCTTGGAAAGTGAAATCCGTTACTTTCCGTTTCTGTGGATGGAAATAGTACAAAGGACCCATATGAAGAGATTAATTGGGAGGCCAGCAGCACACAATTTGCCACAGCTGCCCTAAGGAGCTAGCAGTTGACCTCCATTGTCATATCCGTGTGCACCAAATGACATAAGTGTTCGTTGTAAGCACTAAGAGACAGAAGTAAAGAAGTAGGTGTATATTGACAATATAAGAAGCTAGCAGTTGACCTCCATTGCCATATCCATGTGTACCAGATGACATAAGTGTTCGTTGTAAGCACTAAGAGACAGAAGTAAAGAAGTAGGAATATGTTGACAATAAAGAAAGGAAAAAGTCAGAATGTCACCTTTCTCAGTTTTCCTTTTAGTATAACTAAGATAAAAACTATATAGATGTTTTAACCTTATTGGGACACGTCTAAAGAATGGGTTCCTATGTGCTTTTTAATAACTATCATAGTACTTTAGTGCAAATTATTTTGATTTTTATCATTTAAAAAATGTGTTTTGACTAGTATTAAGGTTGTTTTTACTATACTGTTTTTAAAGTTGTTTCCTCCTATTGACCCTTCCTATTTACTCTTACTTGTTCTCTCTCAAATTCAGTTATTATTTCTTTGATTGGCATGTGTGTGTGTTACTAAATATATAAATACAGTCTGCTCTGCTCAGTCAGCGTAAGGTTACTTGTATGTATATGTTTTCAGAGCTGAGCACTTGATATTAGATAACCAATTTTGGGGCTCTTACCCAGAGAAGACTATTTTTCCTGTTCTCAACATTCTTTGATTGCCTTAATTGTTTTTTGTCTAGGGTTGAGGGCCCATGAGGTTTCCTCCATACACTTAGGTATGTCTGTTGGTATCATACATGTTCAGGTCTTATGTATAAGTCAGCAGTGTTCATGAGACTTCATGGGTATAAGTTCCCTAACATTTCTAGGAGATGAAATCTTACAGCAGATTTTCCTATTCTTACTATGTTTCTGCTTCCTCTTAAACTCTGTCCTTGAATCTTAGGTACAGGAGTTGTGTAATACATGTATCACTTGGGGCTGAGCATCATGTGGTCACTAGTTCCCTGCAGTTTTATTGGTTGTGGTTTTCTGTAATGGCCTATTGTCTGTTACAAGGAGATGTATCTTTGGTGAGGGTTGAGATCTCTACTTGGCTGTGTATTTATAATGTAGTTAGGATTATACCTGGTATTTAAAACTGGTATTTTTAGGTTCTCCTTCAAGATCCATGTCTTCACTGGCACTGGTATTTGGTTAGGTTTCTAGTACCAGGCATGATTTTCTTCTTGTTAAGTAGACCTTAAATCCAATTAGAGAGGTGCTGGCTACCACTAAGGTATGCATGCTATCATTGCACCCATTGGGATATCATGCCTTGCTGTGATTGTTTAAGTTCATAGGCATCATAGCTGTGTAGGACTATTGGTTGCTTCTTTCCTTTGGAAACTTACATGGTGCCATATGATACCATGAAAGCTAATCATCGAGAAGAAGGCTTTCAGGTCAGAACCTGTGTTTGAAGTACATGAAACTATATTCAGTAATGGAAACTTCAGCTTCTGAGACACAACTGAGAGCAAGTGAAATAGACTGTGTTTTGGGATTCTCTTGCACTACTCTGACCAATGAGATAAAATGTACCCTTTGGCTAGCACCCTGTTCCCATGTAAGATATTAGGTATAAAAAGATAAAAGGGAGTACCTGAATTTTGTTATTGATATGGTCTGGACTTCCTCATATGTACTGTTCTGGATAAAATATGTGGATACATTGCCAGTGAGTTAGAAACATCTCACTTACTCATGTTGGCTTGTCATGTGTGTATGTGTATATATAAATATATAATTAACTCTTGTTATATTTATGAATATATAACATTAATATGTGTTCATAATTCTTTTGTAAGGTTGTTAAAATTTTATATTACACAACAAAATTTTAAAGAAGTACATAACATATACAAATAACAATTTTTTTTCAGTATTTTGCAATCCATATAGCCCTTTATTATTTTGTGGTAGGGATCAAATCCAGGTCCTGCTCATGGTAGGTAAGTGTTGTATGGATGAGCTTTACTCCCATCCTCAACAAAGACCTATAGAGAAAAACAGTTGGTAATTTGAGGTGGATAGATTACATTTCAAATGCAATAAGTAGTTTTTTTCATGATGCGTGGAAATTACTTTCTCAATATTTCACTAAAAAATTTGCCAAAAGGAAACTATTATCTGGTGATAGTTTATTTTTAAAATGACCCATTAGATAAAATGTTCAACCTCCTCCACTTTTTTTTTTTAGGATATAGCAGATCCATTTTTTGCTTATTGTAAGCAGCATGCGGATAGGTTAGACAGAAAGTGGAAAAGAAAAAACTACTTGGCTCTACAGTCTTATTGTAAGATGTCTTTGCAAGAGAGAGAAAAACAGCTGTCCCCTGAAGCACAGGTATGGGCACAACAAAACTTAATTTCTTCTTTTCAGATCTCATGTGTGTTTTCTATTGACATGTGACTGACAGTGAAGTCTAGCATATAAAATATAATTAAAAATTTACGTAATTAAGCAGTGGTTTGTCATTAGACTTCAGTAGAGTTTTTTTCTGAAGACAATCTCTTTCATCATGTCAACAGTGTTGCTATTTGTAATAAGTAATTTTTATGCTAAAAAATTGGACTGAAGACATGGTGTAGAGAGAGGGTCTAAACTGGACATCTTCATCAAATCCCTCCCATCAGAGCTCAGGGAATCCTGTGGAAGAGAAGGAGGAGAGATTGTAAGAGTCAGAGAGGATGGAAGACACCAAGAGAACACACCCCTCTGAGTCAACTAAACAAGTTGCATATGAACTCACAGGGTCTGAAGCAGCAAGCACAGGGCCACATGGGTTTGCATCATGTTCTCTGAGTATATATTATAGCTGTTGCTGTAGTATTTCTATGTACTCCTGACTATGAGAACGAGTGGATATCTTAAGTCTTTTATGTGCTCTTGGGATTCTTTTCCTACCTATTGAGTTGCTGTGTCCAATTGTAATATAATAGTTTTTGCTTCATTTTATGATATTTTATTTTATCATGTTTGGCTGTTGTCTCTTGGAAGCCTCTTCTGTTTCAAACGAGAGTGAGTGGACCCAGTGGGGAGGGCAGGTAGGGAGAAAGTGGAAGGAATGGAGAGAGAGGAAACTATAATGAGGATATACTGTATGAAAAAAGTATTTTTCAATAGAAGAAAACAGCCTTTAAAAAATTTAAAACAGATAAAAAAAATAAAATATAAGTAAAACAAAAAAAAAACCTAACACACTGAAATAAGACAAAACAAACAGAAGAAAAAGTGCCCAAAAGAAGACATAAGAAATTCTTTACCTAACACAGAAATTTTATAAAATCTAAATTAGAAGCCACAATTTATATGCAAAGAAACCATAGGTAAAAAAGAGAAGAAAAAATATGTAAATAAAATAAAAATAATAAAAACAATTTTTTTTTTTTTTTAAAATAAAGGAACTGCCCTGCCATGATGTTATGAGACAAGAAGCCTCCAAATAAGCCACTGACTTCATGTTCTTTTGGCTGTCTCCTGCTACGACTCTAGACAAACCTTAAGAGTTTTATGCTTCCTAGTGAGACTCAGTTGGAGGAAACTAATTTTGTATTTGCAAGTGGTTATCAATTGGAGAGAGCTTCTGAGTTAGAGATGGGGACATGTGTCTGCTGCTTCTTTTAGTTCTATGGCCCCATCTGAGGACAGTTATTATTACGTGTGGACCTAATTACTACAATCCAGACTTACATTGTACATCTTCAAGACCACTGAGAGTATGATTTGCTTTGTGATAGTTTAGTACTGTTACCTAGTCTAAGCATAAACATTAACGTTTTGAGGAGTATATTCCACTTTATTTTCTTTGAAACTTTCTGCATTTGTTTATAGGCAAGAATCAATGCCCGACTACAACAATATCGTGCTAAGGCAGAGCTGGCTCGCTCTACCAGACCACAAGCCTGGGTTCCCAGGGAAAAGTTACCTAGGCCACTTACAAGTAGTGCTTCAGCCATTCGTAAACTGATGCGCAAAGCAGAGCTAATGGGGATCAGTACAGATATCTTTCCAGTGGACAACTCAGACACGAGTTCTAGTGTGGATGGAAGGAGGAAGCATAAGCAGCCGGCTCTCACTGCTGATTTTGTGAATTACTATTTTGGTCAGTATAGACTCTGATACATGTACAGTCCCCTGAGAATTAATTGCTAACGACAGAATTTGATATGCTAGTAATGCTTTAGAAAGTCATTCCTGTGTTGTGTATTTCAAAGGCATGTTTATATTCTTAAATTGTAGCGTTTCATAATTTCTAGACTCATGTTTTTGTTTTTTGTTTTTTAAAAAATATCCTTGTAATTGTTTGACCAATGTAACCAAATGACCATTGCTATGGCTAGTTTGATTCTTTGTATATGTTTTATATTAGTTAATACTTTCTACTGAAGTAAAATTGGATATTTAATTTAAATAGAGAGAAATATGCGCATGATTCAAATTCAGGAAAATATGGCTGAACAAAAGAATATAAAGGATAAATTAGAGAATGAGCAAGAAAAGCTTCATGTAGAATATAATAAGGTACGTTGGCTACAAATGCACAGTATCACTTAGTAGATCATATTTATAGTTCTTTTGTGATTTTATTGTATTTCTATGTTTCAGTTTGAAATTTTAGATCTAGATCTTGGGCTCTTTTCCAACCTTCATCATCATTTTTATTACCATCATTCTCTTACTAAACACTTTCTTATGCCAGGCACAGTTGTGATCCCTTTACACATAATGTAAAGTCATGTAGTTCTCTCCTTGTTTTACGTGTGAGTTATGATTATTGCTCCTGCTCTTAGGGGTGGGAACTGAGGTTTGAAGAGGTTACTTAATTTGTACGTGCACATAGTAATCAAGTTTTGTAATAGGGGTTTGAAAATAACACAGTCAACCCCATTTCTTATTCTTAAATATAGATAGCGTTATAGACCTTTTAAAAGTTTGTTGTAAATTGGAAAACCTTATCTTAATCTAGTAGTCTTTCTGAATCATATGCTTGATTAAAAATACTTTCCAATTTAAAATTTTATTGTATTCTTGCTGTCTCATATGTAATGCAAGATATTACTGAACTGTTAGTTTCTAAGAAGCATGAATATTTAAACTAGTATCTAATTATTGTTAAAAAATACATTGAAAGTGATGAAATTAGTAGTAACATCCAGTAGTCAGCAACATTGTAGTAAAAGGACTATGGGAATAAAGTCAGAAGATCTGGAGATTTTTCACAGTTACATGTTCTTAGCCAGAAGGACCTCTGGGATTTTTAGTTTTATCATGAGAAAAGTGATGGAAATGTGATATCATATCAAAATGTGTCAAATTATGTGCCAGACCATAATGAAATATACAGATTTTCCTTATTACTAAATGATTATCATCATTACTAAAAACATTAGAATAAAATAAAATGTTTACCTTCTCTTGATCATGTTCACCATGCTAAATAATAATTAATATATCTTTGTCTTTCAGTAGTTTTCTGGCTTGAATATGTTATATGTAAAATAAATGTGGATGTTCTTGTTTATTTATATATATGTATATACATATAAAAGCTTAGTAATTTGACTTAATCTTTTTGTAGCTCTGTGAATCTTTAGAGGAACTGCAAAATCTGAATGGGAAACTTCGAAGTGAAGGGCAAGGAATATGGGCCTTACTTGGTCGAATTACAGGGCAGGTTAGTTTCTCTTCATTTCTTGCTCCTTGTGATTTTTCAGAGTGCTTACTTCTTAATCAACAATCACTTTGCTAACTGAATAATTCTGTTTCATCAGAGCCTAATCCCCTGGGGTAATGATTTCTGTTTGAAATGCTTTTAGGCCACTGGCAGCCACTGCCTACTGAGAACCTGTAGCTTAATTTGGTTCTTTCATCAGCTGTCTTGTTGCCAGTTTTTTTCCTTTGCTCGAACTGACTGGCCTGTCATTTCTGATGAGCTAACATAAAACGTGAGCTTCTTCTAGTATATTCTTTATTTAGTAGTTTTAGGTAATAAGTTTTTTCTTTTCCGTTCTTGTGTTTATGGATTTAAAATTTAAAAATTCAAACCAGAGCCATTATTTTTTATGTTAATTTGGTTTTCAGCTACACAAGAGATAGAATTTTTTGAAACTTAGATATTAAACTATGCTTTTTTGCATTCATTAGTAACTATTAATTGTGATTATAGGACAAACCAAAAAGAAAACGAAAAAATGGTTTTTATTCTTGAGCCCTGTTAGCCAGTTAATATAGTTCATATTAAAAATAACATAGGATTTATTTTTGAATGTCCTTTAATACCATGATTAATAAATGATAAGATTTTTTTAGATAATTTCAATTATAAGGATAGATGATGGAGACCCACTGTTTGTGGTTCTTTCTCTGTAAAAAAGTACTTTGGAATTTTTTTCATTGTATACATTTAAAACTCTGTAAAAGTCAACTCTTGATATAATTTATATTGATATAAAGTAATGCATGCTGATTTGTAGAGTGCCCTATTGGCTTTGAAGAACCTTTTGTGAAAAGATTGCATGCCACTGGTATTACAAAGAATAATTCATATAAAAACGTGAAGATGAGGAATTGCTTTTGGACCTATTAACTCTTGTTCCTAACAATAGGTAGTTGGTGGAATTTGGAAGATTGTGGTGTTTTATATTTGATATTTATAAAAGGAAACTTTAGAAAAGAAAATGTGGAGTGTAAGGTTACTTGCCAATCTAGCAGGTTTTTTTTTTTTTTTTTTGGCTTGGCCTGTATTTGTCCTACAAAAACCTCCTCTATAGTTAAAAATATCATCTACTATAAAAGACATTTCTATTTATTAAATAACTTTACAGAGGATTGCAAATTGCATTTTGTGAAGGTGGAATGCACAGATGTAAAATTCATGTGTATCGTTTGTGTGATACTTTTCCAGTTGGCTGAACAGATGTGGGCTCACCAGGCCACTAAGCAATGACTTTGATAGATGGTCACTGTCTCAGAAGCCAGCATACTACAGATTAATAGAGAACCAAAGAGAATCTCATCTGCTTTTTTACAGTTTGGTCCAATAAGATAATTTTTCTAATTAACCTATGTAACACCAATATAGCTTGGACATTGCAAAGAGACCATGTTAGATTTTTAATTCTTCTCTAACCTCCTTATCTTTTAAGGGTTTCAAGCTAACGTAGCATGATTTTCATAGAAACCTAGTGAGACCATGTAATTGTTGCTTTCTAATAGAAATAATTGAAATTAAAAACTCATTT
This sequence comes from Meriones unguiculatus, assembly GCF_030254825.1. NCBI lineage: Eukaryota > Metazoa > Chordata > Mammalia > Rodentia > Muridae > Meriones > Meriones unguiculatus. The sequence continues at coordinate 41,328,411 of NC_083368.1, forward strand.
TCTTTCTCTTTGCTAATATAGCTGGTAAAGAAGATTTCCCTCTCTGAATCCTAGCTTATTTAGGTATATTTAGTGGCAAAAAGGGGAAGTGTTGCTATGTACTTCATCTTTAAAACACCATGTACTACATTTATTTAATCAATAGAAGTTGAATGTACCGGCAATCTTACGAGCACCTAAGGAAAGAAAACCAAGTAAAAAAGAAGGAGGCACACAAAAGACATCTACTCTTCCTACAGTACTTTATAGGCAAGTAATAAAGTTAAAACAGAATATTATTCATTTTTCAACTAGTATGTATGAATTAGAAGGTACTTTACATATCCAAGAGTGAGTTATGTTAATTTCAGAATTTCAGTTAAGTTTCAGGTTCATTTGATAAAAAATGCTTTGTAAATTGAATGTATCTTCTAAGGAACTGAGAATGAATTTTCATAAGTCCACAGAAACAGAATGTTTTTAGGAAATTACAGAGTTACTTTAAAAGCTTTGCCTGATATGTTAAATTTAACCTCTTAAATTTACTTATCAATTATGTAATTATTAGTGATAATAATGAACCTAATAAGTAAGTAGGCATTTGTAGTTTACTTGTGAGTTGTGAAATTTTGCTTTTGATTATATAGTGAGGAAAGGTAGTGGATAAAGATAATGAATTTTATATTTTAACCTGTCTGTACTTTTTTCTCCCTGTGCTCAGTTATAATATTTTCATTTCCAGACATAGATTTCTTCTTTACTTCATGTACTCAATATTTTAACAGTACTGATTATTGTAGTAATTTTACATAAATACCATTTTTTTGTATTTAAATAAAGATCTCATTTCTGTATTTAAATAAAGAGATCACATTTTCATGTAATGTATTAATTATATTAAGTGAGAATTTAGAAAATTTTCTTGTATTTATATTGTGCGGTATAAATAATATGTAAAAATAACATGCACATAAGTGTTAGCATACACATGTATCTGTGAAATAAGTGAAAGCAAATTATTGTCTTAGTCTGTTGTGTAAACGTTAGTGTACTGTCACACTGTTTTCCAAGCATGGTTGGTTCTTTCGGAAATATTAGTCAGAGCACCAGACTTCAGAGTTTTAGGACTATAATTGTTTTTATTGCTGCTTTACATTTGTGTTTTGCAGGAATATAAAAAAAAATACTACATTACTGTTCTTTTAATTTCCTGGCATTCCTGTTTCTTTTAGGTTCTGAGACAGCTTTCTCCTCATTCTGTACATCTCCAATATAAATATGTGCTCTTTCAAGTCATGGTTCTCTTTTTCTTAGAAGTAAATTGCCTTTTCCCACAAAAAAATGTTAACGATCTTTAAAATCCCCAAAGCTTTTAGTATGCTTTCTTAAAACTTAAAGATCTGACTTGTGAAAAGAAACATTACCTTAAATATCCCCACTCTTTAATAGTTTAGCTTTTGGAAACGTTAAATTTATAGTAGATCTAGCTAAGCTATTATTAACAGTCTCTAAACTATTTAGAACTAACAGTTGCTGGCATTGTTAAAACAATGGGTGCTATGGAAAACATAAGTTATTTCAGGGACTGTAACACACACTTGTACTCCCTGCATATTCCGGAGGTTAAGGAGCAAGAAGAGGTGAATGCCCGCTTGGTTCATATAGCACAACTAGTCTCAAAGGAGCAGAAATGCCATAACACAGGACAAAGTAATCAAGATGAAAGCTTTTGAACTCAAAACTGCTAAAAGTAAACTGTCACCATGGACATCAGTATAACTCTCGTTTGCTGCTTTTATTAAAGTTGTGGAATTTGTAAGAAGAACCATGATCAGCATCTCCTTTTACTATGTGACACCTGTAAGCTGCATTATCATCTTGGGTGCCTTGATCCTCCTCTTACAAGGATGCCGAGAAAGACTAAAAACAGTTATTGGTAAGTAAAACAAAAGGGAAATATTTGGAATGAGTATCCTTTTACCTTTAGCAGTACCATCACGTTATATCACTAATTCATAGTAAAGTATTTTTCACACTTTTGAATTGAAAAATAATAAGTATTTCTAGTCTGTGAATAAAAGAAAAATTTTGTAGAAATGAACTTTTTTTTTTTTAAACCTTAGCAATGTTTTCTTTCTTACATAAGGCAAAAGATATTTTTTTTTCTGGTGTGTTTATAATTTTATTTTATGATTTGGTATTTCTTAAATGCTTTATTTTTATTTTGAAGGGAAATGAATTTTAAGTTTCACCAGCCTGTTCTTCGAAAATGCAGAAACTTTGAAAAAAAAATTTTTTAATAGAATTTCATTCTCTAATCTTGGGTTAAAGTTGTTATGAGTTGGGAATAACCTTCAACTTCCTACCCTGCTGCTTCCTGCTGAGATTATAGGCCTGTACCAATATGCTCGGTTTATGTGGTGTAAGGCATCAAACCCAGAACTTTGCTATGCTTAGCAAGTACTCAACCACCATAACTACATCCTCAGCCCTGATGAACATTTGTAATTATTTTTCTGCCGTCTTAGTCATATTGAATCATGACATGTTTTATTACAGTTTCTTTTTTTGTTGTGGTGGTGAAACATCCTGACAAAAAAAACTCAGGGTTGAGAGAGTTAATATTTGCTCACAATTTAAGTTTATCACTGCTGTGATGTCAAGACAGAAGGATTCTTACCTCCTGCCTACATAATGATCATACAATAAAGATGGGTTTTCTTATGTCAGTTAACTTAATCCAGATAATCCCTACAGGTGTAGCCTTAGAATCTCCCAGGTGATTCTAGATTCTGTCAAGTTGACATACACACATATACATGAACACAAATGCACACAAATGTAAAATTTAGATATATGCATATAAGGGAAAATGTGGCATTTGTCTTTATGAGTTCTATATTTTACTTATTTTCTGTGCATCCTGTTTTTTTACTCTGCAGTTTTTAGATGACTGGTCACTACTTTGGTGAATTTCTGACTCTTGCTTTTGGAGTATATGACCCTTTCCCTTAACTGGTCACAGTGGGGCAACCTTTTGTCTGCCCTTTTACTCAGAAATAACCTTTGTAATTATTTGAAGAATATTTTATTAAAACATGAGTTGAGAGTATTGATAGACAGAATGTGTAGTAAATTGGAAAGGTTCCCTTGGTGTTTAAACATTAAAGTGAATGTTGTTTTTTGATAATTCCTTACATTAACTTTTACTGTTTAAACACTAAACTCCATCTTATTTAACAGTTTAAAAATTTTTTATTTTTTAAATTATAATTGCATTATCTTCTCTTTCCTCCTTCCAGACCCTTCCCTTTTAAATTCTCTTTCAAATTCACAGCCTCTTTTATCATTAATTGTTTCTCTATGCATTATTGTTTATACATATATATTCCTACCTATAACCTGTTCTGTTTATATAAATGTTATTTATATGTGTACATTTCCAGAGCTGATGATTTGCTATTACATTAACAATTTGTGTGTGTGCTTTTGTCCGAGGAAGACTATCTCTCACTCTCAGAATTCCTTAGTTGCCTCTAGGTCTTTGTGTATGGTTGAGCCCTCATTATCATGAGGGCTATGTCCTTCCCCACCCCTGCTTCCCTTCTATGGCATGTCTGTTGTTGCCTTTTCACTGTTCATGTTTAAAAAATCATGTTGGTAAGACTTTATGGGTACAGCTTCTGATATTGTTAGACACAATCTCACAGCAGACTCTCTCGTCCTCTTCTTTTTACAATTTTTTATTATTAATTACAGTTTATTCACTTTGTATCCCCACTGTAGCCCCCTCCCTCATCTCCCAGTCCTACCCTCCCTCTCTCTTTTCCTCCCATGCCTCTCCCCAAGTCCACTGATAGGGATTCCTCCTCTTCCCTCTGATCCTACTCTATCAGGTCTTATCAGGACTGGCTGTATCCTCTTCCTCTGTGGCCTGGTAAGGCTGCTCCCCCCTCAGGGGGAGGTGATCAAAGAGCCAGCCACTGAGTTCATGTCAGAGATACTCCTTGTTACCATTACTAGGGCACACACTTAGATACTGAGCTGTCATGGCTACATCTAGAACTTTTACTATTTTACAGTTTTATTATTTTATTTTTTTACAATTTATTCACTTTATGTCCCGATTGTAGCCCCCTCTCTCATCTCCTCCTTGTCTCTCCCTCCCTTTCTCCCGCCTCCCCTATTCCTCGCCCCTAGTTTACTCAAATGGGGAGTCCTTCACCTCTACTTTTTGACCCTAGCCTATCAAGTCTCATCAGGACAACCTTTGTCCTGTCTGGGCTGGCAAGGTCACAAAGAGCAGGCAAAGGAGCTCATATTAGAGACAGCCCCTGCTCTCCTTACTAGGGAGCCCACACGGAGACTGAGCTGCCTATGGGCTACATCTGAGCATGGGGTCTAGGTCACCATTTACAATCTTTATGCCCTCTCTTCAATGTTCCCTGAGCCTTATGTGTAAAAGTGTTTTGTAAATTTATCTATTGGGACTGGATTTAACAACTCTGCATTTTGATCGATTTTGTCAAGTTTGGGTTCTGTGTGAATGGAGAAGTCAAACCTTTTCCTTCTGTCATGTGATGTTTTCACAACACTGATTTGATTAATGCTTAGACCCATATCCTTGTAATTTGTTTATTTTGACTGATAGTTTCTCATGGGAAGAGTAGGTCACGACTTGTGCATTAGAAATTGACACTTTTCTCGCTGGTCAGTTTCTTTTCATGTTAAAATTCTTATTAATATTATATATACTTAAATAAAAATTTAAAAATCAGTCAACATTTTATGTATTAGCTTGCATTGTAGCAGTTAATATGATTGCATCAGCAAAATAAATGGCGCTTTGTATTTATGCTGTAGAACTCAGGATTTAAAGATCTCCGTTTTAAAGTAAAAAATAATCTTACTAATAAGTCTATAGCATTGATATACTGAAAAGTCTTTTATAGACTTTCATTCTTATTCTCCTTTACCATACCTTTTCATTGTATTTAATAGCACAGAGTGCTAAATATATCATCTTGGGGGGAAAAAAAAACAACTCTAGAAAAGATCTGTGGAGTGTTTGGGAAAGCAGTCATTTATTTGGTAGACTAAGCATAACCTTAATAAAATATTTAAAAGAAGGATCAAAAAGTAGTTTTCCAAAAGTGTGATTTGTAGTACCTTAAATTATTTTATGATGTTTAATTTGTGTTGATACTTGTACCTTTGAATACAATTTATACAACTTAAAATTCAAATATCGCTAAACATTTCTTATCCCTGAATTCACTCTCCATAAGTTTTTTTCTTTTTTATTTTATTCTATTTTTTTCCTCATTTATTTTATTCACTTTGCATTTTGTGGCCCCTTTTTTCCACCCCTCTGAGCCCCATCTTCTCTCCTTCTTCATTCCCCCCAAATGTATTTTCATCTATGATTTATGTTGGTTCTCAACTGTATTGTTCCATATGTTTTTGTAATTTGTGGATACACTGAATTGCTTTCTATAATACAGTCATGGTGGTTCATTCATGCAGGAATAGAAGTGAGTACTACCTGTATGCATTTGAGTATATGTTTATTATGTTTGCATTTTTTGCATATAGGAATTGCAGTTAACATCAGAAGACAATAAACCTATAACCATAATTTTTAACAAAAATTTATTCAGGCAGTGCTCAGAGTGTGACCAGGCAGGGAGCAGTGACATGGAAGCAGACATGGCCATGGAAACCTTGCCAGATGGAACCAAACGATCAAGGAGACAGATTAAGGAGCCAGTGAAATTTGTTCCACAGGATGTGCCGCCAGAACCCAAGAAGATTCCAATAAGAAACACGGTATTTATTCTTCATTTTGGTCTCAGTGACATTTTCATGCAAAAATTCAAGCAGATAAAGAATTTACAGTATAAACATACACCCAGACCTCAATCCGTTGTCCATACTGCTCTTGGTTATTTCTATGAACTCATCTGTCAGTGTTATGTGGCATATTGTATTTAGTTGAGTATCTAATTTGTGGGTGCAGGTAAAAGCACCTGAATAGAGAGCACCAGGATACCCAGCACTGCACTTAAAAAAGGACATTACTGAAGCCTTGGACTCATTACTGAAGCCTTGGGCTCCTGTGCCTCCCTCAGCAAGCTCACCTGGAGAGAAGATTACCTTTCAATTTTGTATTTCTCATTCCCCAGTCTTTTCCTTTATATTTCAGACCTGTGTATTCATGAACAGTATTTTGTCAAGTTTGGGTTCTGTGTGAATGGAGAAGTCAAACCTTTTCCTTCTGTCACGTGATGTTTTCACAACACTGATTTGATTAATGCTTAGACTCATGTCCTTGTAATTTGTTTATTTTGACTGATAGTTTCTTATGGGAAGAGTAGGTCATGACTTGTGTTAGTCATTCTTGGTTTTCTAGTAATGTCTGTGTTTTAGCTATTTTTGTAAATGCCCCTGTAATGTGGTAATGAGCGTTTGCAGAATATAGTTTAGATTTGCGGAATTGCAGACTATTTGTAACTCACTAGATTCATCCCTGGGACTTAATGAGATGGGTAGAAAGGAAAGGACCGCACTGACCACCACAGGCTGTGATCTCACCTTATACATGTGCTCTGGCACACTCATGTCTAAAGCCAGTAAGTCTGCTTGTATATTGCTTTGAAATGAAAGATTGACGTTTAGGGCATGTTCTGATTATTCTGTATAAATCATGAAGCTAAATTTTCATTTAAAGTTTGAGAGAATAGCATGACCAGTATGAAAAAATATTTCGTACTTTCATCAATGCTTGCAGGAAGATTAAAAATTGCCAAAATTACAACTATTGAAAGATGGAAAAAACTCAAGCTGTGCTGAAATCTAATACAAGGTGCAGCCAGGTATTGTACTGCATATTTGTACCACCAGTATGTGGGAGGCTGAGATAGGAAGAATAAAATATGAGGCTAGCCTGTGATATATAGAAAAACCCTGTTGGGAGTTGGGTATCTGTTTTAACTAGGAAAGATTATGAATTAAAAATTAAAAAAAAAAAAACAAAACTGCTTGCTTTACTTAAGAGAACAACTCCCAGATATGCCACATCAATTATATTAACATTTTACAAAAGTGAATAATTGAAGCGACTTTTCTGAAAACTTTTCAAGTAATAGCCAGGCATAGTGGTGCATCTCTTTTATATTTCCAACACTTGGGAAGAAGCTGGCGGACCCCTGAGATACCTATCTATCTTGAAAGGGTCTGCCTTTAAAGATCTGTTCCAAAAGCTTGTCACGGTAGGGTGCACTTCGTTAAGTACAGCACGTGGGGGAGGACGCAGACAGATCTCTGAGTTTGAGGCCAGTGCAAGCTACAGAGTGAGTTCCAGGACAGCCAGCGCTATACAAACAAAACCTGTCTTGAGAACCAAAACAAACAAAGACTTTTTAAGTAATAACAAAATGAGGGTTGTTACATGTTTTTTTTTTTTTTTAAACAAAATTTTTCAGATAACTGCAGCTTTAAAATAATAAAGGCTCTTAAAATGAAATATTTGTATAAAAATGACACCACCAAGCCAAAACATCTATTTCCATCAAAGAAAAAGTTTTTTTTTTACTTTTTTGGAAAAAAAAAATCAGGCTTTTCACAAGGAAAAAATGTAAAAGCTCTCTTAAGAACTAAAAACTGCAGGTCAGCCTTCTGAGTCTGTACAGGAAATGTGTTATTACTGGTGGAAACATAACACACACCACACTTAATTAAAATAGTGCAGGGTGGAGATCGTCATACACCTAGTAATAACAAATAAAAATGCTTCCTAAAAGAACTTTGACTGCAAAGGATTTTCAGTGAGGTAGAAAACTGGCAAAATACAGCAAGTCACTTCCTACCTCTCCCTTTTCTGTCTCTCATTAGATACTCACTTATAAGTGGATATTAGACACATAATTTAGGATAAACATACTAAAATCTGTAGTCATAAAGAAGCTAAACAACAAGGAAGACTCTAGGGACGATGCACAATCCTCATCCAGAAGGACAAACAGGATAGACATCGAAAGTAGGAGAAGAAAGGGATCAGGACAGGAGCCTACCAGAGAGGATTCTACCCACCAGGTTATCAAAGCAGATACTGAGGCTCATAGCCAAACTTTGGGCAGAGTGCAGGGAATCTTATGAAAGAAGAGGGAGATAGAAAGACCTGGGGGACAGGAGCTCCACAAGGAAAACAACAGAGCCAAAAAACCTGGGCTCAGGGGGTCCTGCAGAGACTGATACTACAACTAAGTAAGGACCATGCATGGAGAGGACCTAGACTCCTGGTTTAAAGGAAGCCGATTGGTTGCTCAGTTTCCAAGTGGCTTCCCTAGTAAGTGATACAGGGACTGTCTCTGACATGAACTCAGTGGCTGGCTCTTTGATCACCTCCCCTTGGGGCGGGGGTGCAGCCTTACCAGACCACAGAGAAAGATCAAGCAGCCAGTCCTGATGAGACCTCATAGGATAGCTTCAGAGGGAAGGGGAGGAGGACCTCCCCCATCAGTGGGCTTGGGGAGGGGCATGGGAGGAGTTACAAGTTTAGTTGTAACTTTAAAAGATCTGCATAGCATGTGTGTATGTTTTCATATTTCACACTAGTAGTTCCAATAAGTAATTATTATAGTTATAGATTCTAGTTTGATACCTGTGACGTCATGGACTCAGTTGCTAAGACTTGGTCCTATTCTCAGGTGTCCTGTTTATATTCCATGGGTGAGGCTGTTGAATTACTTACTGTAAAGGAAGCTTAGTGGTACTTTCTTCTGAGAGCTATATAATGTAGACATTTTCACTGCATTGTTTTTGTGTGGAGAGCATCTTCTTCCTTTTAGGAAAGAAATTACATTTGAAGTAAATGAATGAGAGTGTTCATGTCCCTTTTGAAGTTACTTTAAAAAAGATATTTGTGCTTTTAGGTATATTTTCTAATAACTTTAATGTAGTTTGAAAGCTTTCTGATTTTGTTTTTCATTTCTTCGTACTGTATACATCTGGTGACTTTTCAAAGTGCCAGAGGGCTTTCTGAGACCTAGCCTTTTCTAGTCTTGCATTCACACATCCATCAACCTTATTTCCTTTGAAGTCCTGTAATTTTTATTTCCTATGACTCATAAATTTTGGGGTTTATATAATGTATTTGTTAACGTATAAATACAGTAGTCAGTATATTTTCAGTCTTGACTGAGTATTACTGCCTTCCAGAGAATACTGCCTCTTTTAGGTCGCGATTTTAAAGACGGAATTAACAAATTTAATGTGTTTTCTTCTCTACCATATGAGTTATTAATAACTAAGGAGCAAGCTATAGTTTCATTTGTTTAATTTTTAAGTTTTTAAAGCTAGCATACAAATTTTAATGAGTTTTATCATGCCATTTTTATATGTATGTCATTGCCACCTCTCCAGATAATGACATATCCTAGAGTTTACTGTTATTATAGTAATGTTTTAGCTAGTTTACACATGTATAAGTCCATCACTTAATATGTTAAGACTTTAGTGTTGACAATCCTAAAAATATTTATAGATGAATATTTTTGAATATTAGCAAAATATTCTATTAATGTGATTACAATGAAAATTAAATTCTTGGTATTCGGGACCACTCAAATCTTTTTGATGTGTGTTTTATCACACTTTTCCTAGTAAATATACTTTGGACAGACCAAGAGCCAGGGGATATAAGTGGCTGAGAAAATTGTTCAAAGCTAGATGAATTATAGTTACTTGGCTACCCCCTCCCCACATAAGGGTTGTAAAAGCCTTTGAGCATTTTGTGCAAAAATTTGTGGAACTTCAATGAATAATTTGAGTATTGTCCCTTTAATGTACTTTGCCATTCTGAAACCTTACTGAAATGGCCTATATATGAAAGTTATGGTAATTAAATTAGTACAAAGAAAAGGAAAAATAATTTAAACTTTTTGCCAAATCACGTGTTTGTACTACATAGTGCATTTTAGTCATTTATTAATTGCATATAAACTATTTATAGCTTATTTAAGTAAAATAAAAATTTTGAATCTTTGGATGGAATAAACATTTTATTGCAATGACTTATACCCCCCCATATGCAGACCACCTGCTAGAGACTGTATGAGATACAAAGGTTTTATTCTAACAACTTAGATTAAAAAAAAAAAACGTTTATTTCAAAGTTAGGTAGGTACCAAATAATTCTCAACAGAACATTTTATAATATGAATGTATCAATGCTGCCATAAATCTATGTTGACTTGTCTTGAATGACTTTAATTGGTTTTTGGTTACAGGTGGAAAATCATGCAGTATGAAATTTGTATGTTGTTATGAATTAGCAAGGGACTAGATATTTTGAAGAACTGGAGTTTACAACCTTTGATGCATTTCTATTAGAAAATAATTCCATTGAGAATTATTTGGTACCTATCTATCTTTGAAATAACTGTTTTGTTTTTGTTTTGTTTTGTTTCTAATCTCAGCTGTTAGAATAAAACTTAAGTGATAGCTTGTGTCTCATCCAGTCTCTAGAGCAGTGGTCTGCAGATGAAGACTGTGAGTCTTCAGAGGCCATGCTATGTAGGATAGATAGTTTAGTGTAGCCATACTGGCTATAAATACTGTTGTATTACCTTTAAACAAGTTGATGCCTTCCTTCAAATGAAGTCCAAATACAGTTCAAAATGCAAGATATAAAAATTTTTATTATTTTAGTCTTATTACCTTCAATTTATTTTTTTAATTTGTTTATTGTATTACCTTTAAACATGTAGATATGCCTTCTTTCAAATGAAGCCCAAATGCAGTCCAAAATATAGGACATTAACTTTTTTACTAAATTATTTTAGTTAGCCTTAATTATTTGGAATAATGAGGTCTTACTCTTCCACCTTTTTTTTGTTATGGCTACTTAGAGATGTTTTCTATATTGCATGAACATGTATGCATAGGTACATGTGTAGGAAAACAATAGATATATCATTCCAGTTTCAGTGTTTTAGCTGTAGAAATGATTTGTGATAAGTTATAAAAAAATTAAATACTGTGAGTAAATCAGATTTAAGTATGAAATATTAAAGAATAGTTTTTGGAAAATTAATTTTTCCTTTCAAATACTTGTATTTATAAAGAAAGTTAGTATATTAATGACTCAGTTTAACAACATGCAATAGAGCAATGCAGCATTAGTTAGAAACACCAAATTTCTAAGTATAACTTAAAACTTAACAGAAAAATGTATGTTTATCATGCTAAAGCTTTTTTATGGGCTTTCTTTCCAGAGAACCAGAGGACGAAAGCGAAGCTTTGTTCCTGAGGAAGAAAAACATGAGGTTGGAATAAGTTTAAATTCTTTTTAAAATTTTTTTTCACAATTTATTCATTATATATTCCAATTGAAGCCCCCTCCCTCAACTCCTCCCAGTCCCACTCTTCATCTTTTCCCCATCCCCATCCCTTAGTCCAATGAAAGTGGGAGTCCTCCTCCCCTGCCATCTGATCCTAGCTTATCAAGTCTGATCATGACTGCCTGGATCCTCTTCCTCTGTGGCCTGTTAGCTCTGCATCCCCAGGGGTAAGTGATCAAAGAGCAGGCAACCAAGTTCATGACAGAGGCAGCCCCTGCTCCCCTTACTTATGATTCTACATGGAGACTGAGCTGCCAATTGGCCACATCTGAACAGGGGATCTAGGTCCTCTCCATGCATAGTCCTTGGTTGGTGCATCAGTCTCTGCAAGGACCCTTTGGGCTCAGACTGTTTAGCTTTGTTGATCTTGTCAGGCTCCTGTCCCCTCCATGTCCTTTTATCCCTACCCCACCTCTTCTAACATAAGACTCCCTATGCTCTGCCCAAGAAACACAGGCATGGTATACACTCACTTATAAGCAGATATTAGCCATATAATATAGCATAGCAATATTAAAATCTACAGACCTAAAGAAACTAAACACTAAGGAGGACCCTAGGGAGGATGCTTAGATTTCATTCAGGATAGACACCAGAAGCAGTAGAAGAGAGAAAACAGGATGCGAGCCTCTGAAAGGCTCTACCCAACGGGTGGTGGGGTGGGAGGGGGGGATCGAAGCAGATGCTGAGTTAAATTCTTCTTACATAGTCTGAACTTAAGGAAACTTTCTTGCTTTGAGTTTTTTTCCATTATCTTTCTATTCCAATTTTGTTTTGTTTACTTCTCTTTTGCATGGCAGGAAAGAGTTCCTAAAGAAAGAAGACAGAGGCAGTCTGTGTTGCAAAAGAAGCCCAAGGCTGAAGACTTAAGAACTGAATGTGCTACCTGCAAAGGAACTGGAGATAATGAGAATCTCGTCAGGTAAATTAAATGCAGAGACCTTGTCCTTAGGGGTCAAAGTCAATTGCCCATCGTTTTATTTTTGATATCAGATAAACACTTACAGAATAAGTCCTCTATAAAGTATTACTTAGTGAGAATGCTACTTCAGAAATAGATTTTATCCACTTAATAACCTGCTACACATTCTTGTACTTCAGACTGAGATATAAATAAGTGTGTCTATGGATCTTGAACAAGAGAATTCATTTTCTTTTGAGAATCAGCTGATAATGCTTTGTATAAAGAAGTTGCAAAATATTTGTTCTGAGTACCTTGTGCTAAGATCATTATGCTTTATCTCATTAGACCACAGTTTCTGAAGTCTGTTAGCATATCATAAATGTTGAAGTTTATTCACATTGGTGATTGAGTTTGATTGGCAACAACTTTCTTATGCTTTCCAAAATGAATGTGTTAAATGCTTCTCTGTTATGAAATAAAGAAAGGTGAAAAGATGGCCTAGATAGACTTTATTTTTTGTTTGGTTTCCTTCTTTGTTTGTTTTGTTTTGTACTTTAAAAAATTTTAAGTCAAACGTGATACCTTCCAGGCACCTCTGGTGACGCTGCTCATGGCTACTCCTCAAGGCTCAGAGACTTCTCGTTTTAGCCATTCGCATCTGTGGCTAAAAGAAGAGACTACCCAAAGTGCTGAGTGTGGCGGTGGGTGGGTGGATGGAAAACAACAGTGCTCATTCAGTGGAGTTAGTAGTCTTTCAGAGCACAGTGACACAGTGTTTCACACAGGGCGGAAGGGAATGTTTTCTGAGTTTTTTCAGAAATTGTGTTTATCAGATTTATCATCAAGTATCTGGGGACAAGAAAGTAAACACTTAATATTTAAATTTAATAAAAGTAAACATTTAATATTTACATTTTTATTGTATGATTTAAAATACTTTTAAATGTCATGTATTTCAGTCACTAAGAATATAACATGTATATGTGAATTCATAAAAGGCTTCAAGTTATAAAGTTATTAGGTTTTATATTTTTTTCTTTTTGCTGAAAAAGATTAGAAGAAAGTAAAAATTCTAGTGAAAAAAGGTTAGGAAGTGCGCTAATGATTACATTTCTTTACAATTTAAAATTCTTCCGAGTTTAAGAAATACACATGAACGCTTGTCTTCCTACTATAATTTTTTTGAAGACTGTGATATCATAAGTACAACATGTTGTATACATAAAATTATAAACTTTTAAAAATGTCAGTCTTATGTAATTAACAATACTCAATCACAGGAAATTCCCTTGGGCCTGGAGGTGAGGTTGAGGAGCTTGATGAACTTGAAATTGTGCGAGATTTAGTGCTGATGACCCTCCTTTAAGTGCTGAGCCTATACAAGACCATATCTTTCTGTCGGAGATAAAGTATTGATTCCAGATCATGTATTTTAGGATCAATAGGCTTTTACTGGGATGTATTATTTTTTTGGATATATTTTATGTTAGAAATTAATACAATTTTTATTTCCAGAAGTATTCTTTCCCCTAGGGCATTTCCAAACCATCATATTTGAGTTGTCTTTCAAAAAAATAGGTTTCATCTTTCTTCTAGACTTAATAAGATTTTTGAGCAGTGTTAGCCTTCTTATATATTTTATGACTTTCTATTATAAAACTTTTATTTCTACTCATAACAATATTAAATGTCTGCAGTTTTGTCAGTCTTTTGGAAGGTAAAAATGTTACTCTAGAATTGATATGTTAGCTTCTTTTTCTGGTCTGCCTTACTAAGAGATAGCAGCATAAATTATCTGTAAAATTTAAAAGAAATTGATAAAGAAGCAAATGTTTTCATTAATAGTTTGTAGGTTAAGGTGGATATGAGGTAATATCACAAGTGTTTTTTAGTTGTAATGTTATCTTTCTTTTAAAAAGTATGTTCACTTTAGGCATCACTGTTCTTGGATTACAAGTTTTTTAATAGAATTTTATCTGCTTAGTAAAAGTAATTTTATAGTTAATATTTGTCAGTTTGCCTACCATCTCATTTATTTTGGAAGTAAGATCATTATTGTTTGAAAATCCTTCCTCCAATGTCATATTTTATGACCATATTGTACACCTTTATCATGCATAATTTTAATATAGTTAATTCATTATTCACACATTTGTTTGTTTGTAATCTTGTGTATTGGACCCATGGTTTTATAATGATCTCTTAAATTTGCCTTTTTTTTTTCTGTAAAGATATATTTTAAAACCAAGGGATGTGGCTAAGTCAGTAGAGTACCTGCCATACTAACACAAAGAAACTAAGTTACATTCCCAGTGCTCACAAATAAGCTACATGTATAGGATTTTGCATGTAATCCCTTTGCCAGGGAGAAAGTGACAGGTAGCTCTGGGGCTCACTGAGCTGCTGCTAGGGCTTATTAGGGAAACTCGGATCTCAGTAAGAAAATAGGTAGGTAGGTAGGTAGGTAGATAGATGGATAGATAAATACATAGATAGATAATGAATAGATAGATATTTAGATAGATTAGATAATAGATAATAGATTAGAAGACAGATGGGTAGCAGATAGACAGATAGACAGACAGACAGACAGACAGACAGACAGACAGATAGATAGATAGATAGTGAAGAAACAGACAAATCAAAATAAATAGTAGAGAGCTGCTAAAGAACAGCTTTCAAGGTTGGCTTCTGTCTTCCATATGTATACCTGCATACACACATGTATCCACACACAGACAGACACATATACATAGCACTGCAACATACACATGCAAAGTATATTTCAGTGCTTAGTTAGAGATATGTTATATTCATTGTATATTCCACTTAGATTTTCCTAGAAAATTAAGTACCTTGGGTATAATAAATTTTTACTAAATGTAGTCTGTTATTTTCTCAAGTTCCTGTGAACCAATATCCATAACTGTATCTGTTGCTTTGAATTTGAAAGGACACCTCTATTTAGTTCAGGTTATGTACTAAAGTCCTGTGTATTTACTTTTCTTCCTCAGTTAAGTGTAAATGATTTCATGTGAGTTTATGTGTATTTTCATATTATTTCATCTTTGTAGTTTATCAGTCAGCTATAGTTAGTTGGTTACAGCTGTTTCTTTCCTGCTCTGTATATTTTTCTGAGGCATTAGGCAAATTACTTAGCATTTCTGTGTTTTATTATCTCTCTCTATTGTAGCTGAGCAAAATCTTACTTTGCTTCATTAGGTATTTTGTGAGTAAGTGCTAAGTGGCTGTAAAATCCTTTCTATGTAAAGACAGTAATCTTTATAGCATTGCAAAGGATATGTGTTGAAGTGAGTGGTGTGATTGATAGATGTGTTTTTAACAGTAAGTTCTTCTGAAAACATACATAGACTTTTTTTTTGTTTTTGTTTTTTTGCTTAAAACTGCTTCTAGAAAATAGGGGATAAAATGAAGCTTAGAATTTGCCATTATGTATTTTCTAAAATGATCAGATTAAGATATTTCTATTCATCAAGAAGTACAACAATTATCAAAGTCATAAAAATATTTAACTTTAATATAATCACATGGAATTTAAAAAATACTACTTCTATTTTGCCATCTTCTTTTTTAAACTTAGAAATTTTCCATTAAAACCATATTCATTTATGTCTTAAAAACATCCCTTGCTCACTTCTTGATTACTAATTTACTTTTGTTACCACATTTGCTCAGAAATACTAGGTAAATTAATCATAGTATTAATAAGTATAAGTTATTAATTAACCTATACAAATTAATAAGTATAGGCTCTTTTTAATTAATAAAAATTATGATTAAATTTGAATCTAAAAGCAAATTGGGCCACGAAATACAATACATATCTGGTAGATATATTTCAAAGGCTTACAAATGGAGAGTTACTTTCAGGTGACAAGTATAGTGCACATTTGTATGTGTGTATGTGTGTTAGATATGGAAGGGGACGTAATACATCAGTACAAGAATAGACATGAAGTAAGGTTTTGCTTTCAGAGTAGTGGAGTTTTAGAGATAATCAGTTCTTTGTTTTCCATGAGCTTTTTACTCTGAATTGTAAGCTTCATAATTTACATTAACTAGGTAAACACAATGTGACAGCCTTACTGCTGTGTGAGAGACAGACCACAAAAGTTTCTGGAAAATTCGTGTTATCTGTGAATTCTCTTAAGCTAATGCCTTTCATTTTATTTTGCATGTAGCTGTTAGAAGCATGAGGATAGGAAAGAATCTGTGAAACCATTTCAGGTTTACAGCTAATTCTACACTGTTAAAGGCATGCTGGAATCTCATCTGAGGATGTGGTGAATTATATAGACATTGACCCATTTTGCTGCAAGGTTAGGAGGCCTAAGTAATGCTATCAGCACTTTTATTTTACATTTTAAATGTCTTACTTCTGAATGATTTTTCTTAAACCAAATTTGATTGCATCATAAACTGTTAGGGACACCAGTAAGAATTCATGTGTAATAGATTTTATTTCAAGTATTAGTTTCTAATGAGCCTGAATATTTAAATTTTTAATGAACTTTTTTGTCCTAACCTGTATGTAGGGTCATAAATTTCCTGAATCATAATTCAGATTTTTCTTTCTGAGATTTGATTGGACAGATAGTGAAGCCTAAATTTGGCTGTTATTTAGTTACTATTTTCAAAGATGTTTTTCCCTGTTCAGCCTAATACATGGTAGGCTAGTGCCCTACCTTTTGGTCATTATTTTCATGTCACTCTTAGTGAAAATGGATTACTCAAATTACTTTAAAAATCATAATCAACTTTTCTTTCCTTTAAGGAAAGATAGAATTACATTTGAGAGAATTCTTAAACATGCTTTGTTTAGGTTATAGAATTACTTCATTACTGACTTTTTAAAAACTTCTAATATAGAAATTACTGTTTTCATTGAATGACTGTTGAGCTGGTGAGTAAGTAAGGTCTTGCTCATGCTGGTCAAATGCTCTGTCATTGAACCACAGCCCCAATTGCAAAAAACATCTTTCTTTGTTTTTGTTGTTTATTTTGAAACAGTCTCACTAAACTGCCTTCTTGTGTATTTTAACAAATTAATTTAATATTTTGACAACATATTTAATCTTCCTCATTTTCATGGTAGATCAAATACAAAAGCCAAAACAGTATCATAGCAAGAGGTCTCTATCTCCTATAACTCACAGCCTAAAAAATATCTTCTGTTTAATTCTTTTAATAGGGTTCATGTCAAAAGGGAAGAAAAATCCAGTATTGCAAATCTAGACTGAATTATAAGGGATTGCTTGTATTTAAACAAAGGTTTATAATTATGACTTCATTGTTACTTTATTTTCTTGTATTTTTAACATTTGACTTTTGGGGATGTTGTGTGGACAAATTTGAGACAGGGTAGCGTAGGAAGTGTAGACCAGATGGGTCTTTGCCTCTAGTTTCTGTGTGGTGAAAGTGACAATTGTATGCAACTGTGCCCAACATCATTTTATTTTTATGTTGTTTTTATTTTTAAAATAATTTTAAGCTACATTTTGAACAAACTTTCACATTACTTTATAATTGATTGATTGATCAAACCTCTTCGGGTGGAAGCTAGTTTCCTAGCTTCTCTGTCTCTCATTATTCTGGGAAAATAAAAACAGGTCAATAAATATCAGCCAGTTCCTTTGAGTAAATAGCTGTCCTGTTTAAAGACTTCTGTTGAGGTGCAATTTTCATTCCTTACATTTCCCCTCTAAATTTTTATTTTTGAAACAAGATACCTGACTATGTCCTTGTGTCTGACTTTTATTACAAACTAAAGGGTTTTTTTTTTTCTATATTTTAGGAGGCAGTATTGTATAATGAACTATAATCACTATTGACTCAAACCCTAGATTTGTAACTTGTGAACTTTGCCTTTCTCTCTCGTTTTAAACTTGGTTAAAACTGACAGACAGTAACGCCTGGTGTGTAGGTTGTCTGCAACAATAAATGTGATGATGTAACACATGGTTAGGAAATGGTAAATGTTCCTCATGTAATAAGAATAACTATGATAAAACGTAATTTTTGCATCATCTCATTCTGTATGTTTATCTTAAATTATTTAGTTGCCTAGGAAGGTAGGCAGTGTTACTGCCACTGAGTTGCTTTTGGAGAGAAAACTAAGGCACAGGGTCAAGTTATTCCCGAAAATTTGTAAAACTAAAACCGAATGAATTCAAATTTACACTGTCATGCTCCAAATTCCACAGTGCTAGTTTTTTTTTTGTTTTTTTTTTTTTGTTTGTTTTTGTTTTTTTTTACATTTTAGTTCCCTGTTGTTTAAGACTTGCGTGTGAATGCCAGGCATGTGCCAGAAGTCATTAATCCTAGTTCTTGGGAGTCAGAGGCAAGAGGACCAGTCTGAGTTATATAGTCACATAGTGAAACCCTGTCTCAAAAAAAAAGATTTGGTTTGTTAAGTATATTTGTTACAGCCTAGTTGATAGTACTCGTTTCATGCTCATTTTTTTTTTTTTTTGGTGGCTTTGTAGACTATTTTTTTTCAGTTACTTGAGTACTAGAACCTTATTCTGTTAACATGCTTTTTTAAGTAAGCAGACTTACTAAAATAATCTATTTATCCTTTTAAACTTTGTATGTTGCCCTGTTAGTCTTTACTTCCTCTTTATTTTGAATAAGGATCATAGCATTAATAATGGAAATGGAATTTTGGCCATGCTTTTCTGGGCTATTTGATATTTGAGAAGCCAGTTACATTTAAGATAACTTTAAGGTACATCAACATTTCCATAGTCAATGAATATAATTACATTGTACTTATAGTATATATGCATATTTAATGTCACATGCATACATACTTAGCTCACATATATAATACATAAATTTAATAGCGTGCAAGTTGCTGTTTAGGAAAAGTTGTGGTGCTCTGTGTACTTGTACTTTTTAAGTCATCAGTAATGTTAATTATATTCACCTTCTAAAAAGTGTTCTGTGCTTCTTTTGTCTTAGGAACAATGCATCACTGCTCTAGGTTAAAGAAACTTGAATGCAACACTTAACTGTAGAGAGGCAAATAATTAATCACCACTTTGTGCAAAAAAAGCTTTCAAGCATTTTAACTCACTATTTTCATTTTGTGAATGAACTTTGTAGATCAGATACACCTCATAAAAGTTGCTTTCTTGATTGTCTGTGATCTGGAAGGTTATAATTTTAGGAGAAGTGGGACATTTTAGTTCACCAGTGCAAGGTAATGAATTTCACTCCATTGAAATTCAGCAAACTTAGAAAATGAGACTATTTTGTGCTAATGTTCATAGAATGTCAGCTTGTCCTTGCCTGAGATGGCTCATGGCGTTAATCTGGTCGTCTCTGAAGCTTGTGTGAATAGACTTCCCATCTTGGAAGTCAGAAAAGCAGAGTCACATAACTCTAGATGAGCTTGTTCTCCTGTTAAGATAACTTCCTGTGTCTACACAGATATTTTAGTTAACAGATTGTACTTTTAAATTTCTTTTTTCTCATTAAAGATACAGCATTGAAAAATATCAGACCTGCTCCGCCACCACACACACACACACACTCACACACATTTTACACATTTTACCTTCTTCAATTTGTTAGCATACTTTAAAAATCTATTTTATTTTAGTGTGTGTGTGTGTGTGTGTTTTATGCCACTTCCTCTATTTTCCACCACAATCCCTTCCAACACCAGGTGGGAGAGAAAGAAGATTAGTGGGGAGAGGGTTATGTCCTGCTGTTGAGGATCCCTGAGTTCGTTGGGGCAAGTCCAGTCTTCATTTTACGATGTCTCCAACTTCTCATCAAACTGCAACAACAGCAGGCAGGAGCAGTAGAGGAGAAGCAGCAGCAGCTTTGTTCTTTCTCGGAGGCCCCCAGCACTCCCTGGCCTCTGGCATTTATTCCCTCTCAGACTCCTCAGAATTAAACTTTTTGCAGCTGGCAAAGAGTCCATCTCAGAGCACACACTAGGCAAATAGTTTTCTGCTGTGGTCAGTCTGAATCAGCCCCGTATCCTACATCTGGGACTAAAACAAAAATATGTTTACATAACATAATGGAGTTTTTAAAGACTCCAAAACTTTCCACTACATCAAGTCATTCTTTGATTTTGGTATATGCCATTAGTACAGTCCTAGTTTTCTTGGTATTACTGTTGCTGTGCATGGGGTGGCTGTTGACAGTGCAGCTGGGATAACCATTCTCTTGTTTATTGAGAGACTGTCTCTCCAGCTCCTCTCCTGCTTTCATCTAACTCAATATTTTTCACAGTAGTAAAAAAAACAGAACATGAGACTTATCTGAAAACATCTAGTAACCAGGAGAAAATACGAGGATAATGCAAAAGGCTACAATTTGAAGATTACTGGATGTTAGTTACTTGTCTTAATACTATGCTAAAATATTCTGACAAAAGCAGTTTAAGGAAGGAAAGATTTGTTTGTTTCTTTTTGCCACTCATCTCCACAGTTTGGTTCATCATGGAAAGGAAGACATGGTAGGAGCTTGAGGAAGCAGAGGAAGATGAGTGCTTGTGCTCAGCTTAGTTTCTTCTTCTTAAGCGGTCCAGGATCATAGTCCAGGGTGGGCAGGTTGTTCCATCTGCTTCAGCCTAGTAATTCCACACAGGTGTGCCCAGAGACTCATCTCCCAGGCATTTCTAGATCTCAGGCTTACCATTGAGATCAACCATCACAAGGTTGTAGTTTATTGGTAGAGCCCTGTAGATGTAAGACCCTGGTTTAATCTCCAGTACTCCAGTTGGTCAGCCAGTTAATCTGAGGTTGAAGCCTGATAAGATTCTGCTTATAGTCTCTAATTTTGAGGAATACAGATAGTATTTCTGGAAACCAATTCTCTCATTTTGAAGGAAGGTTGGCTGATGTGTTTGGGTACCTGTGTGTTTGGTTACCTATGTGTATAAGTCAGAAGACAACCTTGGTTATCTTTGCTTACAAGCAGTCTACCTTATTTTTGAAACAGAGTTGGTCTGTCTCTGACCTGGAGTTTGCCAAGTAGTTGTGGCTGGCTGGCCAGTGAGCACCAAGCATCACTTACCTGTCTCCTCCAGCACTAGAATTATAAATGCCATCATACCTGGCTTTTTGCTATATTTTTTTTAATAAAAAAAAATGGATTTGATGGGTCAAACTCAGAACTTAACAGCAAGTACGTTACAGAATGCATTATCTGCCTAGCTCCCAAAATTGATTGGAAAATGTCCTTCAATCTAGTATTCCATAATTTTGTAATATTGGGCATAAGGAAGAAAAATGTTAGAAATGTAAAATTTTACATCTTTCAGATTAATAAATTTTAAATAATTTATAAGAGAATGTGATAGTGATTGCTATTTTTTTTATTTTTTATTTTTTATTTTTTTATATTTTTTTATCAGTTACATTTTATTAACTCTGTATCCCAGCCGTGTCCCGATCCCTCATTCCCTCCCAGTCCCTCCCTCCCTCCCTCCCTCCCTCATCTCCACCGTGCCCCTTTCCAAGTCCACTGATGGGGGGGACCTCCTCCCCATTCATCTGATCCTGTTTTATCAGGTATCTTCAGGACTGGCTGCAAAGCCCTCCTCTGTGGCCTAACAGGACTGCTCCTCCCTTTGGGGGTGGGGAGGCCAAAGAGCCAGTCATTGAGTTCCTTTTAGAAATAGTCCTTGTTCCCCTCACTTTGGGAAACCAATTGGTGACTGAGCTACCACAGGCTACATCTGAGTGGAGGTTCTAGGTTATATCCATACATGGTCCTTGGTTGAATGTCAGTCTCAGAAAAGACCCTGTGCCCAGATATATTTGGTCCTTGTGGAGCTCCTATCCTTTCCCCATCAGACTAACTCCCCTTCTTTCTTATGATTCCCTGTACTCTGCCAAAGGTTTGGTCATGAGTCTTTGCTTTGAAAACACTGCTAGTTAGAGTCTTTGGAATCTAGAAAAGATCATTCTGAGTGAAATATCCCAGAAGGAGAAAGACAAACATGGGATATACTCACTTATATAGACCTATAAGATATGATAAACATAATGAAATCTATACACCTAAAAAAGATAATCAATTGAGCGGACATGGGGTAAGATGATCAATCCTCATTTAGAAAGACAGATGGGATGTGCATTGAACGTATGACAGGAGTGATTGCTATTTTTAATACTATACTATTTTTTCTCAGTTTAATCTTACCCATTTAACAGACTGCAGACCTGTCAAAACTCTTGAGTTAATTATAAGGCATTTGCTTCTCATTTCTTGTTTATCATTGTTTATTAACAAGGGCTATAGTAGAATTTTACTTTATTCTATAAAGTAAAATTATTTATATAAAATAATAAATAAATTTTACTTTATTTATTATTACTTTATTTTGACAAGCTTGTGTCCAAGCTGATTTTTAAAAATTAATGAAATGTTTATAGATAGACATGGCTTAGGTTATCTAGGTAGGTGTAGCATGTCTTGTACTGTCTTTAATGTGGCCAGCACTTTACTGGCTGATAGGAAATTGCTCTTCGTTTTAGTTCTTAACTACAAAACAGTTTCCAGAAAGAACTACACTCATCCTAAACTGAAATAAATTATAGTTATCAATTACGGAGTTAGCTTTTCATATTACGATGCATTTAATAGGATTTAAACATAAATATAGGTGTTTGTATACAGCAGGAACCTCTGTGAAAAGAGTTTGTGCTTACATTTTGTTTTCCTTTCCTAGTGTGACTTCATGTTTTATTTTATTAAGAAAATGCATAATCCAGAATTGGACTGATGTTCAGGAGTTAGCTCTCAGCACTGCTTGTAAACAGCAGCTATTCTCAATCACAGCATCACTTTCAGTCAGATAACCACTAAAATCACTGCCCAGTGGTTTCCTGAAAATGCCATAATCCTTCAAATGCCACATTAAATTGAGAGAGAAAACTATCAGTGCCTGCACAGTTATGTAAAAGGATGGGCATGAACTGAATGAGATGTTCTGGAAGAGCAGTAGCCTTTCCCTCGATGTGTGCTTTTCCCATTACATTTTTTGACATAAAATGTTGCAAAATGATTTAATGGTGGCATTTTGTTTTGCTGACTTTCCCTTTTTCATTAAGCAGAAACTAAAGTTAGGTTAGGAGTGTAGGGGAAGAGTGGCCAAGCACTGAATTCTATAATAAGAACCTGTTTTCAAAGTAGATTAATAAAAATCTTTAAAAAGGTGCATTTTCCCATTTATACTGAATGTTAGCGCTAACGTATAGAATCAGTTATATTGTCCAAGTTACCTTTTCTTAACGTCTTTTTTCAAGTAAACTGTGGTTATAAATGGCATTTGAACAAACCAGAAAAGCGTTATAGCTTTATTTAAATTACTGTGTACACCACACCTCCTTCATGTGATGCAGGAACTATCCTGCCTTTGTTTCTCATTCTGCCCACATATGATTACAACAGTGAAAGTGTATGCATAGACTCCGTATTCTGAAAGATGGATGCCTGTTAACTTTGAGATTCACATTTATGTTAGAATTAAATGTTACCATCTTGTCCTACATAATATAGGACGGAGCTTGCTTGCACTATGGAAGCATACGAGATATAATTGGATAAATTAACTTGACAGATTCAGCTTGTAAGTCTTTTCACTTCTATCCTCTGTTTTACTGTTGATATGGAATACCTGATTGTGTGCCTGCCACATAGCTCTTTTGAAAAAATGAGTATGTTCTGTGTGCATGAATTTAGTATCTCCTTTTGAGAAAACAGTACATCAGATTGTACTTAAGTGAGCATCCTTTCATCCTTTATTTTGCCCTCAGAGCTTTATGAAAATAGTACTTTAGCTAACAAAAGTTGGATAATCTCAATCATGATGCCATCCTTCCTTTTCCCCTGACTAAGATTACATCCAGAGATGTCATTGTTTTCTAAGAACTCTGGGTGGAATTAGATTCCATTGGCTGATGAATATTAACAGCCACTTTATGTTCTAAATGTCTTAATAGGAGGACTTTTGTTTCAGTTAGAAAATTATTTTCCCTAATCTTTCTTAATTTTATCCAAACTGTTGTTAAATAGAACTAATCAGCACATTATTTATTGTAGCTATATGACATTCAACTACAAATGACTTAAGCACTTTGTTAGTGATGTGATTTACATGTGCCATAGGTGCTGAGCAAGTACATTGGAGGGCCATTGAGTTAATTGCCTTGAATTTTGAGTACAGAGAAAATTTCTAAATATCCATATAATCTACATTCATTCATTTCCTCCATTCAAAGAGTAATTATTATTAACTATTCCTTGTAGTAATCATTCTGCAACAGTGGGGAAAATATTGCCCAGGAAACTGCAAAGAACTGATGGTATCTGAGTGAAGGTACCAGCACAAAGATGCAGGACATGCTTTCAGGGAATTTATCACTGTACTTTAGAAAATCAGATAAGCATATGGAAGTTAATTGTACCTTAACATACCATAATAGTAGGAAATTAAATAAGTCTGATTTTTCTGGACATCAGCCTGACAATAAAAATCAAAAGCATTAAATGTGAAGCTGAGGCTACTAAAAATCTGGTACTTATAAGGATCTTCACAGATGCATATTCAGAAATTAGCACAGATTTATGTTATTGAGTGTGTTCACTGTGCATGCACTCTGTTACACAAGGATATTTCCATACAAGTTTTTTTTTTCTTTTTGGTGATACTTTTTTTTTTAATATTAGTTACAGTTTATTAACTTTATATCCCAGCTATATCCAGCTCCCTCATTTCTTCCCAATCCCACACTTCCTTCCTCATCTTCTTCCTGCCCCTTTCCAAGTCCACTGTTAGGGGGGGACCTCCTCCCCTTTCATCTGACCCTAGGTTATCAGGTATCTTCAGGCCTGGCTGCAAAGTCCTCCTCTGTGGCCTATCAGGGCTGTTCTTCCCTCGGGGGGGTTGGTGGGAGGAGGTCAAAGAGCCAGCCACACAGTTCATGTCAGAAAGAGTTCCTGTTCCTCTTACTAGGATACCCACTTGGACACTGAGCTGCCATGGGCTACATCTGAGCAGGGGTTCTAGGTTATATCCATATGTGGTCCTTGGTTGGTGATACAGTCTCAGAAAAGACCCCTGTGCCCAGATACATTTGGTCCTTATGGATCTGCTGTCCTCTCCACGTCATACTAACTCCCCTTCTTTCATATGATTCCCTGCACTCTGCCCAAAGTTTGGTTATGAGTCTCAGTATCTGCTTAGATACACTGCTAGGTAGAGTCTTTCAGAGGCCCTCTGCGGTAGGCTCCTGACCTGTTACTTGTTTTCTCCTACATCCAATGCACATTCCATTTGTCTTTCTAAGTGAGGGTTGATCATCTTACCCAGGGTCCTCTTTCTTGTTTATCTTCTTTAGGTGTATAGATTTCAGTATGTTTATCCTATCTTACAGGTCTAGTACCCACTTATAAGTGAGTATACACCGTGTGTGTCTTTCTGCTTCTGGGATACCTCAGAATGATCTTTTCTAGTTCCCACCATTTGCCTGCAAATTTCATGATTTCCTTGTTTTTAATTGCTGAGTAGTATTCCATAAAAGTTTATATTCCCAGTGCTCCATATTTTCATCTAAAGCAGTGGTTCTCAACCTTCCTAGTGCTACAACTTTTAATACAGTTCCTCAGGTTGTGGTGACCAGCAAACATAAAATTATTTTTGTTGCTACTTCATATTGTAATTTTGCTACTGCTATAAAAAGTAATGTAAGCATCTGATATACAGATATGTGATATCTGATATGTGACCCCTGGGAAAGAGTCATTCAGCCCAAAGGGGTCCATGACACACAGCTTGAGAATTGCTGCCCTACATAGTTTTTATTTCTGCTTATATTTCATGCTACATACATGATTTTGTGTGTGCATAGTATCTAGGAACTAAAAATAAAAGAAAACCTTTATCTTTCTTTGGTAGGTTTGATCCCTTAATAACATAACTTGTATAGAAGAATGTTCTTCTCCCCCTTTCAGTGGACTAGGGGAGGGAGACTGGGGGAGTTGAGGGAGGAGGCTTCAATCGGCATATACAATAAATAAATTGTGAAGAAAAATAATAATCAAAAATAAATAAATAAAAAGAAGGTTCTTCATAGTACATTTTATAATATTAAAAATATTTCTGACCAGTATAAATGTCTAGAATTAGGGGAATACTTAATGAATTATTATGCACATTAATTTCTGTTTCCTTATTCATTCACCTTTTTCAGAATTTACAAAGAATACTTGTTAGATTTAGCTCAGAAGTGTCCTTTTGGGGCTGGGAATGGTGGTGCATGTTATTAATCTCAATATTTGGGAAGCAGAGGCAGGTAAATCTTTGTAATTTCTAGAAAAGACTGTTCTATACAGGGAGTTCCAGGCCAGTCAGGGTGATATAGTCAGACCCTGCCAAAGCACAACAAAAAGTTATTTGGGGGCCTCAGAAGATTTTTCAGAGTGCTTTCTGGACAACTCAAACCTAAGTTTGATCTCTGAACACATGAAAAATTGAGCATTGTAGTATGTACATCTAATTAGGAGGTAGAAGCAGGAGGCTCCATGGAGATTCCTGGGCAGCCAGGTTAGCCAAACCAGTGAACTCCAAGTTTTGACAGACCTTGTCTCAAAAAATAATGGTGAGCATGATTAAGGAAGACATGTATATGTGCATACATCAGATTTCTGGATAGTTGATAAACAGGGAAAACACGTTAGGAAACTGAGAATACAAGTCAGTCGTGGAATTTCTTGGGTCTGAGTGACTGAGATAGGGTTATCTTTACTATAGTGATGCACCATGCCCAAAAGCAATTTGGGGAGGAAAGGGTCTATTTCACTCACAGTTCCATATCACAGTTGTTATCAAAAGTACTTAGCGCAGGGACTTAAGCTGGGCTGGAACCTGTAAGAGGCAAGCGATGCAGAGGACAAAGAGGGCGCTGCTTTCTGGCTTGCTCTCTGTGGATTTCTCAGCCTGCCTTGGTACAGAACTCAGGCTACCAGCCTGGGGAAGGCCCCACCCACAAATTGGCTAGGCCCTTTCACAATGAATCACTAAGAAAATGGCCTACAGAGTTGCCTGCAGCATTTTATCAGTTGAGAAGATAGAGTTATCTGTCAAGAAGACATAAAACCAGCACAACTGACTCCTTTTTAGCTTCACACACAAATTCCTCACTGTTAAATCACAACCTTTTCTTTCTTTCTTGCTCTTCCCTGAGATCACACATTAATACTGACATTGCAACATAAAACACTTTACAAACTTAAAAAGTCCCACAGTCTTTAAAAATCAAACACTTAAAAACTTTGCCTCTTTAAAATATCTACTCTCCTTTAAAATCCAGTCTTTTAAAATCCAATGTCTTTCAACTCTGGACTCCTATAAAGTCAAACATAAGTTAAATAATTTTTTTACTTCAAGGGGGAGGAACCAATCACAATCACAAAGCAAAATTAAACCCCAGCTTCAAATAACTCAGTATCCAGTGTGTGGGGCTCACACAAAATCTTCTGAGCTGCCTTACAGGACTTTGGTCACTACTTTAGGTTCCTCCCTGTGCAGCACACACAGCTTATCTTCTAGGCTCCACAGGCTCCACTCTTCTGCTCCTACAGTTCTTGGTGGTCTCATGGTACAGTCAAGGCTACAGACAACCAGAAAGCTGGAGGCTGCTGTAAGAATACAATCAACAAAAACCAGGACATCATGGCTTCACCAGAATCCCCCCAAGTTAATGGATATTCTAATGCAGGTGAAACATAGGAAAATGATCATAAGTCTATGATTATGCAGTTATTAGAGGAAATGAACAAAAAATAGAGGCCATCATGGACAGACAGGAATCCACAATCAAACAGGTGAAGGAAATGATTAAAATCATTCAAGACATGAAAACAGAATTAAAATCAATAAAGAAAACACAGAGAAAACTCTGTGTCCTTAGGAAACACTTCCCAGAAGTGGTTCATCACTGCTAATTTTTTAGCTCCATCTGACCACTATCCATTGTCCCAATAAAGCAAATATTTCACTTTAGTGGTACTGGTCTCTTGTCAATCACAACTGATTCTGCTAACCAAACAACAGATGCTCAACACTAAATAGCAAACGTTGCTGATAGAGTTTTTAAGGGAAACTCAGATGTGTTCTGGAAACTTGACAAGCCAGACAGACCTTCATAATTAGCATTGCTCTCAACACTCTTATCTTCTAAACTCCTACAGCCTACTGGAGCAATCGACACTCAATGGCTAATTTAGTCCAAAGTTGCAAAGTCCTTCCACAATCCTCCCCAAAGCCACATGGTCAGGGCTGTCACAGCAGTGCCTTATAATCCTGGTTCCAGTTTATCGTAGGGTTACTATTGCGGTGATGAAACACCATCAACTAAAGCAACTTGAAAAGGGAAGGTGTGTTTCCCTCACAGTTCTATGGACCTGTTCATCGTCAAAAGCAGTGAGGGCAGAACTGAAGCAGGGCAGGAATCGGGAGCGTGAGCTGATGCAAAGACCATGGGAAGTGCGCCTTACTGGCTTACTGCTCCTGAGTTGAGCAGCTTGCTTTTTTCTTACAAAACTCAGGAAAACCAACCATGGGCTGGCCCCACGATGGATTGTACCCTCCCATAATCAGTCCCTAGGCCTGCGCCAGGCCACAAGTTCATTCACAAGCACTGCATATACCAAGCATGGCGGTGCATGCTTATTATCCAAGCACTTAAGTGGTGGAGGCAGGAGAATTGGCACGCCACGGTTATGTTGATTACATAGCAGATTTGAGGCCAGTCTGGGCTGCAGGAGACTGTATAAAACAAAAACAAAAAACCCAATAAAACAAAACCCTGGACCTCCCTTAATAGCCTATATGCTAGTTAAAGAACAAAAAGTTACAGTTTTCATTCTGTTATTCTCTTATATTCTGCCCTTTGGTACTCATTCATATGCACTCTCTACTTCTGTCCTTTTTCCTTACTATCACTGCCTCTTAAATTCTTTCAGTCCTCTGCATGGAAGTTGGAAAGTTAAAGAAATAAATTCAGTTTCCTCATTTGTGCATGTATGTGTATGTATGTATGTACATATGTTAATGATAAAGAGTTACCTAGTAAATTAATTGTAGAAATAATTGATAACCAATAAAAATGAGACGGACTATAAATGGAATGGATAATTTTCAGTTAGGAGAAAAGAATGGAGTAAACATTTCAGAAGCACAGAAGGACGCTGAGCATGTTCAGAAAAGATTGGGGGTCATCATAAGGCACGAGTGTTCTGAAAAAAATTAGTTAAGTGTTCAATTGCTAGAATTTGTTTTGTGTGCGTAATGTATGTATGTATGTATGGATGTGTATATTCAGGTGCGCTTCCTTATGCACACATGTATCATCATCCTCCATGTTTGTTTCTTTCTAATTTGTTTTGTGTTGAGTAAAACCATTGTTTGTTTGAGACTGGCTTTCTCTATGTAGTCTTGGCTGTCCTGGACTCCTTTTGTAGACCGGACAGGCCTCAAACTCATAGAGTTCCTCCTTCCTCTGACTCCCTGAGTTCTGGGATGAAAGGCGTGCACTATCACACCCAGCTGTAAAACTACATTTATTTTTAAAAAGTTTTGATAATTCTATGCCAGCATACATGTTTTGACAAACTCCAGTCTCTTCCCTCTTACTTCTCCCCTATCTGTGTATATCTTTTATGCCCCAATTTCATACGCTATTTTAAAAGTCCACTGAGTATGCTTAGTGATACTGGTATGTGCATATATGTGTATAGAACAATCTGTTAGGGCATGGGAAGCTATATCCCCCTACCAAGGTAAAAAGTGAGCTACAGTAGTGACTGGTCTGGCAAGATATGCCCACATATGTTGTAATACTAGCAAGACTTGTGGCAGTAACCAACAGTTTGTGCCTGAGTTTAAAGCCTTGCTTTTGAGATGGCATCTCACACGGAATCTGGAGCTCACTGACGCAGCAAGCTTTGGAGATCGTATCTTCTTCTAGCACTGGGTTATAGATTGTACTTTATCTGGCTTCTATATGGGTGCTGTGGATCTGAACTCGGGTCCTCATTTTTCACCCAGCAAAGTGCTTTGCCTACTGAGCCATTTCCTAAAACCTTTTAGGTTTTTGTTTTTAAAGATATTTTATTTATTTTAATTTAATTTTATTTTTTTTTTTTTACTGCAAAGCTCATTTTGAACATTTATTTGTTAAGCACTTTTTAGGTTAATTGTTGGCTTAATGTGATACATATATTAACTTCTTAGATTGACTTAAACAAAAACACATTACTTCTTAATTTCACTAAATTTTCTCCTTGAACAAGTAAACTACTTTCTAATAGTCTTCCTTCTCTAGTTATGTAACTGTGGTCTGATATTTTTAGGTGAAAAAATAACTCATTGATTTTCTTATTTTTATAGTTACACTTTAAAAATGTATACGAGAAGAAATCAAATTGCAGTCAGTTATGATTATATCCACATTATGGTATATTTAGTTTGGGTATTTAAAAAAAACTGATATCAGGGCTGAGGATGTAGTTCAGCTGGCCTCGTGTCTAGCATGCACAGTGTGGCTGTGTGTGGGGCAGATGTCACTGAGGGCATGCAGCAGTCAAAGGACAACTCTGTGATGTCAGTTTTCTTCTGCACTTTGGTCTTGAGCTTGAACTCGGGCTGTCAGCCTGGGGGAATGTGCTTTTACACTGTGAGTCATCTCCCCAGGTCATTTCTTCTGTCACGATGTCTGTCTGAGTTGAGCAGTGGAAGCTTCTGTTGTCCTGCTCAGAGTGTGGGCCCTCTCTCTCTTCCGTGCACACGCACTGTATGTACCACTTAGTAATGGTCGCTCTTATTAGAGGACTGTCAGTCTTGCAGTGGCTATGTTCAGGTGACCCCTTTTCTCTCCAGTTCATGGTCCCGTGGGCAGGAGTAATGATACCAAGTTAGTACACATTCATTTTGGTAATGTACGGCAGTTCTGCAGGGCAGGTGGGAACAGTATGTCATAAGTGGGCTTCAGTCCTATCTGAAGTGTCAGGCATCTACTAGGGATCTTGAAACACAGCTTGTGGACTTCAAGGGGACTAGAATAATTATTCATACTTTCTTTTACTATCTTATCTCCTTCCTATCATGAAAATTATAAGATTTTCTCTGAAATTCATAGTTTTTTCAAACTTAATATGTTTTTTTTTTCAGTAAATACACCTAACTCAGTTTTTAAAATGTTTTATTATATATTTATTTATAGTTTGTAATATTATAAATACATATAATATTATAAATGTTTTATTATATATTTATAATAATAGTCTCATTATGACATTTTTATACATGTATGTGACATATTTCAGTCATATTCTTTTTTTTTTTTTGTTAACACAGGGCCTCATTTAGCGCAGGTTCAGCTCTTTAGTGTTGCCATTGCAGATGTACAACTAGACACCCAGTTATCCAGTTTCTGTAATTCTAAAACTGAGCTACATCCCTACCCCATTGTTGTCACAGTAATACATAATGTGAATAGGAGCATATCTTACTGTAATAGTCCCCTGTTAATGAAAATTCATTTTTCCTGTTATTTTTTTTATCTCAAATTGAGCCATACAAAAGTGTATTACATATTCTCCTTCAACAAAATATTTTATTTTTGGATATGAACCTGTGTTAATAGCATAGCAAAGATTTTTGTCAATCCAATGAATAGAAATTAGGAATTTGATTGTATTTTGTAACTCTGAGATTGACTATTCTTAAATCCAAATGCCACTTGGATTTTCTTTCTATGTCAAGTGCCTCTGTTTAACAAGAATTTTTAAAAATGGCTTTTAGAACAGAACTTTGTAGACATTGCAAATACTTTTCGATGTTGATGATATTTTGTTTTTTTATGATTCTTTTTACTAAATGAAATTTAAATCTATGTCTGAAAAAGGAAAACTGAGGTTCTGTAAATAGCTGGCAGATATCTTTTTTCATTCTTTTTAAAATTTTTATTAATTACAGTTTATTTACTTTACATCCCCCTTGTACCTCCGTACCTCCTCCCCTTCCAATCCCACTCACTCTCCCTCTTCCCCAACTGTTCTCCTCCCCAAGTCCACTGATAGGGGAGGTCCTCTTCTCCTTCCTTCTGATCCTAGTCTATCAGATCTCATCAGGAATGGCTGCATTGTCCTCCTCTGTGGCCTGGTAAGGCTGCTACCCCCCTCAGGGGGAGGTGATCAAAGAGCCAGCCACTGAGTTCATGTCAGAGACAGTCCCTGTTCCCCTTACTAGAGAACCCACTTGGAGACTGAGCTTCCGTGAGCTACCTCTGTGCAGGGGTTCCAGGCCATCTCCATGAGTTGTCCTTGACTGGAGTATCAGTCTCAGAAAATACCCCTGTGCCCAGACTTTTTGGATCTGTTGCTCTCCTTGTGGAGCTCCTGTCCTCTTCAGGTCTTTCTATCTCCCCCTTCTTTCATAATATTCCCTGAACTCTGCCCAAAGTTTGGCTATAAGTATCAGCATCTGCCTTGATAGCCTGCAGGTAGAGTCTTTCAGAGGCCCTCTGTGGTAGGCTCCTGTCCTGTTCCCTGTTTTCTCCCTCCTCAGATGTCCATCCTCTTTGCCTTTCTAAATGGGGATTGAGCATCTTAGCCAGAGTCCTTCTTGATTAGCTTCCTTAGGTGTATAGATTTTAGTATGTTTATCCTATATTATATGTCTAATATCCATTTATGAGTGAGTATATACCCTGTGTGTCTTTCTGCTTCTGGAATACCTCACTCAGGATGATCTTTTCCAGTTCCCACCATTTTCCTGAAAATTTCATGATTTCCTTGTTTTTTTTGTTTAATTTTATTTTTTTTATAAGTTACATTTTATTAACTCTGTATCCCAGCCGTGTCCCGATCCCTCATTCCCTCCCAGTCCCTCCCTCCCTCATCTCCCCCGTGCCCCTTTCCAAGTCCACTGATGGGGGGACCTCCTCCCCATTCATCTGATCCTGTTTTATCAGGTATCTTCAGGACTGGCTGCAAAGCCCTCCTCTGTGGCCTAACAGGACTGCTCCTCCCTTCGGGGGTGGGGAGACCAAAGAGCCAGTCATTGAGTTCCTGTTAGAAATAGTCCCTGTTCCCCTCACTTTGGGAAACCAATTGGTTACTGAGCTACCACAGGCTACATCTGAGTGGAGGTTCTAGGTTATATCCATACATGGTCCTTGGTTGAATATCAGTCTCAGAAAAGACCCTGTGCCCAGATATATTTGGTCCTTGTGGAGCTGCTATCCTTTCCCCATCAGACTAACTCCCCTTCTTTCTTATGATTCATTTGCAGGCAAATGGTGGGATCTAGAAAAGATCATTCTGAGTGAAATATCCCAGAAGGAGAAAGACAAACATGGGATATACTCACTTATATAGACCTATAAGATATGATAAACATAATGAAATCTATACACCTAAAAAAGATAATCAATTGAGCGGACATGGGGTAAGATGATCAATCCTCATTTAGAAAGACAGATGAGATGTGCATTGAACGTATGACAGGAGTCTACTGAGCGCATCTGAAAGACTCTAACTAGCAGTGTTTTCAAAGCAAAGACTCATGACCAAACCTTTGGCAGAGTACAGGGAATCATAAGATTTCCTTGTTTTTTATTGCTGAGTAATATCTTACATTTTAATTAATGAGCATTTTGTCTGTCTTTTCATATGAAGTTGCCATGTAGTTTTGTGTGACATGTTTTTAAAAATATGCTAGGGCACTGTTATTTAAAATACTTCTAAAATATATATTATGATATCATCTTTACTAGAATAAAAATTGTGTTCAGTTGATTTAAAAACAGCTTGCTTTTTCTCTAGTCTTTTGTTTACATGTATATATGGACACTAATTTCAAAACATAGTAAAGCTGCCTGCTAAAATGTCATCTTTTATAAAGCACCGTGGCTTCTGAGAATGTTGAATATGTGTTTCATGATTGATTATAAATGTGAAAATTGTCTCCATTGTAGAAATCTAAATTGCTAAGTGTAATTTCCCTTTCTTCTTCCTCCTCTTCCTTTGCCTCTTCCTTTGCCTCTTCCTCTTCCCCCTTTTTCTCCTCCTCTTCATCCTCCTTCTCTTCCTCCTCCTTCATCTTCTCAGTTTATTTTCCTTGTATCCCAGTTGTAGCCCCCTCCCTCATCTCCTCCTGGTCCCACCCTCCCTCCCTTTTCCTCCCCTCTCCCTCTTCCCTAGTCCACTGATAGCGGAAGTCCTCCTCATCTAATTGTATTTATTTCGTCATTTATTATCGGTGAAAAGCCTTACTGAATACTCTATTCTTTCTTAAAATTTTCACAACGTAGTTTTGTTTTAAATCATTGTATTAGTAGCCAAACATTGGAGTGGGTGCAGCTGGAAAAGAACAGAATAAAAACAGAATGGCCAGATGCTTACATTCCAAAGTGTTTACTTTCAGGTCTTTACCCAGGGCTTTCTGGATGTTGCCTAGGGCTTTCTCCTAAAGTTCTCCTTTAGGAGAATGATTTACAGTTTTCACTCATTGTGCTCAATGCTCTGGATTAAATTTTACTCATCTTTCAAAAGGATCTATGTGTACTTGCAGACCATAAGACAACAAGTCCTTGATAAAACCAGGCAATTTTACCATTCTTCAATAATTAACACAGCAAAATAACAAAAAAAAAAGAAAAAATGAGTCTGAAAGGTTTCAGTAAATAAAATTAGAATGCATTGATTGGTAAAATTTCTCCGGGTTGTGACCAAATCCTATTGATTTCCTCCTAGTCCTACCTTTTTTCTTCATCTGTGTTGATCTGATTTACTGAGCCATTTTAGGGCTACCCTAACAATTTCATTCAAAGCAGAACTCTTCCATTTGATGTTCTTTGTAGACAGTATACTTAAAGGATGGCTTTATCAGTTTTTGTCGGTTATCACTAGGCTCAGCTGTTTATAACTTATGAGCTAAGTCACACCATCCTTGAATTCATGATAATGTAGCACTTACAGTGATAAACACACGTGGTGAATACAGGAGCAGCTTTGCACTGAGATTAAGGTTATGATTGCCGTAATGCAGTCATGAAGTAATGAGCAGTCTCCAACTTACTTGTCTTTGATTCACTATAGTTTTTTTAAAAATTCTTTTCTTTTTTATTTATTACAATTTATTTACTTTGTATCCCAGATGTAGCCCCCTCTTTCCCCTTTCTCCCCATATGCCCCTCCTCCCAGTATGATTCTTCTTTAGTTGACTGCTAGAGGAGGTCCTCCTCCCCTTCTATCTGACCCTAGCCTATCAGGTTTCATCAGGACTGATTGCATCATCTTCCTCTGTAGCCTGGTCTGGCAGCAACCCCCCCCCCACACACACACACAGGAGGAGGTGATAAAAGAGCTGAGATAGCCCCTGAACCCATTTGGAAACTGAGCTGCCATGGGCTACCTCTTGCAGGGGTTCTAGGTTATCTCCTTGCATGGTCCTTGGTTGGAGTATCAGTCTCTGCAAAGACCCCTGTGCCCAGAGTTTTTGGATTTGTTGGTGTCTTTGCAGAGCTCCTGTCCCCTCTTTCTATCTCCTACTTCTTTCATAAGATTCCCTGTACTCTGCCCAAAGTTTGGCTATAAGTCTTAGCATCTGCTTCAGTCCTCTGATGGATAGAGCCTTTCAGAGGCCCTCTGTTGTAGGTTCCTGTCCTGTTCCCAGTTTTCTCCCACTTCTGATGATGAAATGCGTAATTTAGACATAGGAAAATAGAGTATTTAAAAAAGAAAAAGCTGAATCATTACATTTTAAATATTTTTGTAAATATTTTTCTTTCACTAAAGATCTGAAATATGGGTACAATAAAAAACAAAGTTTGGTTAAATAACAGGATACAGTTGTCAAGGATAAAATTAAATTTAATAGCAAATTTGTATAAATAAAACAAGATACTGTTTTAAGAAGACCCGATTAAATCCTAAAAATTGTGGTTTAATTTTCTGAAAACAGTGCAGTCAAGGTTGCCCATTCTACTGTCTCATAGAAAGCTCATTCTGAGTCATTTTAAAGTGGCTATGTAAAACTTTGTATGTACAAAATTAATAGTGCGCTTATCAAGTCTGTCTTGTGTTAATATCAGCCAGCAGCCCCCAATTCGAGCTCCTTAGACAGAGCAGAGTTTCTGTGATCTGTCCACAGCTCAAAGCAGTGTATCTCATGAAATACCCATGTGTAAGAAAAAAAAAAATCAGTTCTATTTTTCTCAAAGTAAAAACAGCAGGTACCCATTACCACTAAAAAGACTTTGCAGGATGGGTGAAAATATTTTTCATAGTCGTCACTGATGATAAAGCCCACAGTAGTCAATAGCAGTGTGGAAAGTGTGAACATTTCTTGAACTTGACAGTTTCTGTTGGTGTCTCTTCTAAGCATCCTCTAGAACATGGGTGTACACTGCTCTTGTACAAAATACAGAACAAACCCAAACACCTCCTCCCCCCACACTGTTTCAGCCAGTTCAGGAGCTGTTTGTTAACTTGCTATCTATTTCACCGATAGTATTTTGCCTTGACAGTAGTGTGTGTCATAAATTTCTTGACATGTTTTGTTTATAATTCCACATTGCAGCTTGGAGAATTAGTATGACACCTATAGTATTTGGCATCTTACTAGGGATGTGCAATTTTGGTAGCTTGAATTAATATTTTTTAAATCTTTTTCTTTGATCAAAGAACTAAGGTATACTAAAATAAACTTTGATTAAATAACAGGAAATCGGTATCAAAAATAAAATTAAATATGAAAGTTTATTTGCATAAATGAGAAAGGTACTGTTCTGACCAGTGATAATAAAGTCTAAAAGTCCTGATTTAATTTTCTGAAGAAAATACAAGCAAGATTGTTTGCTTCAAAGTAATTGCCAAAAGTGCCCTGTCACTTTACTATGATTGGTATCCATTGCAGTCTTCTGTATTTCTTAGTTACCACTTAGAATTGTAATTAAACATACTAAGTATTATTTGAAAGCCCTGTTTACTTTCATAGTAAATTAGAAATTGAAACCTAGAAAGAATCTGAAAGATTCAGCTATTCAAAATCTAACTTTTATACCTTTTCAATAATAGCCTCCCATGTTATTTTTCAGCATTTCGAATAACTTCACATTATTCTAAAGGCTAAAGGTTGAACTCACCTTCATACTCTGAGCGTTCATTCTTGATACTCCTGTGTCTAACCCAGTAGCTCCCTGAGGCCACACTAAGAATTAATGAGGTGGGACTAGAGACATGGCTCAGTGGTTAGGAGCACTTGCTGCCCTTGCAGAGGATGCAGGCTTGGTTTCCAGCACCAGCATGGCGTTTCCCAGCTGTCTGTGACTTCAGTCCCAGGGCATCTGACACCCTCTTCTGGCCTTTTTTGGGCTCCAGGCACACATATGGTACATGAAATAAATACTCTTTAAAAAGGGGTTAATGTAGTGGGCATACTACCTATGCATGTTTGTCTCGTCTCTGTTTATGTTTTAGCCTTTTTTCTTTTTTCTCTTAAAGGACTGGAGGTTACAAATGTAGACTTTAACTTTTTTTTCTCCTATTGAAAATGTTTTATTTTTTTATTCCATACGGAATATATCATGAATACTGATTGGCCTCTGAACTCCTTCCCACCTTTTCTCTCCTCTTCTTCCTGTCTCTCAGAAAACAAACAGACTTTTGTAGGATAATAATAAAATGTAATGTGATAATACTAAAAGAACTAACACCAACATTGGACAAAATGAACAAACAGAAGGAAAAAGGCCAAAGAGAAGGCACAAAAAACAAATCCACTTGTTTTCACACTCAGGAATCTAATAAAAACACTAAACTGGAAATTAAAATATATCCACAAAGGACTTGCAGGGTAAAAAGAGAAAAAAAAAAAAAAGAAAATATTTAGAGCCCTAACAGAGCATTATTAGACAAGGAACCTCCAGAGCTACCTTTGAGTTCATTGTCTGTTGTTCCCCTACCACTGGGCATGTAGTCTACCTTCAAGAGTAGTTTTTGTTTTTCCCAGTGAGACTTTGGAGGAAACTTAATTTTTATTGGCAAGTGGTTATCAATTGCAGATGGCTTCATCTGTAGATATGATGGAGTTGGGGGTGGGACTTGTGTTCACTTGTCCTTTGAGCTCTGGGACTCCATGTGGTGCAGGTCTGTGCAAGCATCTTGCAGCTACCTCAGTCTCTGAGTTTTCTTGTCTGGGTTTAGACGGCCTTGTTTCCTAAGTTTCCTCCATCCCCACTGGCTCTTACACTCTTTCTGAGCTTTTTTTCTAAGGTTGCATCAACCCCAAGGGATGGAATTTGATGGACATATCCCATTTAGTGCTGAGTGTCTCTCACTGTGTATATCGTTCTGCTCTGGGTCTCTGTATTTGTGTTTGTATTTAACGGGAATCTGGTGCAGGAGGAAGCTTCTCTGATGATGGCTGAGTAAGGCACTGACCTATGAGCACAGCAGAGTGTCTTTAGGAGTCAATTTTATTGCTTTTTTATTATTGTTGTTAATAATATTATTAATTATTATTATTATTGGAGGTGGTGATAGCAGCAGTAGTTTAAAACAGTAGTACTTTGTTTTACCCTGCGTGTCTGAGTTATCTAGTTTCAGGTTCCTGGTCACCCAAGCAATGCTGGGTATGATTCAGGAGTGGGCCATAAGTCAAATCAGATACTGGTCGATTAATCCCATAAACAGTGTGCCACCATTGCACTAGCAATCTTGTGGTCAGAAACTCATTTTGTCTAGGTTGGTGTTTTTGTTTCTTCTTTGGTAGCATACATAGTACCTTCTTATACCAAACACTAAAACACTGAAGATGTTGTCTTCAGTTTGTGGAGAGCAACCTATATATTCTTGATAACAGTATAGATCATTTGGGGTTTGAATAATCTACATTTCAGTGAATATATACCATATTCTCTTTTCTGCAGATGATTTTTTTCTAGTTTTAGCGATTTACTTATAATTTTTTTTTTTTAATGGCTAAACAATACTCCATTGTCCAAATGTACCACACTATCTTTATCCATTCTTCAGTTGATGGACATCTAAGTTGTTTCCAGTTTCTGGCCATTATGAGTAGAGCAGCGGTGAACATGTTTGAGCATGTGTCTCTGTGGTAGGATGAAGGTTTTGTGCCTTTGGTTACCTCGCTTGTTTAGAGTTACCACAAGACATATTACATGAAGCTTGTGAAAGGTGTTCTTTTGTTGATTTCCTTCTCAGTCCATTTGCCATTTGTATATGGGAGGCCTACTCATTTTTGTGAGTTAATTTTGTAACAATCTACTTTACCAAAAGTGTTTATGACCTGTAAGAGTTTTGCAGTGGAATTTTTAGGTTCACTTATGTATACTATCATACCACCTGCAGAAACAGATATGTTAACTTCTTCCTTTCCAGTTTGTTTCCCTTTGATTTATTTGAGCTGTCTTACTGCTCTGGCAGTACTTCACAGTACTTCAAAGTACTGTTATCAAAAAGGTGTAGAGAGGGGACAACCTTATCTTGTTTCTATTTTTATGGGAATTGTTTGAACTTCTCTCTTTTTAATTTGGTGTTGATGTTGGGTTTGCTTTGAACTGCCTTTATTATGTTTGTGTAGGTCTTTTGTATCCCTAATCTCCCCAGGACTTTTGTCATGAAGGGCTATTAGATTTTTTAAAGGCCTTTCTGGCATCTAATATGATGATCATGTACTTTCAGTCTTTCAGGTTTTTTTTATATGGTGGGTTATGTTTGTTGATTTATATATATTAAACCATTCCTGCATCTCTGGCTTGAAATCTACTTGATCTTGATGAATGATCTTTTTCTTGTATTCCTGTGTTCAGATTGGAAATATTTTTTTGAGAATTATTCACCTATGTTTATGAGGAAATTTGATTTGTAATTTTTAATTGTTCTGTTTTTATGTGGTTTGGGTATCAGGATAAATGTCGTCTAAAATTAATTGGGCAATGTTCTTTCTGTTTCTATTTTGTGTAACAATTTGAGGAGTGTTGGCATTATCTCTTCTTGAAACTCTGGTAGAAAAACCTCTGGCCTTCGACTTACTTTATTTTATTTTATTCTGTTTTTTATTATTTTGTCTGGGAGATTTTTAATGAGTGCTTCAGATTTACTAGGGACCTATAAATGTATTTACATTGCCTATCTGATCTTGAATTAACCTAAATGATATGTATTGAGAAAATTATTTCTTTTAGATATTCCAATTTTATGGTATACAAGTTTTTAAAATGTTTCATGATTTTATGGATTTCCTCCGTGTCTGTTGTTATGTCCCCTTTTTCTCTTCTGATTTTGTTAATTTGGATATTCTTTTTCCACCTTTTAGTTAATTTGTATAGCGGTTTGTCAGTCTTAACTAGTTTTCTCATTGAATGACCTCTTTGTTTCATTGATTCATTGTATTGTTTAATTGTTGTTGGTTTTCTGTTACTTATTTCACCACTGAGTTTGATTATTTCTTGCTGTCTACTCCTCTTTGGTGTGCTTCTTTTTGTTCTGGAACTTTCAGGTGTGCCCTCTCTAATATGAGATTCTCTCTATCTCCTTTTTAAAATTTAAATTCTTAGTGCTATGAACTTGTCTCTTAGAACTGCTTTCATTT
Organism: Meriones unguiculatus; assembly: GCF_030254825.1. NCBI lineage: Eukaryota > Metazoa > Chordata > Mammalia > Rodentia > Muridae > Meriones > Meriones unguiculatus. The sequence goes on from NC_083368.1 coordinate 41,369,365, forward strand.
TTATCTCATAGATGTGGGTATGTTGTATATTCATTTTCTTTCAATTCTAGAAAGCCTAATTTTCTTCTTAGTTTCTGTCATGGCTCAGTTTTCATTTTGTAGTGAGTTGTTCCCTTTAATAAGTTTTTAAGCTTTCTACTGTTTCTGTTGTTGATATCTACTTTTAATCTTAGTTATCTGATAGTAGGCAGGGTATTATTTCAGTTTTCTCACATGTAGTGAGACTTGCTTTGTGTTCAAGTATGTGGTCAGTTTTAGAGAAACTTTCATGAGGTGTAAAGATGAAGGTATATGTATGTTTGGGTGAAATGTTCTGTAGGTATCTGCTAGGTCCATTTGGTTTATGATGTCAGTTAGTTTCAGCATTTCTCTGTTTACTTTTTGTCTGGATGACCTGTCTATTGGAGGGAGTGTGGTATTGAAGTCTCCCACTCTTAGTGTGTGAGGGTCAGTACGTGATTTAAGCTGTAGTAGTGTTTCTTTTATCAACTTGGGTGTGTCATATTTGGGGTATGGATGCTAAGAATTGAAATCTTTTAGTGTATTTTTCTTTTAATGAACATGTACTATTCTTCCCTCTCTCCTCTGATTATTTTTGGTTTGACGTCTGTTTGTTAGACCCTAAAATTTGAAGGTCTCTGACATGAATGTAGTGGCTTGCTCTTTGATCACTTCCCCTTTAGGGGAAGCAGCCCTGCCAGGCCACTGAGGAAGACAGTGCAGCCAGTCCTGATGAGAGTTGATTGACTAGGATCAGATGGATGGGGAGGAGGACCTCCCCTATCAGTGGACTTGGTGAGGAGCATGGGAAGAGGTGAGGGAGGGATGGTGAAATTGGGAGGGATGAAGGAGGGGCCTCCAGCTGGGATACAAAGTGAATAAACTATAATTTATAAAAATTAAATTTAAAAAATTTAAGGTATATTTCTTAGATGAAGCAGATGGATGAATCCTGTTTTCATATTCATTCTGTTAGTCTGTGTCTTTGAGGGGAATTGAGACCATTGATTTTGAGAGATATCAAGGAACAATTTTGTTGATTTCTCTTGTTATTGTGATGGTGGTGGTGGTGCTTTGTGTGGAGAAGTATGTTTGAGTCAGTGTTTTTACTTACTCAAACTTTATGAACTTAAAATTATTCCAAATGTGCTTTATTAGTTAAAAATACTAAAAAGCAGTGAGTAGAAACATGTTTTAAGGTTTCGTTCAAACTAATAAAAATGAAATATATAGACATGTGCAATATATATGTACATACATATACACATGCATTCGTGTGTGTGTGTCTGTGTGTGCCCATGCATACACATGTATTACTGGAATGTGGAAAAGAAGTGGTTTTTATAATTACTCAAATGGCATTAATTCTTTTAACCTATTTACATGTTACACTTATGAACTTGTATATATTCATTTTAAGTAAATATGAAATAATATATTCCCTATGGCCTTTTCAACCATCCTTAGTGATATTTATCTCTCCCTACTACCTTTTGGCTTTTGTTGTCCTCCCTTCCGTCTCCTCATTAAAGTCTCTGCTCCAGTTTTTGCCATGTTTCCTCTCATAGCCCCTGTGCCTTTCTGTCTCCTTAGCAAGAGTTATTCCATGTGCTAAAAAGGTCCTTTATGTTTTCCTGGATTTTGCAGTTATTCTGAGCTATATATATATATCTAAAGACTAGTATCAAGGAACCATAAATGAGAGAGAATGGCATTTGTCTTTCAGATTCTGTGTTACCTCACTCACTATAACTTTTCCTAGATCTGTCTCTTTTATCTGCAGTTTTCATGATTTCATTTATCTTCCAGGTAAGTGGAATTCCATTGTATGTATGTACCACATTTCATTGTCCATTCATCAGTAGAAGGACATTTAGGCTTTTTCCATTTCCTAGATACTGCGACTAGAACAGCAATGAACATGGTTACAGCAGGTATCTGTGAAAAAGGATGGTATGTTCCTTGGACATAGGTCAAGAAGTGGCGGTGTACATGACTCATATTGTGGATCTTTATCTTTCTGAAAATTCTCCACACTGATTTCCATAGTGGTTGCACACAGAGAAAAGAACATCTCGAACAAATGGCATTGGGGAAAATTGAATGTCTATGAGTAAAAGAATGAAGTCAGACCTGTATCTATCATCCTGTTAAAGAAAGAGAGAGAGAAACAGTGAGAGAGAGAAAGAGAAAGAAAGAAAGAAAAAAAGAAGCTCCAAATGGATCAAAGACCTGATGTGAAACATGAATTGCCAAAATTGCTACAAGAAAACATAAGCAGTACCCTACAAAATATAGATATATAGAAACATACTTTTGGATAGAACTCCATTCACTCGTGAATTAAGAACAACAACTCACAAATGGCACCTCAAAAACTTAAAAGTTTCTGTACAACACAAGAAACAAGTGAAGATGAAGTCTACAAAGTAGGCAACAACTTTTGCCACCTGCACATCATGTAGAGGATTAATATTCAGAATATACAAAGAACTACTACTACTACTACTAAAACAAATGCAAGGAATCAGTTGGTCCAGTTGAAAAGTGGGCTCTGGATTTGAACGGAAGTTGTCAAAAGGAAGAAATAAAAATGGCTAAAATACAGCTCAGAAATGTTGAATATCCTTAATGACTAGGAAAAAGCAAATTAAGACTACTTTGAGATTTTATCTTACTAGAGTCAGAATAGTTCTAATCAATAAAACATATGAGAGCAATGCTGACAGAGATGTGAGGGGAGAGCAGCTATCACTCACTGTTTAATCAGTGTCAGAAGTCAGCATAGAGATTACTTTCTTTCTTACGGCGAGTCTTTCCTCCAGTTTAAGAGCTCGGTTACACCGTTTCCTATAACCTTCGGGTCTTTCTTTTGCCCAAAGAAAATGGCCAGCATTGGAGCTCTATGTATAGAAATCATTGAGGAAATTTCCCACTGTCTTGGTTGCTATCCAGGTCATGTGTTTTTCCTTGTTATGCCACACCAGAACAGCAGTTCTTTAGTGCACACTTAGTGTCTTTATTCCAAGGCTGCAGTGAATGTTTATTGAACAATTTAGGACAAAGAATGTATATGCACAGAAGAATGAAGGGTTTCATATTGGGCTATTTCCATCACTGTTCTAAAATTCTTTCAACATCCCTGCCAGTAAGAATTTTACAGATTCGATGCAATGCCCATGAAAGTAAAACAGAAAAACAAAACAAAAAACCAGAATTGCTAAAAGAATTCTGTACAACAGCAGACCATCTGGAAGTGTCTCCATCTCTGATCTCAAGCTATACTGTAAAGCAACAGTAATAAAAACTGCATGGCACTGTCATGGAAACAGAATGGTAGATCAGTGGAATCAAATAGAAGATCCAGAAATAAACCCACACACCTACAGATACTTATTTTTTTACAAAGAAGCCAAAACCATACAATGGAAAAGTATAGCATCTTCAACAAATGATTGAACTGGATGAACTGGTTTAACTGGATGTCTACATGTAGGAAAAATGCAAATAGATCCATATTTATCACCCAGCACAAAACTAAAGTCTAAGTGGATCAAAGACCTCAACATAAAACTAGACACACTAAACCTGTTAGATGAAAAAGTAGGGAAAGCCTTGAATTTTTAGGGTTAAAATAAAATTTTCACTTCCTATGCCTTTCCCCCTTAATTTTTCTAAACAGGTTCATTTGGTGATATTGTTAGACATGTAGAAGGAGTAAACTACCCCTATATTTAGTGCTTATGATGTGACTTGATTTTGTTACATACTCATCATTTTAATAATTGCTGTATAATTTTTTTAAATGTACAGGAAAACTAAACTTTTAAGTAAATTTGTGAGTCATATTTTTATGTTATCAATAATTATAATTTTTATGATTGCATAAAATGACTATAGAAAACATATATTTATAAATCACAGAAACTTGTATATGTTTACATATACATATTAACTTTACATAGTTAAATATGCTGTTTCTGGGTTACTAAGTTGTAAATAGGAAAAAAATCTTGGTTTCAAGCACATTTAACAGTGAAAGTTTTTTTAATTCATTTATCTATTTAGTAAGAATGATTTTGAATTTTAAACTTATTTCCTGTTGTATATTTATATTGTTAACTTACAAAGAAGATTTTTATATATTTATATATTAATGAGTATATTAATCATTTAGCAAGAAAGGTTCTCTTTAGGGCTGGGGTCTTAGTCAATAAAATGGTTCTTACATATGGATTAAGACCTGAGTTCCAATCCTCAGCACCCATATACAAGTTGGTACATGGCTATAATCCCAGCACCAGAAGGTAGAGCCAGGAGGATCCTGGGGACTTGCTGGCCAGTCAGCTTATATGAATCAGTGAACAACAGGTTCATTGAAGCACTCTATCTCAAGAAAATAAATAACAATTACAATACATTGGAGAGTAATTGAGAAAGACACCTGATTTCATTCAACCGTAGACTCCACACACATGTACACTTAACCCATCCATATTCATGCATACACGTGCACATACACAAATAAATGTTTATAGAGAGGTACATACTCAAACATGCAGGATGAAATCTCTAACCAATTCTGTTACTGGTTAAATACATTACCTTGAATTAAGTTACTTCTAGTCATTTTCCTATCTGTATATTTTTTTCAAATTTTTGTAACATTTGTAATTTGGTGATTTTAAAAAGACAGAATTTCGAGGCCAGAAAAGAATCTGGACAAGTATAGTCTCACCATTCATTTAGGAATTGCCTGATCTCCCAGCAACTACACTAAGCAGTAAAGAACAAACTTGTTTTAGAGATGGATATTCATCTTGTGTGAACCAGCTCTAGTCAAAAATGGACAGTTCCCCTCCAAGTGAGCCATCATGTCTTAAACTTTTCAGAAATCATGAAATTAGCAAGCAAATGGGTAGAACGACAAAAGATCGTCCTGAGTGAGGTATCTTAGAATCAGAAAGACACATATACTATATACTCACGTATAAGTGGATATTAGGCATATAATATAGGATAAACATACTAAAATCTATAGCTTTAAAGGAGGACCCTAGGGAAGATGCTACCAGGCTAGACACTGGTAGCAGTAGAGGAGAGGGAACAGGACAGGAGCCAATCACAGAGGGCCTCTGAACGACTCTACACAGCAGGGTTCAAAGCAGATACTGAGACTCATAGCCAAACTTTGGGCAGAGTGTAGTGATTCTAATGAAAGAAGCTGGAGATAGAGGAGATAGGAATTCCACAAGGAGAACAGCAGAACCAAAAATTTTGGACACAGAGGTCTTTTTTGAGACTGATACTCCAACCAAGGACCATGCATGAAGATAACCCAGAACTCCTGTACAGATGTAGCCCACGGCAGCTCAGTCTCCAAGTGGGTATCCTAGTAAGGGGAACAGGGACTGTCTCTGATATGAACTCAGTGGCGGGCTCATTGACTCCCCTTCCCACTGATGGGGGAGCAGCCTTACCAGGCCACAGAGGAGGACAATGCAGCCAGTCCTGATGAGATCTGATGGGCTAGGGTCAGATGGAAAGAGAGGCAGACTTCCCTTCTCAGTGGAATTGGAGAGGGGCATGGGAGGAGATGAGGGAGGTAGGGTTGGATTGGTAGGGATAAGGGAGGGGGCTACAGCTGGGATACAAAGTGAATACACTGTAATTAATAAAAATAAATAATTTTTAAAACTCCACCCTGGAGGGGATTGAAGCAGGTGCAGAGACTCACAGCACAGGGAGTCTTGTAGAAAGGGGGAGATAGAAAGACCCGGAGGGGACAGGAGCCACACAAGGAGACCAACAGTGTCAAAAAGAAGCAGGGCCCAGGACTGACTGCAGAGACTGAAGCATCAACCCAAGACCATACATAGAACCTAGACTCCTTGCACAAATGTAATCCATAGACAGCTCAGTCTCCGTGTGGGTTCCCTAGTAAGAGGAGAAGAGAGAATCTCTGACATGAACTCGGTTGCCTGTTTCTTGATCACTTCTCCCTGGTGGGGAGACCTAGGCAACCCACAGAGGAAGAGGATCCAGACAGTCCTGATGGAACCTGATAGCCTCGGGTCAGACAGTAGGGGAGGAGGACTTCTGTATCAGTGGTCTAGGGGGAGGAAGAGGGAGGGAGAAAGAAGGAGAAAGGGTGGGATAGAGAGGAGATGAGGGAGGGGACTACAACTGGGATACAAAGGAAATAAATTGGAAATAAGAAGAAAGGAGAAAAAGAATTTCAGTCCTTAGAATCACCAAACGAATGAATTCAGTTTGTAATGTTAGAACTAAAATACATTGTTTTCCTGGTTTTTATTTCACTTACTCAAATGAACATCCTATTTTATCTATTTTTCGTATAGCAAGAGTTTTAATTTATATTGGCTTTGTGTTTTTTAATGCATAAACCACATATTAATGATGTGAGAGGGAAAGGGAATTTGACAGGATTAGGTACAGATTTGGGGGTTGGTGGTGAATTGTGATATCTAATAATGATGGGTTATAATGTAGGTATAAAGAAATGTTACTTCCAAGTATTTTTGTCCAGGGAATTATAGTAATTATCGTATTAGATTCTTGGTCCCAGACTGTTCTCTACATGTAATAGGTCCATCAGTCCTTGTAAGATCTATGAGCTGTGTATATCTTCCTTTAAATATGAGTGATCTATGCTATAGAAGCAACAAACAATGTGAAATTTAATCCCAGTAAATAGTAAAAGAATCTGTGTGAATTGTTATATAATTAAAGCTTCTCTTCCACAAAACCAGTTTTGTAGTGTCTCACAGGTCTGGTGGCTTTCATACCACTTCTTCCTCATTATGTTCCTCTCACTCTGCTGGTGCTTTCCTTGTTGATCTTTTAATCCCCACAACAGCCATTGATATGATACAGATAGGAGACAGAAACTAATCTTATTCCTCTTCTGTGAGTAAGGTAATGGAGAACTATTTAGCTAAGATGACACGCTTAGAGTATGATCAAAGTGTATATTGAGTATAAGCCATCTTACCTCTCAGGCCCATGCATTGGTCATTACACATACTGCCTCACCACACTGCACTGATTTAACATGTGTGACTTAGCCAAACACAGCAGATACTTCTCCTTGTGCCACTGTAACTAATAAAAGATGCAGAACACATTTATATCTTCTTATTCATCCGTTGCTGAAACTCTTTGAAAATCTTTTTTATATTAATTTCAAAGAGGGCTTTCTAGGTACACATGGAGTAAATGCTAGGTTAAAACATAATCTTCAATCTAAAATACTACAGTCTTTTACCTTGACATGTTAGAGCTGACGGCAAGTTATGTTGCTTATTCTAGCATTTAAAAAGATTTAAAAGACTAGAAGAAGTTTAGTATAAAGTGAATATTTGAAGTAACTTAGTTTTCACACAGTTAAAGACCAACTTGGGTTTATTTGGAGTTTAAAATGGATTCCATGATATATTATATATCCATATGCAAAGGAGTGTCACAAGTAATAATAAATTCTTGGTTATTTGTTAGTCTCCATGATTTTGCACAAAATTAAGAGTGACGTATACACACATTATAAATTGTTGCTTTCTCTAGAATATGCTTTTCCAGTACTGCTTAATGTTCAGACACAGTTCCTATCAGATTCCAAGTGTGCTCAAAGCTTTTCACTTAGGGCCCAAAGCACTGAAAAAAATGTTGCACAAGGTTTGTTGTTTGTCCAGAAATCTGGCTCTTGCTGTTTGTTTCTTATGTGTTAATGAGTACAGCCTTTCTCTTAACATTGTTTCACATTATATTCTTTTTCTTGTAGAGTTTTGATTCCTTTTCTTTTTCTCTGGTTGAGTTTGGCATGGTAGTTCTCCTTAGTACTACTTTATTTCTCTGTGTGCCTCTTTTCACTTTCTTTTTCTCAGCGGAACTTAGAAGCATTAAACACATCTTTCTAATAAATTTAAAAAATGAACTTTTTTATGATGTGACTATTTAGCAATTTTGCATCATCTATACATCTCTAAATATGTGAAAAGTGGTAAATTTTTGTTTCTACCATAGTAAAAATGTTACTTTTAACCTCTAAGCCCTTAAGATTTCTCCTCTCAAAATCAAGACAAATTTGGCAAATAAAATTAGTCATGCGTTTCTAATTCAGTCCTTTTAAGAGGAAACCAGGGTAGGGACGAGGGATAGTTGTGCGTTTCCTCGAGCCCTGTAAATTTGCCATTCCAGGTAATGAATGCAGCGTACTGCTATTTTTCAAAATAGTAATTGGTCAAAGACATTTTCCTTTGTATTTAAGCCCTTCTTTCATAAAATAGATTGATTTTGTCAACCAAAACTATTTCCAATATTACAAGAGGAGACACCTCAGTGTTTAAAAGATAAAAAATATTCTTTTGTAGTCTATGAGAAACCTTCCTAAGATCATGGCATTTAGGGTGAGGATTTCTATCTCTGTTATTTGAATCTACTGTGATATTATTAGTATGCTTCATAAGACATAGTGCAGAGCTGCTATGATCTTTAAATGTTAATGCTTTTTTCTTATCACTTTACTGTGTAGATACCCTTCATGAGACCCAACTCTGCCACAGCTCATCCTCGGAGGCAATCCCGGAAATCTTTTATAAGTGTGATTTTTTTTTAAATGTGGATAAAACTCTCAATAGAGTATATAAACTAAAGGAGAACAGCTATCTTGTCCTTCCCATAAGCTTATCACTGCAAAAAGTGCTTTTGCTTGTCAAGTTTGGATAGAATGTAATTGATTGGTTTGTTATATGGGTAGACAAGGCAGTTAATTTTTGCCTGTGTAGATTTTTTTTCTTTTTCTCTTTCTATTTTTTTCTTCTTTTCCCCCATTCCTCTTTTTTTTTGTTGTTGTTGCTACAGTGATCAGAAATACTTGGTGGATGCATATTAAAACAACAGTGGGTAATGTCCTATCAGAATTGGTTTAGTGGGTAAATGTCTTTCCCTCTTGCTTTGTTGGCTAAAGACAACAGTGTTTGGACTCACTGAAGACTAAAGGAAGCCAGTGGGACTTACTAGTCTCTGCTTGCCTGTTGAACATTTATCTCTCCCTTATTTGTTTGTGAAAAGGACAGTGCTTTTCACTGACTACAAGTTTGTACCACCTTGTTTACTACATGTATTCACACATGTAGTGATATTTGTGATATTCAGCAAAAGTGAAAGACTGCTGAAGATTACAGCTTTTGTTTTTGAGTTCTGTGGAAGCATTTGATGTTAGCATGGACACTTTATAACTAGAATTTAAGCTCAAGAATACTTGTAGTATTTGTATTAGCCTATAGGTTTTTATTTCAGAAATATACAAATTTATTCGTTATTGTTTTATTTAATACAAACTTTCTGTGTTCCATATAATTTTACTTTTGAACGTACATGTGAAGCTATGAAATAAGGGTGTTGCAGAGCTTGTTGAGTATACAACCTGCCTGCTGAAAGATCTTCACCAGCACCTTTGTCTTCCCAGAGGTTTACAGAGTTCACATTGATCGTCAAGCTTTGCAGATCCAGTTTTAAGTCAACGACAGAAATGCTTTGAATATTGCACCACTTAATCCTGAACTGATTTAGAAGAGACTGCTGTAATTGAAATCACATATACATGTAAATTGTTAAAATATCTCTGGAAATTCCATTGTTTATCATTGTGGATTTGGATCTTTTCAGGGGCTTTTGGAATACTTTAAACTGTAGAAATAGAATAGACAATGCTGTAGATAGTACATTCAAGTGTATGTATGTAACACTGGTATCCCTAGTAATCTGTAGTTATAGGAACCATATGATTGGATAAAATGTTTAGTAAAATTAAATGTGTATTAAGTAATATATAAAGGTACTGTTAATTTATTGATAGATTTCATAGCACTGGAGAAAATACTCATAATCCTTAGGAAAAGCAGTATGTTTTCTTTAAGTGTAAGGAAGAACCAATCACCATTATTTAATATATGGAGAAGTTGAACTCCAGCAAATTTTAAGAAAAATGGCAATGGCAGATTACCATTTGTGAAATGAACTGTGCTTTAGACCAGTTGTCTTACCATAAGGTAAGAAAACATTAATGGATATTTTTAAATTTAGGGTTTCTGTTTTCCTCTAATGGGTTTCTGTTTTAGTTCTGAGAAATCCTAGGATTTCTGGTTGAAGAGGCAGTGTTAACCAAAAGCCCTTCCACAGTGCTTATAATTAGAACAGTCTAATTATTATTCTTCCATCATTTAGTTTTTAGTGGTAGATTATGCTTTTCCAAGTTCGAGAAAAGATCCATGTTACAGATATAAATTGCACAGTTCCTATATGATAAATTCTTAAAAGTCATAATCTTCAAGAGAACAGAATAAAACATATTCTTTTCATAATCTCCTAAATGAAGTGCAAAATTAACTTTTGCCAATTATTGGTCTTTTGATGTTAAAAAGGAAAATTAATGTTTATCTAAGAAAATATTTCTAAGGAATGTATATCTTATAAATCTATATATAAGAGAATGGCAGGTCAGGAATTTGACAGTTATTTACCACAGCATAGGAATTGGAAAAAATATTACAATATCAGTAAGGGACTGATATTTTTAAGGGATATGCCAAAGTGCCATATAAGCATGAGAACTTAGTACTAATGTGAAAAGCTGGCACAGGCTTGTAATCCCAGTAATGGGGTACAGAGACAGAAAGATCTTTGTGGTTGACTGGTCAGCCACCTTCCAGATTTGACAAATACCAGGCCAATGAGAGACCCTATATAAAAAAACACGTAATACGTAATTTCTGAAGCAGAATGGCAGACCAACACATACACACACACACACACACACGAATGTTATTTCCCCTAACACATACATAATATTTGGAAGGAAAGTAAATGCCTCTAAAATACAACATGGATGAGATGGTAGTGAAACATCAGAGTCACGGGCAGATTTCTTTTTTAATCTTAATTTTTATTTTTTTTCTTCACAATTTATTCATTATGTATCCTGATTGAAACCCTTTCCCTCATCCCCTCCAGGCCTACTCCCGTCCCACCTCCCCCATCCCATTCCCCTAGTCCACTGAAAGGGAAAGTTCTCCACCATTGCCATCTGCACATAGCTTTTCAAGTCTCATCAGGACTGCCTGATCCTCTTCTTTGGTGGCCTGGCAAGGCTGCATCATTTTAATTTTATTTTATTATTCTATTTTATTTTATTTGAGATTCAGTTGACTGTCATCTTCTCTTTGTCCTCCTGACCACCAAATGTGCTGTCCCTGACTATCTGAAGTTTCTAATTCTGTAGATCTGTCATAAAACCCAAAAATCTGAATTTGTAACAGTTTCCAAATAACGTTGATTTAACTGGTGAGGAACATTACTTTGAGAACCATTCATAAATGGTTATTTGCTTAAAAATGATCATGTATCTATTCATATTGAGTAATAATGAGTGTGGGTTTAGTGTCTTTAAGAGGCACTTAGATTTCTCAGAATATTTCTTTCCAGATAGAGGGTTTGTAGAGACCCTCTTCTGAAACCAATAAAATACCACTTCCGCAATTTTAAAAAATTCAGTTAAACATTTATTTCACAAATCTAGCAATACTGCTTGTCCAAAATGTCACAGTTCTTTTGTCAAAAAAGGTTACGGTTGTGTATGATGTGAAAACAATATTTAGCCTGAGCCTGAGTTTTTTAGGTATGCATGCATTACTCATATATAACTACTTTGTGTTTCTTGAATGTTTATCTGATATCATGTGTCATGAAAATAGATTTCTGACAAATAATATTCATATTTGTTACCTTACTTCCCTATTTATGCATCCTGGTTCTTAGTGAAAAACTTTAATAAGCACTCAAGGTTCCATATATTAAACACATACACACACACATACACACACCGCTACCTCATCAGTATGTTTTTACTTGACTCACAATATGGAAATATTTCACCAAAATCTGTTTAAAAATTTAGAAGGACTTTGCAACAGATTAGACCATTAACATTTTAAAAACATTTTTAGTTTTCTTATTTTTTTTTTGACCATTGAAACCTGTTTAAGAGAATTACTTAATATACATGAAAGCATATGAAGGCAGAATTTATCTATATCTGCCTGAGGCATCGTGCTATAAATTTAGATAGCAGTAAGGAATGTGAACTGAGACAGGATATTCAAGTGGTTCCTTATAGGGGGAAAAAAAGTATGCTTCCTTCCTGTAGTGATCACCTCAAGGTGCTCCTTAGGCCTGCCAGTAAGATTGACTGCTGTTCAGGTACATAAGATGTGATGAACTTTTAATGTTCATGCTGGGTTTGGTAAATAAAATGAGATTGACCGCCTATCCATTACCTTGCTTATCTGATTTACATTATAAAATCAGGATCTACACTATTAATTGGAGAATAATTAGTTAATTATGAACGGGGTAATGCAAAGTTATGTGGAGCTTGAACACAGCAGGTTGTAGTGCTAAAAAATTTCCAAGGGCTTGAGCAGATGGAGATCAGTTTATTAAAGAACAAAGCAGACGTGTTTCAGGTATGGAAATGTCTAATCAGTCTCTCATGCTGTGAAAAGAGACTTGACCTTATTGTGTATTTTCATATGAATTGCCTCTTTTCATGTTCTGCTTTTTGTTTTGTTTTGGTTTTCCATTTCACTTTTAAAGTTGCAAGCTGGCTGTTGCAGATGTAGATAATGAATTGATTCCACTCTTTTATTGGGCTTGGATTTGGCTTTTCCAAAGTGTTTCAGTTTATCTACAGTCACCTGTAATGAAGAATTTTAGACTTTTCATCACTCATTCACTATGAGAGAAATTCCAAGTAGCATTAATGAAATAGGTTCACAGGTTCCACATTGGTTCAATATTTGTGAAATATGGTTTAAAACAAGTTTTTAATTAATTTGTATAGAAAATGCTCACGGAGGTGACTTGTACTAAAATTGTTAAATGTTACAAGGATGAAAATATTTTACTTATAGGTATTATATACCATTGATAGAATGTGGAGTTTTATGACAGTTCATATTACTTAAAATTTTAAGGAGCCTCACTATGTATTTATTCTATCTATTAAGACATTTAGTTGAAATGATTGGTTACTGTTCACTGAAAAAACTTATCAGTGTTAGCTGCTAAAATTGTGTTTGAATTGCTATTAAGGTTTGTTTTAAGCAGTGTTAATATTCAGGAATAATCCAGCCTTTCAGTTCTGATGCTCAAGTTTCTAAGTGAACAATGTAATGTTCTGTAGTTTCAGAGACAGTGTTTTAATTAGCACTGTACAGACTTGGAGGGAATGCTGAGTATGGTGTGCTATTAAGGTAACAAAATATCTACAGTTATCAAGACTGTTGTGATTGTAAAATAGTACATCCCTTTAAAAGTTGGAGCCACAGATTTTGCTTCTTATTAAAGGCCGGTTTGTCATGTGGTCATAAATTACTTGCCTAAGAGGTGCACTTACTTATTTCAGCTAGATTTTTAAATAGTGATTAGCATCTGCCATAAATGAACTTATTAATTGGAAGTTAAGAAAGCTAAAAATAAAAACCTTTGGAATAGTGGTCCTCAACCTTCCTAGTCCTGCAGCCCTTCTGTACAGTTCCTCACATTGTTGTGATTACCAACCATAAAATTATTTCTGTTGTTCCTTCATAACTGTAGTTTTTCTAGTGTTAGGAATTGTGATGTAAATACCTGTGTTTTCTGATGGTCTTAGGTGACCCCTATGAAAAGGTCATTCAACCCTCAAACGGGTCATTACCCACAGTTTGAGAACCGCTGCTTTAGCACCTTGACTAGCTTGCCTTTAAGCACAAGAGAAAATCAATCAGATATTTTTGCCTGTTTCCACATTGTGAGTAGTCAGTCTACCCCAGCGTAATGTGTGGATCAGAGCACATAGAAAGATCAATCATTTTCTCTTTGTCTAGGGTGCTATACCTAATCATATTGCTAAGTATTTTAATACAAATAGAATTGTGCTTATTTAGTCTCTAAGTTTTGATAAATCAATATGTAAAATGCCATATAGAGCTTCTATGTCATTTGTATCTGTATCAAACAATACAGTATGTAGGAAGTTGTGTTTGATAGGTACTTAATTGATTAGCTTTTGTTTTCCATTATAATTGGGGTTTGTTTTATTTCACTAGACTGTAAATTTTAGGATTCTTTATAGTCTAATGTGCACAATATTTATTAGATACTTTAAACATACTTCTTTAAATATCAAGTTTAAGTTTTATTTTAAAATATATTCTTCATATGCTAGTTTTATATTCTTTTTTATGGTTAAGTTATTGCCTTCTTTTTATTATAATGTGCAAATGGTATAATAATGTTTTTATTCACATACATATTTGTTTTGTTTAATAAAGTATGTTGTGTTATATCACAGTACTTTTGTGGGTCAGTGACTTCTTTTGAAAACTTAAACATTTTGTTCACTGTTTTGACAGCTAAATATGTTATTGTTTTGCTGCAGTTAAAATGTTTTCAAGTACTTACTAGAAATAGAAACTAAGTAAAATTCATCAGTAACTGTTTTTACTCTAGTATAGTTTTCAGGGTATAGCCTTATATAAGACATAGTTTTTGAGTTTTGAAAATGTTTCAATTTTCTATATAACCAAAATTTGCTAGTTATTAATCTTTAATAAAAATTTCACAGTGATATGTATGCATGTGATATACAGTCTACTATTTTAATCTTTTTGAGGGGATTAATGCTATCTCTTAAATTTGTCAGTGGACTTAGTTAATACAAATTCTTACAAATTCTGCTAGATTTCCTCTCGACCATTTAAGATGTAATTGTTACCAGCACCTAAAATTACAACTTTGTTTCAATTTAACAGAATTTATGATATTTTTCTATATAAAAATAACTTGTACAAGTCATTTGAATATCTTATCTTTATTTCTTTGGTAAACTTACTGACTTCAAATGGGGTATTTCTTTCTGTGTTTTTCTTTCTCTCTCTTGGATTTTGGTGGTTGCTAGGGTAGAGACCACCGCTTTATGGTATTTAAACATGGAGTTGCAGCTTTTACTTACTGGTGAGTAAGCAAGGAACTTAGAGAACTATCCTAAGACCCCAGTGTCTGCCATCATGAGAAAGACGTCCTGAAATGTGTCCTGATGAAGGTATCAGGAAGAATTAGGTCATCTCAAAAGAGCAAATGCCTCACAGCTTCTTCTGAAAGAGCAACCAATACCAGAACAGGTATTGGATCATTTACAATTTTTAATATATTTTAGATGCTTCATTTCAAACAATGTCAGTTTACATAGTCTTAATAGTTTTGGTGGTCTAATTTCTGTATAAGGAAGTTTCTTTAAGATAATTATGGTTATAAAACTACAGATAATGTTAGGAAGCAATGACTTGTATTTTAAAATAAGTAAGAATCCTAAAGACCTGAAAAATCAGACAAAACAGAAGATAAATGGTGTTTTAAGTACAGAAACTTGACAGAGTAATGTAGTACCAACTGTAGTTCAAATGACAATCCTAGAGTTAAAAAAAAAGCAGAGAAAATGTTATTTTATGTATTGCTCCTGATGAACCAAATTCTTTATAAATTTTCTATCAAGGATTATTGACATATTATAGTCCCTGTACTTATAGCATTGTTTCTTTCCTAACTAGAACTCCGGACTTTCTCATCAACTTAGAAACACTCATACTTCAAAAGTTTCTGTACCCCAGTTTCTAGTGTAATTGAAATTTTAGCTACTGAAAGGTAAATTAGTGTAACTGAGAAAGGAAGACCCTGAATTCTGTGGTCTTACTATATGATATACATAATCTACATTTGATATTGGCTATATAATCTTATTTTTAAATGCCAGAGGAACAGTTACTTGAATATTTAAAAATTTTAAGACATTTTTGGATGCTTCATTTCAAACAGTGTTATAGTGTATAACATTTATTAGTTCTGTTTTATTTTATTCACTTCTGTGATAGGAATTACAGTAGATATATAATTCACTTCTTGAGTCTCAAAGGTTTGAGAACTGTTCATTCACTTATTTCATTGATAAGAAATGAGTTGTAAAGAAATAATGAGTAAGCCATGGCAGGTAACTGTCTCACATTTGCTTGTGTCTGGATAACGTGGCTCTTGAATTCAGAAATGGCTCCTTGAAAGGCAAGGTTTTTATAGCATGGTAAGAAATTTTTACCAAAAATACAGATTATGGAGGGTTTTTTTTTTGTTGTTGCTGTGATCATTTTTTAAAGTTAGGTTTTTTTTTTTTTCATTCTGTGGCATATGCATAAGAATAGTTCCTTTCTGTATTTTTCTCAGTGGTAACTGAATAGGAATTTTGTGTTGTGCTCAAGCAATCTATTTAATAAATTCTTTCTTTGGTGTTGTAGTTGTAAGTTAATTGACTTTTGACACTGTAAACAAGTGAGAAATGAGCAGTAAATAAAATCTGGTTAAAAACTATACCTTTTCAATTTAAAGCACACACACACACACACACACACAAATAAAAAATAAAACCCATTTTCTAAAATACATAGTTCTTTCTATTAGTTGCTAAATTTTGGTCTTGTTATTCCAGTTGATGTAAAATTATTTTTAAGCACTGAAATAATACAGATTTTTCTTCATTGTCAGCAGGATGAGATTGTCTGAAGCGAAGAATAGGTATGGTAGTTTTCTTAGATTATGTACATCATATGAGGCGAGACACTATCAAAACATCTGCTAAGTGTAAAAATATTCTCAGAAGTACTTGAAACACCAAGTCCACTGGGAGAAAGTAATGAGAGTAATATTTAATCCTTTAAGTGGTTTCTTCTTATAGATTTAAATATACATAAAAAGATTGTATATGCTGTGGCTTGTGTTAGCATGTTATAAATGTTAGGAAGTTCATTTACAGTATACTTTAACTTGGAAAATACAAAAATGAAGTATAAATTATATGGCAGTAATTATAGCTTAGACTTCTGTAAACTGTTTACTGGATAAGTAATTAATTCTATTAGTTCAAAATTGAATTTTTATTAATTTTTGCATATATAATTATACATATATTCATTCATATATTAGCATTTGTATACCATTAACATTTTTTATTATCAGAATGTTCTGAATGACAGTTTTCTTGCAAATTTTATTATTGTTTCATTTTTCTTCTACTTTATTTACTTCAGATTTAGATCACCTTTACTATAAATGTTAATTTCAAAATCTCTTGAGCAAAGGTTAGAATTAAGTGTTAAAGTTGTAATGTGTAACACTTTGTCCTTTTGTCTTTGAAAAAAATAGTTTCAATATTTAGATACACTGTGAATCTGCTTATCCTACAGATGTGATGAATGCAGACTGTGCTACCATTTTGGCTGTTTAGATCCTCCTTTGAAAAAGTCTCCTAAACAAACAGGCTATGGATGGATATGTCAGGAATGTGACTCTTCATCTTCAAAGGTAAGTGGCGAAAGCAGTGAAGAATTGGTTCTTTTCATCTTGACAATTTTTCTATATCAGAGCATCCACTTCCTAATTTTAAAAACAAAGAAGAAAACTATATTAAATGGCATAAATATCCTCTTAGAGTATTTAGCTGTTTGTATGTTCTCTGTATTTCTCTAGCATATTAAATACTGTGATAGTAGGATAATTTACTACTGATTTACTACTTTGAGGGCATAGAAGGGAAAATAGTAGAAGTGATTGACAATAAAATCCTATTTTAGAGATGATTCATTTTACAGTAACTAAATATAGTGGGGTGGTTTTATAGACAGTCATTAAAAATCTAACTATAGTAATCTAAACTTATTTTAACTAAGTAGAAAAGGTAAAAAGAATCAAATAAGTAATAGTTTATCTTCTCAAATAAACTTTGAATTTCTACAGAGGATCAGTATTTTACCTCTAAATTATGGCAGTCTGTAGCTTCCTTCCTTTTCTTTTTTTTTTTTCTTTCCTTTCTTTCTTTTTCTTTTTCTCTCTTTATTCCTTCCTTTTTTAAAATCAGGGAAAGAATAAATAGATTATTGATCCTTGTACTCATTTCACAGAAGTGCTGAATATATTTGAATGAAGACATAATAATTAGCATACAGTGGTAATGAAAAGTAAGGGCTTATTGTGGTACGACAGCCATCCTTTTTAATAAATTGAATCCATACAGAATTTATATTCAATTATGACAAAATTGGTATTATAAAAGTTAATTTTTGAGTAGACAAGATTTATTCTAGCTTGACAGATGCCTTCTGAAATTTTCTTCCTTAAGCTTCAAAATTTTTGGTTATTTACAAAGTAGTTTCTATCACTCATTAATGCTGTCTGCCTAGAAAAGGTATACCTTTTTCCTTTTGCTGTGATCTACATTTCCCCTGCATCACTACTTCCATCTCTCTATTTAAACCAAATGTCCAGCCTCATTCACAAGCTGCTTCATCCATATTTGACAGGCTGATCTTACAGGCGCTTCCCTTCGTTCTCATGCCTCAATTTAGTGCCTTCTGTTTCTCATGCTATTACACTCCCTTCTCTTTCGAAACTCTCACAAGAGCTCTCCCAAACTTTCTTCTCTTTTATTGTTCTTTTTAACGAGAGGCTTCCAAATGAAGTATGAAACACTGACATTTAACTTACCTCTATATAACATTCTACTTTAATTTCCATGTCTGAATATGTTTTATAAGGTACATAAAGAGTTTAAAATATTTCTAGACTCTGTAAAGTTACAACATTTATAAAAAATACAATTAACTTTTATAAACTAATTTTATCACAACCAGCTTTGTTTGGTTTACTTAAATTGTTAATAGTGAGGGTTTGTGTATGTATGTAGTGTTTTATAGAACTGTAGCACTGAAGAACAGGTATATAAAATTAGGTGACAAGTACACTGAATGTTTTTGAAATTGGTGAATAATTTACTATAATCATTTCATAGATATATTTAAATTGTAACGCCCTATAACAAAGTAGTCTTTCTGAAGATATAATCACAGCTCCATCTTAAAATATTGCAGTATTTTCCCATCATCCTATATTTATAAATATGACAGACAAAAATCAGAAAGCTTATATTGATGCATTCCCATCTCCTCTCAGATCATTCTGGTTTTCTGTCTCATTTATGCCCTTCACTACAAAATGGTTCTGATAGGATCATATATTGAATTAGAATCATATATTGAATTTAGTTTTTAGTTTTCTTTGTTGCTGGTTATGGACAGTTCCTCAGTTTTTCTTAACTTTCATACTTACCCACTTTAATAAACATACTACATTTATTTTATAGGGTGCAATTTTCTAATTTTTTGTGGTATGCATCTTCAATAAGAATTTCACAGATATTAGGGACTGAGGCAATGTCAGTAGGTAAAGTTTATGCTGCAGATAAGTGTGAGATCATGAGATTACCAGCCTCTACGTAAGAGCCTGGTGTGGCATCCTGTATCTGTAACCCTAGCTGGGAACAAAGACTGTCAGAGTTCTAGAGCTTGCTTGCCAGCAAGTCTGACAAAATAGTGACTTCTGGATTTAGTAAGAGAGTCTAAGTGGTAGGGGAAGACACATGACACCTATCTCTGGCCCCAACATGAACACACACAGCTAAGTGCACCCACCCATTTACACATGTGATATAAACCACACTTAGTATTGTGTTCTTAAAAGGTATTGCTTAGTCCTTCTTGGCCGTTCTTGATAGAGATCTCAATAACTGTGTCAACTTACATATCCCAAATGAAGATAATGTGTCTGTTAAAAATGTGTTAAATGAAGACACACACTTCTTTTGAAGTGGGGCTCTTCCAGGTTATGAGTATTCACAGGCCCCACTGCGGGTTGGCGTTCAGTGGCTGTGCCTGTAACCTTGACTATAGATTCTCCATGGCAGTCCACTATTGCCCTGCCAGGAGATGAGCTATGTAAGCGGGTAGACTTCCTTTCAACTCACTTTTGCGTTTTCGTTCTATTGAGCTACAGTTTTTGAGCAGTAACACATTGTGAACTTTTATGGATAGAAATCTTATTTAAATTCCATTTGTAAGATTTTTTTTTTGGAGACACATCACATACCAGCTCATGCAATCGACATTTCTTGATGATCATTTGTAATATACATACATGAATGGGAGTCTGGAGAGATTAAGAACACAGGCTGTTCTTCTAAAGGTCCTGAGTTCAATTTTCAGCAACCACATATTGGCTCATAACCATCTATAATGAGATCTGGTGCCCTCTTGTGCTGTGCAGGCACAGATGCAGGTAGTATACTATATAAATAATAAATACATCTTTAAAAAAATTAAGAAGGAAAAGAAATACCTAAATAGGAGAAATACAGTTTTAAAGTATTTTATTTTGTACATTTTTTTTGTATTGTGCAATTAAAATTCTATAGCAGATGTATAAAAACAAAATATCAATGTAGTTATTTTCAGGTAAAATAGTTTTGACATTTGTGCCTCTTCGGGAACTTAGCTGAGCAGTCTCCTCAAGGAGTTTCTTGCCACAATACATTAAACAAGCACATTTAATTGAACCTAGTTATATGGGAGATTGAATGTCTGGATTTTATGTATTGTGAAGATTTATGAAAAATATAAATTTAAAATGATGTATCTTTAAAAGTTCTTTTAAATATAAAGTTTATAACTGACCCATAAAAAAGACTTTCTAATACTTTAACTATTATTTGACCTCTGGGATTTTATATGACACACAGGTTGGATTATAAGTTTCTGAATTCAGCATTGTTGAAAGAGAAATCACTTGGAAAACACTATTCTACCGTCCTGATGTAGTAGTTCTGGCATTTGTGCACAGTGATTAGACCTTACTGAAATGTTCTTCACTAATCTTTTCTGAGTTTAGATTTTCCTTCTTATTTTTCAAGATATGTAAAAATCTATAAAAAGAAAGAAAAAAATAAAAGAAAAAGCTCTTTGGACTGTTCTGTACAACAAATCTGTGGTGGAAGATAGACTTGTTAAAAGTCTGAATATTAAATCTGTGATGTGTTATTTTCACTATCAGGTCTAGTTTTTGCTTTCGTTTTTCAACATAAACTTTGGGTTTCCTGCTTGCTAGTGAACAGGGTTGAGCTTACAGACTTAGTATTGATGGGGCTTTTGATGCTAAGCATGCTCACAGTTCTTGTAACACTTTCCCTGGGAAAGAAAACTATATAAATGTCTTTTCATCTTGTAGTTTTAAATAAAGTGTTGTACTTTGGGGGCTACTGTTAATTTATCAATTAAATTCTGAAATTATATGTGGATATATATATATATCCATATCCAGTACTGAGGTTAAAAAAGATTCGACCTGATAGTCCACAGGAGTCTAAAGACTGCCGAGTTATATAACAAGACTTGGTTTAATCAAAATAAGCCAACAATAGCAAAGGGCACAGTGTATTGTTGTCTGTATCCTGAACTAATTAATGGGAAAACCGCCTATTCAATGAAGTTATGTGCATCATTACTCTATGGATGCTTCATCAAATAACGATCTTAGAAAAACAGATTACCTACTTTCCTTCTTTTGTAATAGAACTGAAATCCATACTGATCTGATTAGGTCAGTAATCTAAGGTGTTTGCATGATCATATAATACAGTTAAACATAAGCTTCAACAAGTCATGCCTAGAAGGTGGTTTCTTTCAGGTGAAATTGTCAGTGTTTATGATATACCTATTTTGATATATTCTTTTATAGAATACAAAATAGTTAAAATAGTTTAAAATAAATAATTGCTTCCTAAACTACTCCAAAATAATTTGTAAAATTAAATACTAAATCACTTTTCAAGATATGCTTCTTACAACCTTGAAAAAGCCAAGCCCTTTCTAAGTTTGGTGGCATGTGGGCCTGATGACTTTCTATACCATGCTGAGGAATGCTATATGTGACAAGAAACTAAATCAGAATTGAGATAATTAATCAAAGTAAAGTAGGATACCCTATATAGAAATGCCTTTCAGAAATAACCTGTGTCCTTCTGCCCTTTATTCTACAATAGCATTTTATGGTCTTATTTTGATTTTAGAGAAAAGAGTTGTTTATATTGAGAATTAAAGCAAAAGAATATTTTATAATAGTTTTCAGAATGTCAGCAGAGTTCTTTAACCTTTCCAACCCAGCTTCTGACATACTAAGATTGGTTTGTGTAGATCATAGTTTTATAAAATGGAGGAGGAATGTGCTCCCTAATTGGTGCTTACTGTGCTCACAAATCTTGTGAGTAGAACGGAAATACTCTCTTGAAGAACTAGTCCTAGTTGAAGCAAATTAGCCTATTGTAAACTGTGAAAATGGCTCCTTAAAAGTATCATTTATATCCTGGCTTTAAATGCCAGAGTAAGATTTCAGGCATTCTAGTTAAGATATGGGCAATTTGTTTACTCTCCTTTGCTAAACATGTAGTTTAAGTATTTTTTTTTCTTTTCTAACTTATATGTTGTACCTTAAGGATATATATCCTTTTGCCTGTCAGGTAATTGTTTTTGTTTCTTTGAGTATTTTAGTGTACAACATTATGTTGTTTTTTTTTTTATATATGTGTCATTGTAAGATACATCTCTTTAAAGTAATCCTCAAGCCCAAGCTAAACCGAGTAAACTTGGAGAGTTAGGCTAATGGAGTCTTTGCAAAGCAGATGAGGAGTTACTTACATTTCAATGAATTCATATTTTGACAGTTCTAAAATTAGGATGATGTCACTAAGCATCTTTTTTAAGTGATAATTCATTTTCCATAGAAATTTGTCATTAAATATGAGCAGAGGTATTGTATACTGGAAAAGTGGTTACATTGTAACAAAATCCAATATGCTTATGGGATAGAAGGAAGAGTTATGCGCTGGGAGAAAATAGGCTCAAGTCTTAACTACAGTGCTGTCACCTCACAAGCTGCTCCAGTTCCATTACATTGAGCTTTGGCAGTGGCTGAGAATTAACGATGTGTTCAACATAAGAGACGTTTTTATAAAGCAATGTGAAACATAGTATTCTGCTTACTACTTTGCCTTTTTACATACCAAATAGAGTTTCCCTGTTTCTTTCAGAGTTTTACATTAGGTAGTGTGAGGTCATGTACCACAGAGGGCCTCTGAAAGACTCTACCCAGAGTACATCAAAGCAGATGCTGAGACTCATAGCCAAACTTTGGGCAGAGTGCAGGGAATCTTATGAAAAAAGGGGGAGAGAGAAGACCTGGGGGGAACAGGAGCTCCACAAGGAGAGCAACAGAACCAAAATATCTGGGCCCAGGGGTCTTTTTCTGAGACTGATACTCCAACCATGGACCATGCATGGAGAACCTAGAACCCCTGCACAGATGTAACCCATGGCAGCTCAGTGTCCAAGTGGGTGCCCTAGTAATGGGAACAGGGACTGTCTCTGACATGAACTCAGTGACTGGCTCTTTGATCGCCTCCCCCTTAGGGGAGAGCAGCCTTACCAAGCCACAGAGGAAGACAGTGTAGCCAGTCCTGATGAGACCTGATAGGCTAGGGACAGATAGAAGGGGAAGAGGACTTCCCCTATCAGTGGACTGAAGGAGGGGCATGGGAGAGATGAGGGAGGGAGGGTGGGATTGAGAGGGAATGAGGGAGGAGGCTACAGCTGGGATACAAAGTGAATAAACTGTAATTTATAAAAATAAATAAATTAATTAAAAAAAAAAAGATCATCCTGAGTGAGGTATCCCAGAAGCAGAGTGTCACACATTGTATAAAGTCACTCATAAGTGGGTATTAGCCATATAATACAAGATAAACATACTAAAATCTATACCCCTAAAGAAGCTAAGCAACAAGGAGGACCCTAGGGAAGATAATCAATCCTCATTCAGAAGGACAAGTGCGATAGAGATCATATTTTAATTACAATATTTCCCCTTCTTTTTTCCTCCAAGTCCTCCTTCCACTAACCTCATTCACAACTCTGCTTCATATTCATGGCCTCTTTCATCATCAGTTGTAGTTGTATGCATATATGTATTTGTATATTCATTTATATTCTTAAATATAGCCAATTGAGTTCATCTGATGGTACTCATAAGTATGTTTGTAGGGCTGACCATTTGGAACTGGACAACCAATCAGTGCTGTTTTTCCCTGGGGAGGATTACCTCTCCTGCATCCCACTTTGCTCAGTTGTCTGTACTGTAGTTCCTTTTATAGGGCTGAAGTCTCATCATCTTTTGGATGTGCTTTGGTGTCTTTGTTCATTTCTTGTTTGGACACTATTAACTTTTCTTATTTGCAAATAATACCTTGTTTGAGAGTGAACTAAATACTAATACAATACCATCCTGGCTTATTTGGATTAACTTGCTGTTGTTGTATTCTTTTTTCCCCTAGCAATACTGTGAAATTAATCATCCCATCTATAAAACATCAACTAAAATAGGCGTGTATGTTTATGTGTGTGTGTGTGTATGTGTGTCATTCTGTCCTGTTCACATATATATCCTAACTCTGTGATTTTTTTTTATTTCAGATACTTCTAAATTGTAAGTTAAATATGTTGATCCTTTGTTTCCTTACAACTATTTTGCTAAATCTAATCTCAGATGACTAAAGATGCAGCCTCTTAGTGTTTTCTTGAAGATTTCTTAAAAGTTTATATTAGTGTTATACCTTCATTTAGTTATGTTTTTATTAAATGTGCCTGAAATAATACTACTCATGAGTATCTGCTTCATTGGTTTGAGAAGTCTTTACAGTATTCTTGTAGAGGTGATTTGTATTTAGAATCACTTTGAAGAGTTCAAGTTGCATGAAGGCATTTTTGTCAGAAGGATGTTCTTTTCTCATTTTTTTTCCTGTCATTTTTGGGGAGGAGGGTTGTTGCCCTTGAGAGAGGATCTCATATAGCTGTATATATGAGAGCTGACTTTGCTCTCATATGCAATTGAGGATGACCTTGAATTTCTGTTCCTCCTTTGCCTTCAGTGGGTTTATCAGCACTCACCTGCCACTTCTGAGCCATTTCTGAGTTTTTGAAAGATTTACTATTCTCTCAACTTAAAAAAAAAACAAATAATATTTTTATTTCTAAAGTCAGAATTATAACGAAACTGTTGCAGCTCTGAAGGGAAAGGCTTCACCTACAGAATTTCTGCTCTAGCTAGTGGGAAAGTTTGCTCAGTGAAAGTGTTACAGCTCTGTGCCAAGAGGTATCCTTGCAATCTTAAGAAAAAAAGGGCGAGTTAATATGACCTAGAGAGGACAGGAGCTCCACAAGGCCCAAATATATCTGGGCACAGGGGTCTTCTATGTTTTTCCAAACAAGGACCACATATGGATATAACCTAGAAGCCCTGCTCGGATGTAGCCCATGGTAGCTCAGTATCCAAGTGGGTACCCTAATAAAGGGAACAGGGACCGCTTCTGGCATGAACTCAATGGCAAGCTCTTTGACCTCTCCCCCACCCCCCAAGGGAGGAGCAGCCCTGCTAGGCCACATAGGAGGACTTTGCAGCCATTCCTGAAGATACCTGATAAACCAGTATCAAATGAAAAGGGGAGGAGGACCTCCCCTATCAGTGGACTTGGAAAGGGGCAGGGAGGAGTTGTGGGAAGGAAGGTAGGGTTGGGAGGGAAAGAGGGAGCAGGATACAGCAGGGATACAAAGTTAACAAACTGTAACTAATACTAAAAAGAAAAATTGGAAAAAGAAAAAACAATTTTTTTAAAGGTATCCTTGCAGTGAGCCAAGGAACACAGAGTCACACTGCACAACAGACCTCTCACACAAGAGGTTATTGAGAGGGGAAAACAAAACAAAACAAAACCCAGGAGGTGTCTGTCCTTGCTCTGGTGAGAAGCAGCAGAGAATTAGGCAAAACACAGGATTTGTAATAGTATTTCTGGGGGCTGGGGCCACTTTCCAGTGTGGCCTAGGGATAAGGGACTATGTGTACTGATCATTGGGGTAAGCTCAGAGATTGGCGGGATTTTTTTTTCCCCTTATAGGGCAGCACCTGGTCACTCTCCCAAGTTGGGG
Organism: Meriones unguiculatus; assembly: GCF_030254825.1. Classification (NCBI taxonomy): domain Eukaryota; kingdom Metazoa; phylum Chordata; class Mammalia; order Rodentia; family Muridae; genus Meriones; species Meriones unguiculatus. Next base: position 41,395,383 of record NC_083368.1, read on the forward strand.
CTGGGAAGGCCATCACAATCTTTCATAAACAACTGGCTATTAAGGCCTTTAGAGAATTCCGTGGGGGTGGAGGGAAGGAGGGTGCTGGAATGGCAGTTATAGCTGTTTTAGCCTTTGTAGCCTGGCTGCTAGAGCTCCTGGCAGAGGTGGACAGGGCAGGCCACTGTGTATCTTGAGGGTTTACAAAATGTACAGTGTATATAAAGTGTATAGAAGTAGTTGGCATGAAGAGCCAAAATTCAGGTTATCAACTGTATTTATAAATCTATTCTCAGGATGTATAGGTATCATGTAACAAGTTATGAGTATAAACTATTAAAGTTTATTTTATTTTGTTAATATAATCAGGCACTTACAAGAGCCCACAACAGCAAAATGCTCCTTAGTAACTCGGTTTAAAATTCTCCATTTCGTATCCTGCCACTATTTTAAATATACTTAACTCTGTTTTACTCTAAGACTGTTAAAGGATGTGAATAACATAACATTCACAGGAAGGGAGATTGCTGTGTCATTTATAAAAACCTTTCCCAGGCCAGCCATAATGATGCATACCTTTAATCTCAGCATTCCTGAGGAAGAGGCAGGCTGTGAATCTGAGGCAGGCCTGATCTCCAGAGTGGGTTCCAACAGAGGCTATATATAGTAAGACCCTGTCTCAGAGAGACAGAGACAGAGACAGAGAAAGATAGCCAGAGAGAGAGAAAGAGAGACTTTCCATACCTCTGCCTTTTTTATCTCAGGAAAAATGTGATGTTTCTCCATATTTAAATGTGTGTTCTTATTGATATGCTGTATACTTTTTTTCAGTCATTTTTCAGAGATATTTCACCTTCCAGGTCAGAAAACCCAGGAAATGAAAGAGAGAAAGAGCTGTCTCCCTCCCTCCATCTCCTCCCGCCCTTCTGTTTCATTCTCTTCCCTAACTTCCCCCTTTCTGTCTTCTATGCTTTAGTATCCCTATTACAGAATGCCTTGTTGGGATTGCTTATTTTTAATTAAATGTCCAGCAAATATGCTCATTATGTTTTTGTAATAAAATACTTGGAGCAACTTCATAAAGAAAAGAAATTTTCTTGACTGTCAGTTTAAAGGGTTCAGAATCATACCAGCAGCATTGCTTCAGCTGTGATAGAGGAGCCTCATGGTAGATGATATCACAGAAGCAGAAACTCATTATAAGAAAGCTCTGTAAAGAGACCAGAAGGCAGGGACTCTAGAATCAGACTTGCTCTTTTGAAGCTGCCTTCTCATGAGAACTAGCCAGAATCAGTAGACCATCACCTACTGCTGGAAACAGTGCAATGAATGACCTAAAGACCTTAAACCTTAATTGTTCAAATACTCTTAACACTGCCAAGTATCCAGAACAGGAACCCTTAGATGACAACAAATCAGGTCCCAATGATAGTACCCAGCCTAAATCCTAGTTTATCTACAATCCATAGGAATAGTCTGAATTCCTCTTATGCTTCGTCTGTGCAGCTGATCGTTTTGGCATTCAGCAGGGCTTTCTTTGTGCTGTAATCATTTGTGTCCAGGTCCTCTTTACAAGCTAGACTGGGGACTTTTACGGCAGGGTTTCTCTACTCTTTCAAAGACAAAGAGCCAGTTGTAAAATCTATCTTATAGTATTTTAACTGTCTACTTCTCCACAGGTAGCCTGCTTCCTGCATATATATCTTTGAAATTATTTTTAAACCTTTATTCTGCCAAAAGGAAGTATATAAGTAATACGAGACCTGCATCTTACATTATGCTTTACAGGCCAGAGGGTAGTTATTGATGCACAAAAGATGTCTGGTACATAAATCTGTGCCAGTCTTGACCCAAATATGCAGAAAAGATAAAAGAGAAGAAAATATTTATTCAGCAAATTTAAATGTCATGTATTTTTAGAATAATTTTTGTTCCTACCTAGTTCACAGTTAATGTATAACTGTTGATTTGTAGCAAATATTTTAAAAATAGAAGTTAGCTTAATTTTAAAATCTTTACTCCTGAAGTGAAGAATACCTTGTTTGTCTAAAAGTGCATAATTAATCTGGAAGAAAAAATGTTTTCTGTATACAATTGTATAGGAAGCTGTAGCCTATATGTATTCAGATATTTCCTTTGTCTTTATGGACACACTGTATGTTTGCAATGCTTCGCATAATTTATTGGATAAAATTCTAGACATTATTCATAAGCTGTGCTCAATTTTCTGTTTTGTGTTGGAATAATAAGATAGCTAACTACTTATAACTCTTTACCCTTAAAATTTATACTGTAGTATCTCTGAAATGCCGTTGAGCTGTCCTTGTTTTCTGCAAATGGTATATTATCAACAATTGTGTTTTAATTCTTGGAGCTAAAAGCAATGCTTCTGGTCCCCCAGTCCCTGATATACTGTATTTGTACCTTCTAGTTGCATGCTAGACATACAAACGTGATGTTTATCAGTACCTAGGAAATTCCAGTCACGAGTAGAAGTTTAAAATCTTCACAGTAGTTTGGATAAGTCCCGTAAAAAAGATTTCTTCAAAAATTCTTCTAAATTTAAGATGAACAATCCACCAATGAACTAGCTAGTGTCTGATTTGTTTATAAACTGAATATTACAAATCCATAATTGTTCTTTTCACTTTCTGTGCATTCAGGTGCTTGTGTAATGCATGTGAATATGTGTGTGTGTGTGTGTGTGTGTGTGTGTGTGTGTGTGTGTGTAAAAGCCTTAAGACAGCCTCATTTGTCCATTTTTCAGTTCCATATACTTTTCTTTTTTGAAGCAGTCTTTCATTTGGCCTGGAGATTGCCAAGCAAACTAGGCTACTCACTCTTCAACTTTTTCCATTACCTGTCTCCACTCCCAAGCAAAGTCTGGAAGTCCTGCAGACTTTTAAAATGAGAGTTGTCAATATATTCTGTTAAAATGGACATGATTTTTTTTAAGAATAAAAAAGAGGAACATAAATTACTAAATTGATTGTACTGGCACTTTTATGGTTAAATAATTAGAAGAACATTAATATTGTTCACATGCTTTAATTTCTTTATTGATGAGGGAACCTAGCTTAGAGATTTATGGTAAGCATGGACTTATACAGCTAGGTAAAGGCAAAGTGATGTCCAGATCAGTGTTGGCCAGTGAATGCTCTAGCTGCCAGTATTTATTAGTTGAGTTAATCAAGTATTCAGAAATATGATAGTATTTCTTTATAAATCCAGTATTAATAGCAAGTCTGTACTAAAATATAGACATGTGGAAGTGTTTTGTGAAACTTACATCACAGAAAGATACATGCCAGTGTCAGGTGGAGTAGCACATAGCTAAGTAAACCCTGACAGAGACAAGCATTTCTTACTTTCCATGTTCTGTGAGAATAGATATACAAAACTGATTTGTCGCTGACAGGCAACACCCCCTAAATTCATGCGGTGATCCCTCTGGTCTCTCCCCGTGGTTTTATTCTTTTTACTTAGTTTCATTTTGTTGTTACTGTCATTTGGGGTTTTTGGAATAGGGTCTCGTATAGCCCAAGCAGGCTTCAAACTGGTTATGTAATCAGAGGCATTGGATTGCTGATCCTCCATGCTTGTGCCTCCCAAGTGTTGGGATTATAGGTATGTGACACTGTGAGGCTTAGTATGGCACATTCTCTGAACACACTTAATGTCCCTATGCTAGTCAGTATGTGTGTTCAGTGAGACTGTCTCAGAACCAAATTGTTGAGAAAGCGGAGTAGGAAAGCACGTGAGGTCATCTCTCTGCCTTGATTGCTCATGTTAAGATGGAGACAGTAATTGATGTCTACGTAGTCAAGCTTCTGGAGGATACTCTGAAGCTTGTTTAGAGCCTAGGGAGGATGGGGCCTGGGCTAAGTGGCATCTGGGATCTGTCTGACTATACTTGTCTGTAAGGGAAACAAATGAAATGTTTTTTTCATTGAGACTAGGGTTGAAATATATATTAATAAATTATTTAATACTTCCAAAGCACTGAGAATAGCACTCCCTGTGTTTTCATCCTCTTTCTTTTAATTTGAAGGCCATTTAATTTATTTAAATACTACCTTGACCAAACTGTTATTATTGAAAATGTTCTTTGTCTTTTTCCTTCCACTGTAACTCAAACTTTGTTAAGGAGTAACAATTTTCTGTGTTGGCAATGTTAAATGTAACCTTAGCCTTCAGTTCATTGCTGCAGTTATGTTTCCAGAGCCTGCTTTAGGAGATAAACCCATTGCAAATGAAGACAGCATTCATTTTCCTTCTACCTCAGGCCGCACGAAATTGATTGGGGTAATAAAATGACAGCACCTTGTAATATACTGAAGGCTCTTTAATTCGAAAACCAGTTCCAGCCTGATTCCAAGCTTGTTTAAAGCTAATTTATGGCTTACATAATTTTCAGCTGGCTGACCAAGGTAAAGGATGATGTATGAAAATTGATAAAGAATTAACTTATGATACATTCAGATGTGTCTTGTTAAAGTCAGATGGTTTTAAAAACAGAAGGTGGGAAGAGGGAGACAGAAATAGTAAGCATTTTTTCATGTAGTTAACACTATTAACAGAAGATGAATTTCTCAGCATGTTGTGTCATAGCTGATTTCCTGTCCTTTCTTTGTAAAAAATCAGTTCTACCTTGCTTTTTTTTTTTGTATTTTAAAATCCTTCATTTTTCATAACATAGGGTCAGTTTGATAAGCTTGGATACTGTTGGCAACTGTTATGGTTTCCACAGTACTGAGTCTATATGGTGAGGTAATGAGGAGCCCGCTAGGTAGTTTAGTCCACTAGTGTTTTCATGACACGAGTCTTAGATGCAGGCTGAAAGGATTTTTTGCTGTTCACTTAAATATGAACTGAAAAGTAGGCTTTAGTCTTCTTGACTCTGTAAGCTATTTCATCTTTTTATATACTATATTTAATAATTTTAAGTGATAAATAATATATCCTCTCTAATAAAGTGCCCTGTATTATGAATGAGGGCAGGTTTACAGAATTGTCAGCACTCAAAACTAGGGAATAGGTGGTGTAAATAATTTACATGGTTATTATGTTTTACCTTTCTAAAAGACAGTGGAGGACTGGCATGGTTAGGTTGCTTTGTTTGTTTGTTTTTGCCCTATTTTATCATTTTAACATCCTAAAAATTGTAAACTGGAAACAGTGACTCATGCCTATAATCTTAACACTCAGAAGCTGAAGCAGGAGGATTATTGTGAATTCTACTTCAACAAGGGCTACAGAGTAAGACCATATCAAAATCTGTAGTGCTAAAATTTCAGAGGAAATTATTTTCTTAAGAAATGTTTGAGGTGATAATGAAGAAAAAAAACAGGAAAAACTGACATAAATAATTTTGATCTTTGTTTTTTCATTAATATTGCATCACTAATATTTCTTCAGTATTGGGTTTTAGGCTGTTTTGTTGCAAAGCCAGTTTTGTCTTTTGTACAGGGTGTACATAGGAATAATTAAAAAGTAAATGATATATTAATTTTTTACTGTCCTCTGCTGTATTTCATACAGCATAGGGAAGATAATTCCCATGGGTGATGATTTAGTTTACAGTATTTTTAGCATTGTGGCAGTGTGAAAGGATTATACATTTAATATAAACCTTGGGTAGAATTGTGAAATTTGATCTCTTCCTAGAGTGACTAATTATACGACTGTTTTGATGCTGGCCAGAGGCAGCAAGTAACTGGCAGTTCCCACTCAGTCATGTCGCCATGAACTGCAGATAGTCCTCAGTGTGCCGTGCTCCTGAACTTCAGTGTTCTGTAAACTTGGTGTATTGGTGCATTTTTGATGGACAGTATTTTCCTTTGACAGTGAATTCATTAAGCTCTTAGAGAGCCAGAGAGATTGTAATCTATACATACCTGATAATGTTTCAGATCACTTTGTAGTTGTTGAAACTGTGCGCTTCTGTGTAATCATTTGACACATCCATACATTATGTCCAACCCTTTTTAACCTTCTTTACATAGTATTTTGGGCCCTTTCTGGGCCCAGGGATCTTTTCTAAGACTGATAACTCCAACCAAGGACCATGGAGATATCCTAGAACCCCTGCACAGATGTAGCTCATGGGACCGTTGGAAATGATGGGAATAGCCTTACAGTTATATGTTTTTCTTTCATGTATTTCTTGAGTATAATCTGTGACTGGCCCTACCCACAGACATAACTCGCTACCTTTATTCTAACCGTCATTGGGTTGTAGTTTCAAAAACAGAATTAGGAAGATTCCTTCCCCGTAAGCAACTTTATCTCATTAGAAACAGTCAATTTTAAAAGTGAAGAACTGGGCTGGAGAGATGGCTCAGTGGTTAATAGCGCTGTCTGCTCTTCCAAAGGTTATGAGTTCAATTCCCTGCAACCACATGGTGGCTCCCAACCATCTGTAATGTGAACTGATTCCCTCTTCTGGCAGATGTAAATGCAAATAGAACACTCATATACATAAAATAAATAAATCTTAAAAAAATTTTTTAAAAAGTGAAGGACTTAACACTTTTTTTGTTGTTGTTCAGGCTTTATGATATTGTAGAGATACAGCGGTTAAATGATTATATAATGAGCAAAGTTAATGTTTAACAGAATGAACTGTAACAGCAATGTTTCATGATATAGATCACATACACATTGCTATACTAAATGTTTAATTGCTAAAACATTTACTTTTAGTTTCACCATAGTGTCCAAGAAAAAAAAATATGTGAATACTGTTAAATCTTAGGAGGAATAGATTTGCTTGGGATAGATTTGTTTGTTTGCATGAGGTCTCATGCAGTCCAGGCTGCCCTTAAGCTCACGACAAAGCCTAAGCTGTCCATGAACTTGCCATGTAAGGCAGGCTGGTCTTTCAGTGAGCTTCTGATTCAGTGTGCGTGCAGGCTTACAGCTGTGGCCAGCCCCCATGCCCACCCTTGGCTGAGAAGAGCATATATATATATATATAAAATATCATAAATACATATATTTTATATATAATATTATATAGACATATATTATATATATATTATTGCTTTTACCTTCTTTGACTGTACAGGCTTCAATTCTGAGTTTTACATTTAGCTTCATTTTTGTTTATCTCATTGCCACTAAAATTTAAACTGATAATGTTTTTTCAATTTTTTTTTTCAATTTTACTTCTTTCTAACTGAATTTTGAATTCTGTGACTTAACTAAACTTGAAACTCAAGCAACACATCCAAGCACATATAAATGGCTATTCTTTTCCCTTTGTATTTTAAATCTTTTGGAACAGGTATTTCTAAAACAAAATTTTCATTTTCCTCCAGCCTAAGTTTTAAAGTTTCATAAAAGTGAAGCCTCTAGAGATACTCTTTGTTTTCTTCAGGGAAAGGAAAATATAAAAGATAAAGTTGCTAGGTTCATATATACACTAATAAATACATAAGAAAAAACTGTAGAAAACGTTTCAAATATGTTCTTCCCTTTTCACAGAAACTGACTGCCTTGGGTAACTTTAAACTTTCCTGAAATCTTTGTTATTGTAAATAATTAAAAAAAAATGAGTGTTGGGCCATATGATGTTTATTATCTGCCCTGAGATTGTCATGGTGGTATTATCTAACCCGCTACCCCCAAATCATAAGATACAGGCACCTGTTAGATTTTATTACTGCCTTATTTACCTTGGGGTGGGCAGATATTTCACGTATGCTGGCTCCATAACCTCACCATCCATCTCCCCCATCCAATGCCATCTGCCTTAATCCTCCTCATCTGGTCTACCTTCCATCCACAATCCCATGGGACTCACTTGTATTCTTCATCTGGGCTTTTTCACACCATTATTGGAGGCCTTCCTCTGAGCCAACTTGGCTTTTTTCTCCAAATAAGCCATTGTGTAGTTCTCCATCCTCCTCTCTTGCTATCCGTCTGTTTCCTGTGAGTCTCCTGTCCTGTCCATGCCCGCCCGAGAACCTTAGGCATACCTACCCCATTTTGCCCTGCCCAGGTCTAGCCCATTTAATCAGGGATGTCTTAGGCAGGTTTACAAAACAAGGGTAGGTGTAACCAGATCTTGAGGGTTGTTAACACGTATCAGACCAACCTCCAACAAACATTGAGGTGAGTGATCCATTTAAAGTTATAGATTTACTAACTACAGATAAATATTAAGATAATTTTGGCTTTGTTTTTAAAAATTATACCTTCATTTGAATTTTATGCTTCAAAATCACACTTCAGTGTGTACTCATTTCTTTTTTTGCGCCATTTGAGGATAGCTGATACATGACTTGGTGTCATTCACATGTTGTAAGAGGATTAATTCTTAAGCTCCATTCTTGACTTGAGTAACCTTACATGTGGACTTTTGAAAGAACAAGGTCAAGTTAGCATAAATAAATAAACTAATTGTGAATCCTGTATTGAAAGGGAATTAAAGACAAATAGAAATCATTAATTAGTATTTGGTTTGAAACCAAATTTAAAGGATTTTGAAAAGTTGTATTTAAACAAACAATGATCATTTTTCACACTAATTCTAAAATATTGGTAATTTAAAATGTTAAAAAGTAAATAGGTAGTGTGCCAAGAATTTGTCTTTGTCTTTGAAGAAGTGAACAATAAATGATAATATAGTAACTTGAGATCCTCTAAGGTGTTACTTTAGGCAAGTGATTGCCTAAAGTAGAAGGGAGACTTGGTAAATTTTTCCATAGGATATGGCTTAGCTCACTGTTTATAGTAGTAAACTAATAATTATTATGTAAGGAAATCACCAAACCCTACCTGTCTATATATTGATACATGTATAGCTACACTGAAGTTTACTTTCTCATCCTTCCTATGTTCAGTTTTATTCTGTTCTATTCCATGTCACCTTTAAACACACACAACTTAATAAATCCATATTATTTGTTTAGACTAGGATGTGCTGGCTCTTTGAATATGATCTAGAATGGTTTATATAGGTTTACATGTTGTAATATTTTTCTGGGTATATTAATATAGACACAGAATGAAGTAGTCATAATCTAGGAAAAAGTAAAATTTCTTTCGTTGCAAATTTTGTGTAGATTCTGTATTTTATTGTTTGGGATATAGCAAAAGAATAAATCATTTTATTGGTTTGACACAAAATATGATATTAAATTTTCTTTGCTCTGTGCTGTATTGCCTGCAACGCACCAAAATCTGATTGGATATATAGTTCCCACAAGAATTCTAATCAGCTAAACAGATTTTATTGTTGCAGTTAGTTTCATGTTGCATCAGTACAGTGAAGCAGATCTCTACCTAATTATTAGTACTTTCATGTTTCAATTTTCAAACCTAGTTTGAACCTGTTTGCTTTAGCCCTTATAGTTTTAGATATTTGTCTTCCATGACCTCATTGATACAGCTTTTTAAATTTCCATTGCTTTCTTTTTCTTACGGTGTTGTCTGCTAGAATTAAAAAATCTTGATTCATAAAAGAAAAAAACAAAACCCCAAACCCCAGTGTATTTTTTTCAAGTTAGCCAACTATAGAATTACTTACACGGTAAATTTTTAGGGGCTATTGTTTGAATGTTTAACTAGCAGAAATGACAAGGAAGAAGTAAATAATTAAGCAATTTTCAGTTTGGGGGATTTGGTGGATTTTTCTCTGTAATATACATTAGACATTAATTTTATTATTACTAAAACTTGGGAACTATAAACACATAATACCAATCACATTTTTTTTTTTTTTTTAGTTTTCTTGGCAACTTTAGCCATCTTGGATTTTTAAGCCAGTAGCAATACTTGATGACCTTTTCTGTACATACAGTGATATACATAGCTATTATTCAGTATGCCATAATGGATCATTTTTATCTTCATCTTGCCTCTGCTCTGTTTATATAGAATAAATATTTTTGCTTTCTTGTTTTCAGGGCTAGAAGATTCAGATAGAATAGTTTGAAGTATCACCTATAATTTATTGCTTGAAAAAAAAGAAGACCTTATACTGATACTGTATGGAAAAGAAAACCCTCTAAATCATTTCAGCTTCAAGCTTATAACCAAGATAGCATCACCATTTCCTTCTTGAGAGTGTATCTGTAAAGTAAGAAAGCACTGAAATAGTTAGGATAATGGTTCACAATTTTCTACTTCATGTTCTCAGAACAGGTTATCTTCTGTAACACAGTGATAACATTACTTAATGACCTAATGCCTATTTAAGTGATGTTTTCTCAAGTGTATGAGTTTGAAAATCTAGAACTCTCTTTAATCTTCACTCAGAAACTGTATTCCCATCATTTATTACTGCTTAGACTTTTGTTGGACAGCTAAGGGCAGAGTATGAGCACACTACATTATTACTTAATCATACCACTTAAAGATTTAGGAATAATCAAATCTCAGTTGTGTCAGAAATGTTTACCTTGTTTTAAAAATTCACATCTACATTCCTTGACTTTGGCTTCATTTTAGTCTCTCTGGGTGGAAAGCAAAATTTATTTGAACTGTGATATGTGTATTAAAGGGCATTCCTGGCCATACATGATTGTGCACACCTATAATTCCAGCACTCATGGAGGCAGAGGCAGGCAGATCTCTGTGATTTTGAGGCCAGTCTGGACTGCAAAGCGAGTTCAGGACAGCCAAAGCTATGCAGAGAAACCCTGTCTGGAAAAACCAAAAGAAAAAAAAGAGTTCATTCCTATCTAACTTTTTAAAGACAATAGGTTGTAGTAATTTGCAAACAAACTATATACATTTTAACAGGTTTCCTGTAATAAGCATGCAATGTTAATTTGTTCTATTTTTTTTCTTATTTCTTACTTATGGTGCTGAATTTTTTTATCTGTTAATCAAAATTAGTTATATTTTACTTGTTCACAATGTTTTCTTGAGAGTTGAAGACTATCCTTTTTTTTAATTGTTTATTATTATTAGTTACATTTTATTAACTGTATCCCAGCTGTATCTCGCTCCCTTATTCCCTCCCAATCCCATTCTTCCTCCCTCAGCTTCTTCCTGCCTCTTTCCAAGTCCGTGGATTGGGGAGGACCTCCTCCCCTTTCGTCTGGCCCTGTTTTATCAGGTATCTTCAGGGCTGGCTGCAAAGTCCTCTTCTGTGGCCTAGCAGGACTGCTCCTCCCTTGGGGGGTGGGGAGGTCAAAGAGCCTGCCATTGAGTTCCTGTCAGAGATAGTCCCTGTCCCCCTTACTATGGGAAACCAATTGGTTATTGAGCTACCAGGAGCTTCTTTTTTAATTCAATTTTTATTTTTATATTAATTACAATTTATTCACTTTGTATCTCAGCTGTAGCCTCCTCCCTCCTCCTTTCCCAATCCTTCCCTCCCTCCCTCCCTCATCTTCTATGCTCCTCTCCAAGTCCACAGATGGGGGAGGTCCTCCTCCCCTTCCATCTGACCCTAGCCTATTGGGTCTCATCAGGACTGTCTGCATTGTCCTCCTCTGTGGCCTGGCAGGGCTGCTCCCACATCCAGGGGAGGCAGTCATTGAGCTAACCACTGAGTTCATGAGGAGACAGCCCTTATTCCCCTTACTAGGGAACCCACTTGGATACTGAGCTGCATGCTCAGATGCAGGGGTTCTAGTCAAAGCTGAATTGTAGTGCCTTATTTTGTTCAGATTATGTAAGTAACATAAGCTTACTTTAAATGATTTGGGAATAAGTGGAATGAGTCCTAGTTGTCTCACAGAATTTCCCACTGCTGTGGCTTTACTGTGTGCATGGCCAAGCCTGACTGGTGATTGTGCGGGTCTGCCTCGTAAATCAAGGTTCCTGTTGCATTTGCAGGTTTTGTGAGAAGGGCCTTGTTACAAAAGTGTTATAATTATGTTGTTCTCATGCACTGATAAGGGATACCATGGCATGGTTGTCTCTTGTCATTTACTTGTCACCTTCTGGAATTCCAAGAATAAACTTCATGGAAGAACCTAAGATATTGCATATCCCACCCACCCCCATTTAAAAATTCCATCAGTCATTTCAGTGAGAATATAGAAGGAAGAACAGTTCATTGGCACAGATAACCTTCATATCTCACATCTTTTAAGACATGATGGCACAGCTATAAATTTCAGTGAATTGAAACTGCAAATCCCACATGCATTGATTTGCAAGTGTCAGAATAATAGTGTTTTATGATAGTATATAATTGTTGACTTAGTTAGAATTTATGGGTGCACAGCTCTGATTTTCGTCCTGTTCTTGCTTAAAATAGTTGACACATTTTAATAGCAAATCTTATAACAATGTATATAAGTAAATTTAATTTCACCAAACCAGTTAAACAACTAATCATTTTAACCTTTAATAATTAATTAATTAAAAATAAAATCATGATAATTTTCTAATCGTATAACTTTATTCTTTGTTTGTACCTTAATGAAATACACAAAAGAATATGAAAAGAAACCTGCTTTTTAGGTTTTCTGAATATTATGTGATGCTGTTTAACATTAAATTCATATCATATAACATTAAGCCTTTTACTAATTTTTTTCATTGTTGTTGAATACATTAAACAATAGTGCATATTGCTTACCCAGCCTAATTTGAGTTTGTCAAACATCAAATGGGGGGAGGGGAGGAGAAGAGCAGGAGGAGGGAGAGACAGAGAGAGAGAGAACTTAAAATAGCATTGGTCATTTGACACCACAAAGCCTATCCACAGTGGCATAGCTCTACTTTCCCTAGCAAGGCCACATGTCCTGAACAGCCAGCTGAGGACCAAGTATTCAAATGCCTGGACATGGGGAATGTCATTTAAATCACCACAATAGGGTATTTCCCTTAGATCTCTCTCCTGAAAGTTAAATAGTCTTGTATTTTCCTTACATATTACATATCATGATTTCATTTACTTAGTACTTTGAATAATTCGTTGCTTCAACAGATTATAAGCCTCATGTGGTAGGGACTATATAAGAGGAGACTTTTTAATTCCAATACAGTATGATCACCTAATTATTTGATTAGGGATGATTGTGTAAACTGCTTACAGATCTTTTTTTTTTTAACTGAAATACTTGAAATTTTTATTGCATGGAATAATATTTTCATTTTCATATTCTAGATTGTAAAACATTGAGAAGTATGTTATACCAATAAAATCATTAGCTGCTTAAAGAGACCATTGGTTAAATGGTGCATTGTCATATAAGCTTTATAAATGATTTGGGTCTTGCCAACTGGCCTACATTTGTGAATTGTTTAAATACATACCAGTAAATGAGTTCATTATAATAAAAACTTAAAGCAAATGGTTTTCACTTTAATTTTAAAGCAACTCAATAGCAAAGAGATGGTCTGCAAATTCAGGAGATAAAAACACAATTGATATGTTTCTCCCTGATAATAAAGTACCTCTATAAAGGATTTTTCTTTTGCATGTAATTTTTTACATAGTACTTAAATTTTTTTTCTTGAAGTGAAATATCTTCTTTTTATTCCATAAAAAGTTAATGTGCCATAGGAGATATGTTACTTGGAAATTTAATGAGCTATTAATTTCTAATAAAGCAGTGAAGATTAATGTGCTCACTCTGAGCAAAATAGCACTCAAGTTGAAATAAGTATATTTGAGACAATTTAGTCAGATCATTTGAGAATAAAGTTTTTATAATTTGGTTTCTAGTAAGTTTATTTTTCAAAGTTTAGCTTTTGATGTGGAGTTCATTTTAATAAAAGAGCAGCTGATGTTAGATTGAGAAATGGCTCATCTTAAAGATTTCTGAAACTTTGGAGAGATGAAAGTGTCTTATGTCATAGCTCAGTTTTATACAATATCAATCATTAAAAAGCAGACTTTTCCTACCTGATGCCATGGGGTCAAAGTATATTCCAGATTCTTCTAAAAGGAGAACATTGTTTAATCAATACAAGCCTTTCTAAGTCAATAGCAACAGAAAGGAAAGCTGGTTCTTTAGCAGTTGGTTTCCAACATTTTAAAATAATGCAGACTGTTACTATGTTTAAGTGAAAGTCTCATTTTTTCCTTTTTATAACAGACATTTTGAAATACCTGAGCTATTACAAACAAGGAAATCATGAAATTTGCAGGCAAATGCATGGAACTAGAAAAGATGGATCCTGAGTGAGGTAACCCAGAAGCAGATAGACACACTTGGTATATACGCACTTATAGGTGGATATTAGCCATGTAATTTAGGATAACCATACTAAAACCTACAGATCTAAAGAAGCTAAACAATAAAGAGGACCCTAGGGAGGATGCTTAAATCTCATTTAGAATGGCAAACAGGATAGACAACAGAAGCGGTGGAAGAGAGGGTACAGGACGGGAGCCTACCATAGAGGTCCTCTGAAAGACTCTACACAACAGAGGTTGAAGCAGATGCAGAGACTCACAGCCAAACTTTGAGAAGAGTGTAAGGAGTCTTATGGAAGAAGGACCTGGAGAGGACAGGAGCTCCACATGGAGACCAACAAAGCCAACAAATCTGGGCCCAGAGGGTCCTGCAGAGACTGCTGCACCAATCCCAGACCATGCATAGAGAGGTCGTAGACAGCCTGCAGGCAGCTCAGTCTCCATGTGGGTGCCCCAATAAGGGGAGCAGGGGCTGTCTCTGACATGAATTCTGTTACCAGCTCTTTGATCACTTCCCCCTGGGTGGTGCACCTTGCCAGGCCACAGAGGAAGAGGATCCAGACAGTCTGTTTGAGACCTGATGGTAGGGGAGGAGGACCTCCCCGATCAGTGGACTAGTGAAGGCATATGGGGGGGGGCAGGTGAAGCTGGGAGAAGATGAGGGAGGGGCCACAGCTGGGATGGCAGGGGAGGAGGACTCCTGTTTTCGGTGGACTAGGGAAAGGAAATAGGGAGGAAGACGGAGGGACTGGGAGGAGATGAGACAGGTGGCTACAATTGTGATATAAAATGAATAAATTGTTGATCACCTCCCCCTGAGGGGGGAGCAGCCTTACCAGGCCACACAGGAAGACAATGCAGCCACTTCTGATGAGACCTAACAGTCAGACTAAGATCAGAAGGAAGGAAAAGAAGACCTCCCCTACCAGTGGACTTTGGAAGGGGCATGTGGAAGGGGCATGCGTGGAGAAGGGGGAGGAGAGGAAGGATTGGGAGGGGAAAAAGGAGGGAACTACAGGGAGGGGGGATACAAAGTAAATAAAGTGTAATTAATAAAAAAAATTTAAAAAATGACTAAATTGCAAAAAATAAAAATAAAAAACTGATTCAAGGTATTAAAGTAAAATGTCATTATTAATGTGAATGTCCACTATTTAGTTGAAAATAAAAACTGATTGTGTTACATTTGTCATAGTATAGTTGAATAATATTCTAATGGTTCTTAAACTATAAGAACTGAAAACCACGTTGATAGTGATAGTGAATTTCACTGGTGAAATATTACCCAATAACTTTAATTTCCTGGCAGGCAGTAGACAGTGATTTATAATGTAATGAGCTGTCGATACTGTGGCAATGCCTGAGTTCCATTATTTATAACTGAATACTTTGGAATTGTCTTTGAAGCAGAGTTAAGAGTTTTGTGAAGACATTTTAAGTACAGATATTAATTAGAAAGAGGTTATTAGAAAGAGAGAGGGTCAGGGGAAAAGGAAGACACACCCATGGGAGTGTGGGCCTCTCAAGAAGGAATGGCTCTGAGTATTCTAACTCCATAGTACTTAATATCAAAATAGCTCTACCTCACGGAGTGTTTGATATTCATTTGCCTTTAATGATTGTGTAGTGATAACTTTAGATTATAACAGTTCTAAAAGTGGTATAGAAAGTTCTTAAGCTCTTGCTGAACTCCTCTTCATATCAACAACTTGCAGAAGAGTTAACAGCCAAAAAACAGAAAGAAACCTTAGACAGTGCTCTGAAGTAACTGTTGGTGTTTATTAGATGTGACCATTGTTGCCTCTTATGTCTTTTCTTCTCTGGACAAGATTCAACCAAGGCTCACTTTGTTATATCAGTTGAGTGTTCATAATTTCTTTCAGCCGGTTAATCATCTTTCAGATGATTACCTATTCTACCCTCTGTGTCACAGCTTTGGCACTCAGTTACTTTGTAGAATGTCTTTCCATTTGCATCTTTTTTGTTTTTTGAGGCAGGGTTTCTCTGTGTAGCTCTGGCTGTCCTGGAACTCACCCTGTAGACCCAGGCTGGCCTTGAACTCATGTATGACCTGCTTCTGCCTTCCCAATGCTGGGATTAAAGTTATGTTCCATCACAGCCTTGCTTCCATTTGCATTTTTCCAGTATGTTCTCATGATTAGGCAAGTTCTGTATTAATGAGAAGTCTCTTGGCCATGTTACCATCACTCTCAGGGTGTGACATTGGAATATATCAGTATGGATTTCTGGTGATGCTAACCTGATCCATCCATTGACATGGTGTTTGTGTGGTTTTTCCACTATGAATTTGCCATTTTTCCTTTTTAAAAGGAGTTTCAGATCCAAAGGGTCTGGCAATCCAAAGGGTCGTTTTATTTTAACTCTGTAGGCAGTTTGAGTCTAGTGAATAAATTGATTTCACACTCTTGTCACAAGGACTATCTTTCACTGAGGCAGCTTTAGGAATATTTTAGCTTTATTGACTTGGTGACTAAGGAGAAAGTAAGAAAGTAAAAGGTTTCCCATATATATCATAGTTGCAATCAGATTAGCCTAAAACTAAATCATTGTTCAGTCTGATGTAGCTTTTGCAGTAAGTAAAACCTTATTAGTTGAGTAATGACCAACTAAGTTGTTCCTTAACATTGGAATCATCATCTATAATATTTACTATTATCTGGTTTCCATAGGTAACTGTATATGAGGGATTTCAAGTATTGAAGTAGATTATCTCTTAGCACGCATATACCTGAGCAACACTACTAAATGGACTCTGTGTATGTGTGTCTCCTTCTCCTTCCCCACCCCACCGTGTGAGAGGCTAATAATTATGGAAGAGGACATGAATTTGATAGGGAGTGGGGGGATATGGGAGGATTTAGAGGGGCAAGCGGGACAGGCAAAAATGACACAAATGTGCTACTCATGAGTTTCTCAAAAATTAAAGTATTAAGTTGTGATAGTTTTATATCTATAGGAAGATAAAAACTTCACAAATTGGGTTAACTTAATTGCAATCATTTAATCTGTTTTCTTTCTTTTATCTTACCTATGACCTACTTTCCCCTTTATATTTTACTTGTTGCTAAAATAAAAGATGTGCTTTTGTGAGACTGAGTAAAAAGAAATTGCTTTCACTTGTTTTTCTTGTCTGAATAAATGAAGAACAGAAGTAAAATACTGCCATCTGTTTTGGAGATGCTAGGAATGGAACCCAAGGGCTCCTACTTGGTAGACAAAAGCTCTTCCTCTCAGCAATATCTTAGTCCTCCATTCTTGTAATGGTATTTGTAGTAGAATCGGTTTTTATTAAAAAAATTCAATGTTACTATAATTTTATAGTATATTTCTAGAATTTTTAATTAAATATGCACCTCTGTCATAAAAAAATCCATGTACTTTTTTACAGTAAATTTAATTAAGCATTTCTTGTAAGTTCACTTCAGTGTTTACCATGGCCCACTAATGTTGGAATTCAGTTGTAAAATGGTAGATTAATTACCTTTTGTATGAGTGAAATAAGAATCTCAGATGTGCAAAGTCAGGAAATGTAATTAGAATCCTCAATTGCTTATTCAGTGCATTGGAAAACTGAATGCAGAAGTACAGAAAAGGGGCCAAAGGTTGTTAAATGTAGCACATCACACACGTTTTACACTTTATTTAATGACCCAAGTGTTTATTACTATGAAGTAAATGCACCATTTAAAGAATTATGGTGGAATTGTGAAGCATTAAAAACTGCAATTAATTTTAGTCTGAAGTATGCAGTGTGCTCATTTTGCCTGAAACGTTTTCATTATCATCAGTATTTTTCCAGTTATTAAGATAAATCTTTCCTCATTGTGCAGGACTAGCATGTTGTCTATAGTAAAGCATGCACTAGAGACTGTTGAAAGTTAAAACTAACGTGTGCCCCCACACGATATAAGCACACACATTAATAATAATAATAATAATAATAATAATAATAAATGAAATTAATAAAAGAAAGTAGTCTTTGAGTACAGTCTAAGAACTTTTGGTGTATTACTTCACCTCTTCTATTACTGCAAACTTTTTAAAAAAAATTACATTTTTAATTGAAATAGTATTACATTACATTTTCCTTTTCTACTCTCTGGCCCCTCCTATGCCCCCAACTCTCAAGTTGATAGCCTTGGGGTTTTTGTTAATTGTTGTTACACACATACATATGTAAATATATATGTATAAATATACATAAATATAACCTTCGGAGTCTGTTTGTGTGTATGTTTTCACACCTGATAACTTTGCATTGAGCAGCCAGAAGGGAGTCTCATCTTTGAGTGAGGCTAATTCTTCTTCCAGCCAACTGCACACTTTTAGAAGTGTCTTTAAAATATACACAACTTACTTAAAAAAAAAGGATTACTAAAACATATGCATATTTGTGAATATAAGTTTACATCTTATTTCAGTAACTATTCCTTCTCTGATTAGTCAGAAGAATATTGTATAAAAAACTTTTTTGAAAAAAGAGAAACATTTCCAGAAAGTGCTTATCTGTACTTCAGATCTCTGAACTCCAGTAGCAACAAGCAGCCTCTCTGAATAGCATGGTCAGGAAAGTAAAAGCAACTAATTTAACTCTTTTTGTAAATATAGATTCTCATTTTTCTCACTTATAGAAGTAGTTTGTACAGTCAAACTTGATAAAACACATGGTTTTTAGTTTTAGAAAGTAACTTGTACTCATAATGGAAATATAAGAAAATACAGAATCCCACTGCCAAAAAAAAAAATAAAGCATTAATATCACTAAGCAGTTCACGCCCTTAGGGAAACAATTTTATGTAGAGCCATAGGAAGAAAAAGTTACTTTTAGCTTTTTATTTAGGTATAGAGGTATTGGTATCTCTAGTTTTGTTGTTGTTGCATTGTTTGTATTTTTCCTTGTAAAATCTTTCCCCCATATTTCATGTACTTTATTTTTATTTAAAACACTAATTTAATATTGTGATTTAGAACAAGTAGCTTTTTATTTAATATTTAAGTGTTATTGTTTTGGCACATATTAAGTTTGCAGATAACAGGACAGAGCACTCCTAGTTCTTTTTTGTCCAGTTGACTGTATTGCTTCCATCTTGCATAACCATCAATTACCAAGACTAGAAAGTTAACCTAAAAGGATTTTATTGACCATCCTGCAGTATATATTCAGGGTTTTCAGTTTTCGCAGAGGTTATTTTGTGGTCCAGTGTTCCCTGCTGCACTAAGTAATTATGCTGTCTTAGTCTTCTCCAATTTGTGATGGTTCCAACTTTTGCTATTCCTGACCTCGGCATTTATGGAGACTTCTGTTCCGTTGTT
The DNA here is from genome assembly GCF_030254825.1 of Meriones unguiculatus. Taxonomy (NCBI): domain Eukaryota; kingdom Metazoa; phylum Chordata; class Mammalia; order Rodentia; family Muridae; genus Meriones; species Meriones unguiculatus. The sequence continues at coordinate 41,414,809 of NC_083368.1, forward strand.
TTGTCGAATATTGTTGGGTGCTTTGCCATGATCTGGTCAAGGAAAGACGGTGCAGGCTTGAGGCAATGTGCCCTTCACAGTGCATCACAGTGATTGAGTGAGACTAAGAAGAACAGGGGATACTGATATTGATCATGTGGCCAATGTGGTATTTACTGGGTTTTTGGCTATAAAGTTATGTAAAGAAACAAAAGGAAATTGTGGGCCTTTTTATAATCTTACCTTTGAAAGAAATCCTTTAAAATAGCAGTTTACAAGGTAAGCCTAATGTCTTTATTTGAACACTAAAGCTTGAATCCACAAACTAGCTGAGCAGTGAAATCTTCCGACGTCAGGCAGTCCTAATGAGACTTTACAAGCTATGGACAGATGGCAAGAGTGGAGAAGTCACCCTTTCAGTGGACTAGGGGAAGGGGATAAGGTGAAGAGGGAGGGAGAGTGGGACTGGGGGGAAGGAAGGGGCTTCAGTTGGAATATATAATGAATAAATTGTGAAGAAAAAAATTAAAATTAAAAATAAATAAAATGATTGGCCATTGTGTGACGTTGGTTTTCTCTTAAGGAAAAAGATGTGTAAGTTTTTATTAATTAACACTTCTTTGTGCTATTATCAGAAGAGAAAAACATTTGACAGTAAGGGGAAAGAGAAGGAGTCTTTGTCTCAAATCATTGCCACAAGCTAAATACCATGTAAATGGAATCTTGCAAGTGCTATGCAGTAGTAAGTGTTTCCCTTGACAAACATGACAAGTGTTTATACTTATTTCTCTTTCCCAATAACTCTTCATTCTCTGCCACCTAGAGTATTAGACCATTATTCCATGTCCCTTGTATGCCTAGAAATAACCACTTTCCTCCTTGTAATCTTGTCAGTGTAAAACACAAAACAAAACAAGGTTACTAAACCACATTTAGTCATTAGGTATTATGGGTGTTACTGTAATATGACTGCACATTTTCAAAATTCCACATCTGATTAAAGGTACTACAAGGTCGTTGGAATCAATATGTTTTCTGGAGTTTGAATAACAAGCTTAAACATTAAGAACATGCCTTCATGCTTTCCAGTACCCCAAAGGGTATGTTTTCTTGACGGTTGCTTCAGGGATCCTTCATGAAACAAATGTCAAACTTGTCAGGGCTGTCACTAAGACAACGATCCGTGTAGCGGGGTCTTCTTTCACTGGGAAACAAACAGATGTCTTGGCTCAGCAAAGTGAAAACCCCTGCCATCAGAGGCAATGTCAGCTTTCACTTGCTACCTGGTAGTGAAGAACACTGCGCTGAAATCCTTCCTTTCTTTGCTGTACACTTATTTGTTAACGATACGTGATCTGTTGCCTGAATGAGTTTGTTAATCTTGAACTGTATGCGAAATTCTTATAAAATTGGCCTACAATGTTAAATGTACATAATTCCAAAGGATAGTCCCATCAGAGCTTTACAGGATAAAGCTGGAATGATTTTACTTAAGGTAAAATCTATTACTTTCAGTTTTATATGTTATACTACAGCAATTTCAGTGTTATATTCTAGCAATTAGACTTGATTGTCTTTTATTCCCCTGCATGATCCTTTGCTACACCTAAGTCACAGCTATATCCATGTAAAATAACAAATAGATAGGCTTGTGATGGTTATATAAGTGATTCAGGATGTAAAACTGGAAAATTTTTAAGGAGAAATTTTCAGAATAAAGAGCCAAGACAGTGTACATCTACCGAAGAGGAGGCAGTGCTGGAAGAGACATGGCTTTATAGCCATGCTGCCTGATTAGGAAATCAGCCTAAGACTATGGTATTGATGTGTTAACATCCAGCGACTTATTTCTGTTATGTGTTACACATACCAAACCATTTGTAGCTTATAGAAATTGCAAAGTTTCATTCTCCTATAGCTTCTACTCATGAAATATGAAAGCAAAATAAATAGATAATGCCTAGACCTTAGGCTTCTCAGACTTATTAGCACATCCCTATATCTCTGTGTTTTTCTTTTTATGTGCATGTGCATGTGCTTTTTGAGTGTGTGTGTGTGTGTGTGTGTGTGTGTGTGTGTGTGTTACCCACAGAGGCTAGAAGAATACATTTGGATCCCCTGAAACTGGAGTTACGGATGGTTGTGTGTCTCCTTTAGTGTGCTGGGGAATTTATCCTGGTCTCCTGGAAGAACTGCCAGTATTTTTAACCAATGAGCCATCTCTACAGCACCTTTACATTTGTATTTTGAGTTAGAATAGTGTTAAGATTGCTAGATAAAGCTTGATACAGTTTATTAACCAGGAAGTCATATTGGTCTGCACACTTAGTAGACTGTTCAGATGATAAAGGCTTTGTTTGTTTCCCATGACTTGAAGAATATGAATTTTTAGTGGTTGTATTGGAGAGATGGCTCAGTGGTTGAGAGCACTTGTTGCTCTTGTAGAGGAACTAGCACTTACATGGTGGTTCACTGCCATTTGTAATTCCAGTTTGAGGAGATTTAACACTCTCTTCTGCGCTCCAGTCACAGGAATGGATGTGGTACACACATATTTGCAGACAAACACTCATACAGTTAAAATAAAATAAATAAATCTAAAATTTCTAGCTGTTTGGCACATACTGCTTCAAGCGTTTTTGCTTTCCTTTTTTGTCAGTGTTGTTACTATGAGTCAAGATTGCTGAACGTGTCACTGCTGAATAAGGAATGACAATATGACTTTTAAAAGTGTGTGTTAATTTACACAGGCTTCTTAAACTGATAGTTCATAGAATTCAGAAAACAGTGAATAGACTCCAATTGTCTGCTAACTGCAGCTATTTAGATGGTAGGAATAATGTAAAGAAGAATCCCTGCTTTGAAAGGCATCTTGACAAATTTGGTGCTGCCTAACAAAATGCATTGTCTTAGTTACATTTCTATTGCTGTAATAAAACACGATGATCAAGGCCACCTACAATGGAGTGTTTAATTAGGCGTATGGTTTGGGGACATTAGAGTAGGTGATAGCAGAACAAAGGCATGGTGACATGAACAACTGAGACTCAATGTCTTGATCTACAAACAAGAGGCAAAGTGGGCACACTGGAGATAGGACTAGCGTCGTGAGACCACAAAGCTACCCTCAATGACACACTTCTAACAGCCCCACAGTTCCCAGTCATTCCCAAAACAGTTCTGCCAACTAGGATTTAGTATTCAAACATAGAATCCCATCAGGGCCATTCTCATTCAAGCCACTACAGCTTTACCAAGTGATTTTGTACACTGACAGTGTCTCACTAGTAGTAGGCAGTAGAAGGTAGAAAATTGAGATCTAATTTTGAATGGGATATAACTAAAGTGTAATTTCTAGGAACTCTTGTCTAAAGAAAGCAGCTACCTGTTTACTAATGCCTCTTTAGATGTCAGTTGATGGAAAATCATCTACTCATTAGAGAAGTTGGAGGGAAATTTAATTGACATACAGAAATAGTTGTTGGGAAAATATACAAAGTTGTATTGCCAAGATGATGCTAAAATCTGCCTGGTAAGTCATGTATCTATAAAGCTTCAGAATGATTGGAAATATTGATGATTTCTCTACTTTTCCTGTTGTTGACAGAGTCTAAGTTATAAATGCCAAGGAGGTTAGAGAAGCAGAAAGGATGCTTTTTTCACTTTACTGATCATAGAAAAGGGTTTTGTTGTTGTTGTTGTCTTTGTTTCTTCCATAGAAAGCAATTACGTATGCCTGATTTGCATTGACATTAAACAAAATTGAAAAGTTATTTAATTCATTTAAACTTGGTTTTTATGAAATACAGAAGTACAGGTTGATATTTTTAGAGATAACTGGTAATTACTTTATCTAAAGATACTTAAGAATTTCTGTCTATGCTTTAATTAACTCAGTAATGTTTTAGGCAGTAACCCTACTGCAGTTAATAAAAATGAAAGATCGTATTGATAAATCAGAACTAAGAGGAAAGCAAGATTGCCTGGTACTCGGATATTGTTGAAGGAACATGTATAATAAGATAGGTTACCAATAATAAGATGAAATATTTTTCCAGACTCTTACTATTTATACTTTGAAGGCCACCATTTAATATTAAACACAAGGAACATTTCATTCCTGGTAGCAGACATTATGATGTCACTTCATTATCCACCATGTGCCACGGGAAACCGATGTGAATTATGAGGCCACCGCTTAGAATCGAAACTGTAGAAGATTGTAAGCATTCTACAGCATGACATGTTCATGTTTCCTATTTTAGAACTGACTGATCTTCAGATAACATATGGTGGTACAAGTAATTGAAAAATTGACAGTCCTGTCAAAAAAGTATGCTGGATGAAACCAAAATGCCATGCTGGAGCACATAAAGTGTCTTAGAAGTTAGATTTATTGTCTTTTATCAAAGTGCAAAGTAAAGGCTATCTGGTTTCCCTACTACAGAGAGCACTGTTCACGGTAGCAGGTGTTCAGAAAGTAATTCTGAAGCCTTGAAAACTTGATTGCTTTTAATCAACATTTAGAAGAAAATACTGTATATTTTAATTAAATGTTGATAATTTTATAATTATAGATATATAATCTTTTCTCTAAGGTTCCTGGAATCAGAATAGTATGTTCTTTTACTGGTAAGATAGTGTTAAATATGTTGTCAGACTGAAAACTAAAATTTAGGATTTAATGCTTGCTAACATTTATTTTACAGGAAGATGAAAATGAAGCTGAAAAGAAAAACGCATCTCAGGAGCTCAGCATGGAGCAGAAAAATCCAAAGAAATGAAGATTTTTTTTTTTTGGTGTATTCTGAAGTGTTTACAACTTATGCTGAGGCAGATAACATTTCTAATTTGTACAATGTGAATTGTAAAATCTAATTTGCAAAATTGTTCTCAATAAAGTCCTTGAAATAGGAGCTTGTATTTGGAATTTATCCTTTTTTGTTTTGTTTTATCTTATTTTTTAAAACAATTCAACTTTGATTTAAAATCAAAACCCTCAAAATACCTTTTGGTAGGTTGGTTGGTTGGTTGGTTGGTTGGTTTTTGTCACATTGTTGGTGATGGTGGGTTTTGTTTTTGTTTCAGTTTTTGTTCTTTGGAGATAGGGTTTCTCTATGTACCTTTGTGGGCCTGGAGCTCCCTATCAGGATACGAGGCTCTCCACAAACTCACAGAGATCCACCTGCCTCGGCCTCCATTGCTGGAATTAAAGTAATGGGCCACCAGCCTTTGAAATGTTTTTAAAGGAAAGAAATTGTCAAAAAAAAAAAAAAATACAAGAAAAACATTTTCATTATCTTGTGACCTGAGTACTGACACATCTGAATAGCCTAAAAGAAACATCTGCGAGTATGTTATTCTTTTTTTTTTTAATTCTTTTACTGTATTCCATCATCTTCAAAAAGGGGTTACCAGAATTCCAGTTATCAATATAAAGAAAACCCAGTGTTGTGGTTTGCTTTGTTCAGTTTCTGTTCTGATAAATGACATAGTGAAAAGCAACTTTGGGGAAGAAAGGGTTCACTGCAGCTTATACTTCCAGGTCTCACAAAGCCATGGAAGAACACATCTTACTGGCTGGCTTGTCTAGCTCCTGCTGGCTAGCTTTCTTACACAGCCTGGGCACAATGCCTATGAGGGATGCCACCAAAAAATGAGCTGAGCATAGCACTGTCAGTAAAGACACTGCTCACAGATAGGGCCACATGCCACTATGATTAGTGCGGTTACCTAGTTAAGCTTCTCTCCTCCAGCTCAGTCTAGGTTTGTGTCAAATTGACAAGAAGACTAACCAGGACAACCAACATAATTTAAAGACAATGGAAACACGGAATGCTCATATATGGAAACATGGAAAAGCAGCCATTATCACTGGAAATACTGATGCATTAGCTTGTCACATGATACTCTATGTTTTCAGAGAGGATATAAAATACTTTTAACAATCCTTGCTAGCAGAGATATGCCATGATTCTTAAGTCATAAAATAATATTTAATAACGGAACTAGGGAGATAACTCTGGTTAAGAATGCTTGCTGCTTTTATAGAAGACTTGAGTTTGGCAAGTAAGTCATATAATGCCAGCCTAATGAGATCCAACATTTGTGGCCTCTGTAGGCACTTCAGTTCATATACACACACACACATATACACGCACGCACGCATACACAATCTTTTTAAAAATAGTTAATAAGGACCTGTGTGTCTGCTCATACAAACTTTTCTCAGCTATTCAAAAGCAAAACATTTTATGTGTTTTGTTGGCTTATAAATTTTCCAAACTATCTGACTATTTTCATTAGTATTGTCAAACCATTTATCCTCCCTGTTTCTGACTTCTAAGCTGTTATTTGCCAACTCCAGCAATGAAATGAATCTCGTTGCAGTTTGTAGAACCAAGTATTTCCGGCAGATATCTTTGTTTAGATTGTTGAAGGTAGAGTTGCTTAAAATTAGAGGTAGAACTTTGGAGTACTTATAAGAAAATGCCAGCATATAGCATTCTCTCTTATAGAATGGAATTGGTGTATTTTCCCTGGAGCTGTATTTTTATCATATGCATCTGACAAGCTCAATAAATGTGTGATAGTAGGATGTGCTGACAGCTTGATTCCATAGGCTGAAATAAAGAAAACTGCAAGTAGGTCAAACAAGTTCATTGAAGAACAGCCTCTAATCTGACTGGAAATCAGGAAGGGATCGCAAGGTTACAAAGCAGACTCCCTGGATAAATTTTGGACTGAGCCAAAGGAAAGGCTGAGAAAACAGTTTAGAGCCTGCACAAGGGTTTGCAGCCTGCAATATCAAAATCACTGTGATCCTTTTTCCTGCCTGAGTCTGCTTTAGCATAGCTGTATTTGCACAGGTTGATGTTTTATCTTTTTTTATTATTTTTTATTTATTTATTTATTTATGTTTCAATGCAGTTTATTCAGGAACATTGAACAATCCTCGGACCCCGGGGAAAGCCAGCCCACAGCTTAAATAGCCTCTGGGTAGCCAACCCAGGCGTGCCATGGGGGCAATGCAGATAGGTCCACATACATGGAAGCAAGCCAGATCCTCGGCCTTAGCCAAATGTGGAGTTGTTCGTGACAGAGAGCACTCACCATCGGGAAGGTGGAAGGCGGAAACCAGCTCCATCTTTAAGGCATAGCATTCCGCAGCTCTCTACAGTTCCCCCTTTTTGTTTTAGACGCATCAGGCAAGAGTAGAGGTCTGATCTCTGATATTAGAAATAAATTGGGACTTTGTACCGATGTTCATTTAGGTGTCATCCACCCAAAGAGCATCAGACCCGTCCGATACCTTTTTCTCAGAGGCGGGACCTGGGGCATCAACCCGCATGCAATCAGACATGCTCTTCTCTGGCTCCAAAGCGGCTGACGCTGAGTGCAGTGCTTAGCCTCGCATCCTGAGCGTATCATTTTAGCTTTTTATGGTATCCAACCATGCTTGGGGAGAATGTCCTGCTTCAATGGCTGTAAAGGCCTGAATGATCATGGCTGCATCACACTGTTGTGAGACTCTAATCTTGCATATATACCACAGGCAAACCAAGGAGACCAACACCAGAAGGCCTGCTAACACTCCCATGCCCGCCCATTCCTTCAGATGATTCATGGCTGCAGCAGTCCATGTTGATAATCCTGTGGCTAGTCCTGCGTCCACTCCGGTAGAATTTACTGTGACAATGGCCACTCTCAGCTGCTCCATCGTAGTATCGAATTCTCCAGTCCAATTACCTAAAATATAGCTCGACAATTGTTTAGACAGATTTGCAGCACAGGAAAAATTCTCATGTTGTATGCTAGTGACACAAAGTCCAGCATACTTTCATTGACAGCCAGGTTGAGCGATTTGCCATAGGGTATCAATTTGCTCCTGCAAGAGGTCAATCCTCTGATTGAACACCATCAAGCTTCCTTTTAGTTGAGCATTAATTCCTTTATGTACAACTAAGGCATGAGCTACATTAAAAGGGAAAAAAATAATTTAAGAACCTTAAATGACTTTCAAAAGTGGAGGAAAACATGGAGTTAGTCAATTGGCATGGAGCACGTCTCGCCCCTGGGGGCAATGGTCTCCTGAACCTACTCAGACCTCGGACACCACCACTGCTAGTTCTGGAACTGACGCAGGATGTTCCAACTAGGGGTTAAGTCTTCTCATAATATTTCCTATAAGCCCACACCTGTTTGTCTATATCCCCCATTTTTATTCATTATTAGCCAGATAGAGCCAAGTAATTGTGGTAATGATACTTGATTTTTTGCCCAATGCTGGAATGCTAGTAAATTTAGGTATGCCCTGGTTATTTTTTATTTTTTTGCTGGTGGTGGTTTGTTTCATTTTTGTTTTTGTTTTGAATCAGGGTTTTTCTGCATAGTCCTGGCTATTCTGGAACTTAATATGTATACCAGGCTGGCCTTGAACTTACAGAGATCCTCCTGCCTCTGCAGTGTTGAATTAAAGTTCTGTGCCACCATGTTTGGCTGTCATATTGAAAGAAGTAATGATAGGTATTTCATCCTTAGTAGGCACATTGCAGGTTCTGTGTTATGCATATAGTTGTGCCTGTGAATGTGAGAATGATGCTGTTGCTTTCCCCATTTTAATGATCAGTGTGGAGCTTAAGGGAAGTACATGAACTAAAGCTGTGTACTGTGCATTCAATAACAAGAGTTTAAACTCATGCTTACACTGAAATATCACAATCTTTACATAATATTCACTAATATCATACTTCTTTGGTCTTCATTTTTCCTTTTCACCTATAATTTTCTGCACCAACATTTTTGTATTTTTATTTTTTTAGATTTGTTTCTTACTATTTTTAACTGCTTCTGTACATGGATATTTGCATGTGAGTACAGGAGCCTTCGAAGCCAGAGAGGCTAGCACCCATGAAACTTGTTACTGACAGATGTGAACTGACCAAGTGGGTGCTAGGAATCAAACTCTTATCCTCTGCAAGAACAGTATATGCTCATAATCTTGAAGCCACCTCTCCAGGGTGACAACTTTTATTAATTTTATGACTTTTATTAAATGAAATAGAGGAAATGCCATAACTACCATTCTTTGTATTCTAGAATAGAATCCTCTGTGTAATGGACCAGCTGTGAAAATACCTATTGTTTTTCTGTGACATTCTCAGGGAGCTTTGTCCACTTTTGAAAACAAATGGTTCATTCAGTTTTGGTACGGTATCATCTGCTCTGTTGATGCCTGCATTTCTAAAACAAGCTGTTAATGTGAGAGAGACAGTGGGAGCCATTCTGTGGACATAGTATTTGTACTTAAGTGATACCTTTATTCAAAAGTTTTCATGCTGGCCCTTTAAAAAGGTGTTTCAGTGTGCCAGCATGATGGTACAGTGACAAAGGGCATTTACTGTCAAGCCTGGCAGCCTCAGTTTGAGTCCTAGGACCCACATGATGGAGAGTTGACTCAGGAAAGTTGTCCTTTGGCTTCCACATATACACCTTCACCAAAATAAATAAGTTTTTAAAGATTAACCAAATGTACCCGTTACTTTAGGATAGTGAAAGTTAGGGTAAACATCCATAAATTTTCCCTTAGGAAAAAAGTGTGTATGAATTAGTCAAAAGCATAATCCTATACTTGTATACTTTGTATTAAAAATGTATGGGATTAAAAAAAGATTTACTCACTTTTAAAGTTGTGTGTATGTTCTGCATGACGGTTTGTGCTCCTGTATGCAGTGACTGCAGAGGCGAGAGGCATCAAAACCTCTGGACCTGAAGCTAGGGGAAGTTGTATGCTGCCCAACATGATTGCTAAACACCAAGCTTGGATCCTCTTTCGGAGCAGTGAGAGTTCCTAACTGCTGAGCCTTCTTTTCAGCCCCATATGAATGTCTCAGAATGCCACAAAATGATTATGTGACTGTCATTAATCACTTTATTTGCATGTTGTATATTTTCACACTGTATAGATTGTATCACATAAGAGATCAGTCTGCCATAACAGAATGTGTGAGGATGCTTGTGTTAAAACACAAGAAGTTTTAAAATTTCTAGACTGACAGTCAGTAGGGCATATTTTCTCTTTGGCATTCTCTCCCTAACTCCCCTGAGTTGTATTAAAGAATACTGCAGCAGGATCTGTGGCAATATAGATTCTTTATATGCATAAAAAATATAACTGGCATATGATCTATAAGTTGATTTCTAAAGAGTGTCCACTGAAAAATGATGTCTGCCTGTTTTTCTTATCCCTTGAGCCTGTTACTTAGCTTGTTTCCTAGCCAGTACCAAGTATAAGTAACACCGTGCTGAGACAGCCTGAGACTAACGATGTGGCATGCCTGGAGAGCACGGCTCTCTCGCATCTTACATGATGCGGTGTAAACCTCGCTATTGAAAAGAATTGTGTTCATGCTCACTTCCGAGTCGTATTTCTTCATAACCTCCAAGAAAGAATTTAAAAACAACCTTTTATTAGTCTGTCTCTATCACGCTGAAGAGCAGCCTTTTTTAAAAAAACTGTGTTTAGTTTACGCTCCTCCCTTAGGTCTAGAGTACAAACAGCAGAAGCAGGCAGGGTTGTCACACCACAGAGCTGGCTGCCGAATAAAATCTGCTAGATACAAGTTCTTCAATCCATTCAACCCAACTTGAGTAAGATCACCAATATGCCATGCGTTTTTTTTGTCACAAGATCTTCAGTGGAGAATGACAGCAGATGCTGCTCACAGGTATTGTTCTTTCCACCATTAAATTTCACCAGATACATTTCTACTAAATGCACCCATTCAAATGTATAACTCAATAACTACAGACAAATGTGTACCTCCATGTGCTACACAGGATCCTCCACAGGAGCCAGAGATGGAGAGATTTATCATCACAGAGTGGCCTACACAATAGAGACTGGATAGCCAGACAGTGGCTGGCTGCACAATGGAGAAAAGAACCCAGCGGTTGCTTGAGCTTTGAACCTGAAAACCTCAGCAGTTCCAAAGCAATGGTGGGAGCCTGGGAGATTCCTGGAGAGCCACTGGTGTTAAGCCACTGGAAGGACAGACAGGCTGGAGTCTAAGGTCGAAAGAGCACAGCAGTAGCAGCAATAGTCTCACCAGGGAAGAAGCAAAGACAAGCAGGCAAGGGCTTTCCCTTCATATCTCTATGTATGAGCCTCCCACTGGAAGTCACTACCTCTGAGAAAGTGTCTAACCCCATTTAATTAATCCCTTCTGGAAAAGCCATGATAAAAGAGCCCTGAGACATGTCTTCTCATTGACTCCAGGCCCTGTCATGCCAATGGAATTAGCCATTATGTCATGTGACCTTGGTTTTGATCTACAGAGCACGTCCCCCCCTCAAAATGTTCTTTCTTGTAGGTTTGAAGTCACACAACCTTGTTATAGTCCCTGATTTACCTTCTTTGTTGAAGTTTGCCTGGCCTAAAATTTCACAGTGAAATTACAACATATTTTAAGCTTTTGTGTCTCATTTCACTCACCACAGTGTTTTTGAAACAGTATGTAATTTATGCCTATTTACTAATAAAAATGTTCTTGTCATGTGAATAGACCACAATTTGTCCATCCGTTGAGAGACATTTGAACAGACACAAAATGGTAGAAACACAAATAGCCAAAAAGCACACGAAATAAAACATCATTAGTAATTAGAAGAAGACCAATTAAGACAAGTGAAGCCATATATCCACCAGGTTCTGTGTGTGCGTGTGTGTTTGTGTGTGTGTGTCACTGTGTTATCTGACATAGTAGCCCCTGGCTGGCCATATGTACCCACCGAACAGATGAATTAGAACTACTTCAATTTAAGATGTGGACTTTGGAAAGTCACCAAAAAGTAATAGCAATATCTCCATAGTTTGCATTCTGATTATGTGTTGAAATGCTTTTTTGAATAGATTTATTTACGTTTTCATTTTTTAAGCTGTGACTACTAGATAATTTGTATTTACATACTGGGAATTGTACTGGACTCCTGAACCGTGGTCTTGGGTTGTAATTGTAAGTCTGTAAATGAATCTTAGCAAGATAAAAAAACAAACAAACAAACAAAAAAAACCTGAAAATTTCATATACTGTTAGTGAAGACATAAGATACTAAATCATTTCAAAGAGAATTTAGGGATCTTTTCTGAAATCAGTCATACCTTTAGTACATGATCCAGTAATGCTACCGCTACAAGAGTCCATGTAAGAGAGATGAAAATATGTTCACTTAAAGATTTGTACAGAATATTTATTAACAGCCTTATTCATAATGCCTCCACCCTGGAGCCAATTAATGTTTCTATTCAGGTATAAGACACATTTCAAACTGGATATTCCTTTCAGCTCTGTAAAGTAGTTCACAAAGTTAAGCTCTGGTTCTTATAGCTTTAACAATAGCGTAAAAAAAGCAATCACTACAAAACTACTTTAAAAATGTAAATAAAAATCTAAAAAATACGCAAAAGAACTACAAATTTTAACATTCAAAAAACGATGATGTAGTTTATTTGAAAATATTCAATAAAGTTAAAGCTTTTTTAATGATCCCATATTCTATTTTAATTTTTTTTCTTAAATATAAGTATGGCTACGTGTTTCAGTGAGTGCTATCCATTTTTCTTGGGGTTAAAAAGTGTAAATGAGAAGACAGTAGACACGTGCACCCTGTTGCTTGATATTAGAATATATGTGGGCTGCCTTGAGTCTTATTTGCACCCCAGGGGCCAGTGACTTCCCTTGGTAGCTTTCTGAGCATCCAGATGAAATCCAGGTGAGGGCAGCAGCTCTGCTCCTCCAATACCTGTAGAAATGTGATAATATTACTCGTTTTGTGATGTATTCAAAAGAGTCACTAATAGTTTTCCTTTAAGCAGAAGCATTGAGTGTATCTGTATTTTCCTGTCTATGGTATGTTTTTTTTTTTTGTTTTGTTTTGTTTTCCAGTTGCAATAAATGTTTGTTTTTAAAAATTGGATGTGAACAACTTACAAAAAGGAAATGCCTATACAGTCTTGCATGGCTACGTCAAATGTATTGCAAAACCTGTTGAAAAACAAGCAATAAATTAACTTGATTTGACATGTCTCTAGGGCCTGTGGTTCCTACGGCCTGTTCAGGTTTCTGTTGATTGAGTTCTGATACTGCTTGGGACTAAGGCATCTTCCTCCTGACACCAAAATAAATAAGAGTCCCTCTCAGTTGTGAAAGTTGATTAGAAAACTATTCTGTTTTCATTACCTTTTTTTACATAGCCATGAATGACCAAATTTCTTCTCCATTCCAGACTTTCCTGAGCAATCATAGCAGGTAATAAATGTCTTCCCATGGTGAATTCATTGTGGACTCCATGACTTTGTTATCTGGAGAGGAAGTTAAGCCCTTAAAGCAACAGTGTGAAAGTACAAGCAACTATGGTACAATTCTGATTTGTTTTAGAAAACTCTTAATTTCCCAGCTACAAAGCCAAATAAGAACAACCCTTTAAAACTATTGAGCCATGAAATCCATTCTCCTCAAGGGCTTTAAATTTGGGAGCATACTCATGAAATTTATAGCTTTGATGAGATATATTTTGCCTGCAGTCAGGATGAGAGTTAGACCATTGGTTTCCCAGCATGACACCTATGTGTTCTTGCGTGCGGAAGATTTCATTAGGCTCATAATAACACAGCCAACATCACATTAATGTTTACAAGGTTGCTTTTGTCACTTTTACATCTTCCATTTACACCTCTACAGCATGCTAAATAGCTCACTCTAGAAAATAAGACACTGCTTACACTGCTATTGTCAGTGAAGTGAAATAAAACCACCATTTTCATATTCATGGTGTTCAAGCCACAGACTATCAAAAGATACAGCTTCTAGAAACAATAGATAATTGAATCAGACCAGACGCCCATATAAACCTGCATGAGGTAGCTTTCATTGTTGGCACTCAGTGATCAGAAAATATAACAGGGCAGTTCTGACTCTACCATTTGGGGTGGAGCCTGATCTAAGGGAGACATGAGATTATTGTTGCTTTTAAAGATAGGTAAACTTCTTCGGGACATGCAGACTTCAGGACAATGAGCACGAGAGCTTGTTAGATAGGACCTAATGTATCAGAAAGGCAGCCCACTCTACAGGAGTCTGCAGTCTGCCTCACAATGAGTAAAGAGTCTGGCAGGAAGAAACCTATTATTTGGAAATGGTGATGCTCTTTTTTTTTATTACACATTGAAATTCTGTGATTAAGGAAATTAGCTCTGTAAGTTGTGTCCTTAAATTTGTTAAAAATATCTAAGGTGTTTTATCTGTATGTTTACTATCCCCTTACCATGTACTATTATTGACAGTCTCAGACACAAATGAGATGGGAAAGAGTACAATGAATTCTGATGTACACCAGAGTGAGACTAAACAATTACTGATTTTTTTCTGTCTTTAATGAGATGTAAGAAGATAGTTGTTTTGGTTTTTAATTGTGATTATATGTAAAGCATAAGGAGCTAGACTCTAGGTTCACATCTGTATTTTTGTATCTTGAGCAGAAATGCAGAACTTGTCAGAGCTGTAAATCAGGAACAATCCAGAGTATTGTTGAACTGAACCAGCTTTATATATTATACTAAGGAAAGATAAAACTTGTGCCTTCAAACTGTTGTTTTGTTGGTAAAATTAAATTAACAAAAGGAACATCTGCTTGGAGTTATGGTACTTTCTCCTGGGGAATACTTTCTTTTGAGGCTATCTTTTGGGCCCGCATTGATTTGGCTTTTATTATCTGATTGAATCTAATTCTAAAAGCCAAGAATAGTCTCATGGAAATTTCCTGGTACAATGTTTGTCTTCAAGATCTTTAGACACATTTGTTCTTTCTTCCCTCATCCTAGCTCCTGAGGGGGAAATGTAAAGTCTTGCTCAATAGTTGTAATTCCAGTTTTGCATATTGTCATCTGATGGATCGCTATCATTTCATCATCAAGCAAAATGAATCTTTATACTCTTGAACAAAACAATCCTTCAAGGCTGTGGTTCTGTTCTCTAAGAGTTTATTTTATTTTTTTTTAAAGGTTCTCTTTTTTTTTTTAGACTTTATTTTTTTTATTTGTAACAATTTGTCTCAGTTTAATACACAGATATTATTGCTTAGTTTTTTTGTTGTTTTTTTTTATCAGTTACATTTTATTAACTCTGTATCCCAGCCGTGTCCCGATCCCTCATTCCCTCCCAGTCCCTCCCTCCCTCCCTCATCTCCACCGTGCCCCTTTCCAAGTCCACTGATAGGGGGGACCTCCTCCCCATTCGTCTGATCCTGTTTTATCAGGTATCTTCAGGACTGGCTGCAAAGTCCTCCTCTGTGGCCTAACAGGACTGCTCCTCCCTTCAGGGGTGGGGAGGCCAAAGAGCCAGTCATTGAGTTCCTGTTAAAAATAGTCCCTGTTCCCCTCACTTTGGGAAACCAATTGGTTACTGAGCTACCACAGGCTACATCTGAGTGGAGGTTCTAGGTTATATCCATACATGGTCCTTGGTTGAATGTCAGTCTCAGAAAAGACCCTGTGCCCAGATATATTTGGTCCAGAAACGTCATCTCTAAGAGTTTAATTGCTTCATTTATTTTTAATTATTTTTTAGTAGTTGAGAGTTTTATACAACATGATTGATCACTTTGTATCCTTTCTTTTTTTTATAAACACACCAAGAAAGATCACTGAGTGCTGCTCAAATATTCTTACATCTGTGGTCTTCCACTGGAGCGTGAACCACATGCCAGAGGTTATACTCTTAGAGAAATCTCTCTCTTCCCTCTCTAGCAGCTAACAATTGCCAATAGTTCCAAAGTAATGGGTGGCATTCCATGCCCAATTCCTAACTTTATGCTGTTATTTGATCTAGCTCAGGCTTGCACAGGTCTTGTGCATGTTTTCACAACTACTGTGTAGCAGCCCTGATATATCCAGAAGATGCTATTTCCTGGTAAGTACCCATAACATCTAGCTCTTACACTTTCTCTACTTGATCTTCAATAATCCCTAAACCTTGGGATAAGGAAGTACTGCATATATGTTACTTTTAGAGCTAAGTATTCTTCAGTCTATTTTTCTCTGTGCCTTAGCCATTTATGGGACTGTGCTAATCAGCAGTTACTGCAAAAGAAGCTTCTCAAATGAGCATTGTAATATTGACCTATGGGTATCACAGTAAGTTATTTGATATAAGCTGGTTCAATACTTTGTCCATTTATCGAAATAGAAGTAGTAAGTATTTCCTTAAGGTTATCACCTGTCTAGCCAAAGGTTCTTGGCCTGATAATGATTCTAAATATGAGTGTCATCTCATGTAATTAGACTTAAATCCAATCAGAAAATTTTTGGAGAGTGGCCATTGTCATGGTAAATTCTACCAGAGTGGATGCAGGACTAGCCACAGGATTATCATCATGGATTGCTGCAGCCATGAATCATCTGAAGGAATGGGCAGGCATGGGAGCGTTAGCAGGCCTTCTGGTGTTGGTCTCCTTGGTTTGCCTGTGGTATATATGCAAGATTAGAGTCTCACAACAGCGTAATGCAGCCATGACCATTCAGGCCTTTACAGCCATTGAAGCAGGACAGTCTCCCCAAGCATGGTTGGCTACCATAAAAAGCCAAAATGTTACGCTCAGGATGCGAGGCTAAGCACTGCACTCAGGGTCAGCTGCTTTGGACCCAGAGAAGAACATGTCTGATTGCATGCGCGTTCATGCCCCAGGTCCCGCCTCTGAGAAAAAGGTATCAGACGGGTCTGATGCTTTTTGGGTGGATGACACCTAAATGAACATCAGTACAAAGTCCCAATTTATTTCTAATATCAGAGATCAGACCTCTACTCTTGCCTGATGCGTCCAAAACAAAAAGGGGAAACTGTAGAGAGCTGCATAATGCCGCGCCTGAAAGATGGAGCTGGTTTCCGCCTTCCACCTTCCCGATGGTGAGTGCTCTCTGTCACGAACAATTCCACATTTGGCTAAGGCTGAGGATCTGGCTTGCTTCCATGTATGTGGACCTATCTGCATTGCCCACGTGGCATGCTGAGGTTGGCTACCCAGAGGCTATTTAAAGTGGGCTGGCTTTCCCCAGGGTCAGATGATTGTTCAAGGTTCCTGAATAAACTGCATTGAAAAAAAAAAAAAAGAAAATTGTTGGTTACTTTCATGATGTTTGTGTCATTATTGCACCAGTGAACATCAGTGGTTACAAGACCAATCATTATTGTAACTCCCAGGATTCATATCTGGGTATTACTTTGATCCTCTGGTAGTGTGCATAGCAAATACTACCACTATGAAAGCCAGCCGGTGGGAATGAAGCTTTCATGTCAGCATCTGCTAGATGATTTTTTTCATGTTCTATGATTCAAGTATTTGGTGTCTTTGGCAATACAGTCTCACCATCAAGATCTGGAGAGAAAACCAAGAGCAATGCCAATATCCTATAACGTTTGGAGGTATTTGACATCTCATTCACCAACAACTCCTCTTGCACTGTGATTTTATTTATTAGCCTCTGATGTCTAGTAAAGATATTTCTCTGTAATGGGATAAATCATATATGAATGTGTGTGTTTGTATACACATACATATATATGTACATATATTGAGTATGTATAAATATATATATATATATATGTATGGAATCTTCTACAGTAGCAGGTTTCTTATATTTTATGAAAGGTCTTTGGTGTTATTAATTCCTCATACTCCCCCTTATACCGTACCCTCCACTCTTCACACTGAATTTAACATTTCTGCTTCTTTAAACCCCTTATACAAGTGCATTCTATCTCCCACCCCTTAAAATCCCTTACTGATGCCCCCTAGAAATTAGTTTTGTGGCTTTTCTTTATCTCATATAAATGAGTAATGCAGAATTTATCTTTCTGTGAGTTGTCCATTTCACTCAATATACTTTTCTCAAAGTCCTCTTGTGGCAGGATTTCCTTATTTTATAAAGATGAATAATTACATTGTTGACATGCCACACTTCCTTTATTCATCAATCAATGGAAATTTAGTTTACTTTTAGCTTGTGATAGTTGATGTATTTTTTCACTCATTCTGTTGGTTATGTTTCTTGTCTAGAGAACCCTGACTAATATACATCTTTTATTGCAGCTGTAATTCTGCAGAAGGCATACATTTGTTGATGTCAACTAATTTTCAGTATTTTGGGTATACTGTTATACCTAAATCATTGTTATACTGTGATATTGTTGGATCATATAATAATTCAATTTTATGTTTGTACGATTTGGGGGACAGGATCTGTCTTTTACATGTTGGTTTTCAACTCATGATATTTTTCCTTTAGCCTCTCAAGTGCTGGGATTATGGCTATGTTTCCCCATGGCTGTTTTACTTTTAAGTTTTGATGATCTTCCTCATAATTCTCAACAGAAAACACACCATTTTCTATCTCTAAGAACAATGTACATGGATTTCCATTTCTTCATGAGTCTTTCAATCCATGTTCCTTGGATTGACACGTACTTCCTTAAGCACTGCAGAGCTCCTGCTTCCTCATGCAACAACTGAGGAAAAGACTTTCTTCCAGTTCTCTCTGACCCTTCTTGTGAGCATTCACTGTCCTTGTACCTCATGTAATCACTGCTCTGTTTAACCCTGTGCTGTACTCCTCTGCTACTTGACAACCTCAACTATAAACCCAGGTGAGTCAGTCAATGCTCCTAGGTGACCAAGGTATGCAAAGTACAGTCTGGGATGATATTAAACTTTAAAATTTTATTTGGAGTTCTCTAAATGTCCACAATCCACAAAGTGTATTAAGGAAGCAGTACCAGGCTCTCTGAAACCCTCAAGCGTGTTTATAAGAAAGATCAAAAGAGTCTTACATATATATTGTTAAAACATACATACTACTCAGCTCCTCTGTCCTGTCTCCCCAGATATACTTAATAAACACAGTGACTTTGTAAGATCCGCCTTCACTGACACATTATCCTGTGCATGTGTGCTCATTCTGTGTAGCTATTGTAGCTTTAGTACCTGCCACCCGATTATACTATCCCTGGTTATAGTCTTGTGTTTGAATATCCATAACTGATCCTTTGCTCATCAAATAGCCTCTACTCTGAGCTACACTCTGTGTGATATGCTGCCCTGGTTCTTAGTTTAGTCTTGGTCCAGACAGATAGAGAGAGAGAAGGTTGTCATGACTAAATGTTCCAGAAGAGGCTGATAAATGAGGCTACAGAACACAGAGTGGGAAAGCTAAATAAGCTTAGTCTTCGGGAAAAGAATCTGAAAAAATAACACTTGAGGCTGGCTGTGAAGGCATGTTTTTATTTTTTAAACAGAGGGAGTAGTTAGTGTGAGGAGTACTTCAAAGAAACAAAATGACAATAGACAAAGGCAAAGTCTGCAAAGGCTAAAAATAATTTATCTTCTCTGAATCCAAGAAAATGCCACACAGACAGTGCTCAGAGCATTGCCTGAGAAGATATGAAGAGACTTTGTCAGGAAAAGCCTCTGGTTTTGTTAAGTACTTTGCATTTAGTTCTTTATAATTGGATAAATACTTAAATCACACGTAGCTGAAGAAATAGCTGAGGTAGCTATACAACACTGTCAAGGCCATTAATACCACTGAAGTGTATACATTAAATGGTTAAAACAGCACATTTTATGTTACAAAGTTTGCCATAATTTTAAAAATTAATAATAGGATACAGAAAAAGGGCTACTTTAAATGGGTAAATTGTGAAATATATGAATTGTACTTTAATGATTTTGTTTGGAAAAATGAGCCCCGAGGACATAGTCCACATGGGAAGTATTTAAAGCACTGATACTCCAGCTCTGTGCTCTGGTCAATTAAGTCCGAATGTCTGGAGGTGGGCTAAGCATCACACACCTTGTGAAGGGATCCAGGCAATTCTAATGTGCAGTCACAGTACAAGAACACTGCTGAAGGCAATAAGGAACCAGGGAGGAATTTTAATCAAGGGAATAACCTGATCAGATTTTCATTTCAGGAAATCCACTTTGTCAATTGCATGGAACACAGATCATCAACTTTTCAGCTCCACGAGAAAAGCCATGTGGATGGCAGTGGAATATCAATAGAGACCGCGACGGTAGTAAACACCTGGAAACGGCTCAAATTTCTCTTAACTGACAACCAGACAAAGGTTAGGACATGTATAGAAGAATGTACCCAGCAAGGAAACATCCCATCACCTGGTGGTACTGAAGTGACTCCTGTATTTCTGCTGCCTCACACTCAGGCTGTCGAGGGGAAAATTGCCTTTGTTTCATTATTGTTGTTTGTTTGCTGGTTTATTTTGTTTTGTTTTTTTTTAGAGCTGTCTGCCGCTCAGCCATGTTTCCTACTAACCTCAGCAGTATCACTGTCTGGTTATCACCCAACCCGGAAGCCTTATTCATCGTCATTCATTCCTAAAAATTATGAAGTATATAATTTAAGATTCACACTTAAAATATGCATGCTGAGTGTGTTTAAGAAAACATACTTTCAGGTAACACCAGCAAAAAAAAAAAAAAAAAAAAAAAAAAAGCTAGTCAGTAACTTCACCGAGCCTACAATTGTGTTGTTTTTGCATAGTTAACTATCAGGGTCTCCTCCCAATCACAGCTTCTGACAACCACTAATCAGTTTGCTGTCTCACACTTTTCCCACAATGTGGTATAAGCAATATCATATGGTATGAACCAGCTTAGGGTGCCTTCCTTCACTTAAGTCATCTGTGATGTTATACATACTTGCATTCATTCCTTTCTATTGCTGAGTGATTTTTAGGTTAAGTCATGGTTGGCTCTCAACTCCTCAATCCAGAAACATGAAAGGTTTCCAGTTGTACTTGTTGCTTTTCTGCTGCTATGATAAAACACCAGGACCAGAGGAACAGAAGGCCGTAATAGCTAAGTGGAAGGATGGCAACAAGAAACAGGAACCGGAAGCCGTGAGTTCACATGCTGAACTGCAAAACTCCAAGCACAACACACATGCGCACAGAGTGAGAGAGAGAGAGAAAGCAAAAATAAAAGCCAGCGAGGCATTGTACTTGTAAATCCTGCCCTGCCCCAATGACATACTTCCTTCAGCAAGGATATGCCACATAAACCTCCCCAAGCAATCCCCAAGCAACACCGTTAGGGCCAAACAGTCAAATGCTTGAGGCTATGGTGCTATTTCTCATTCAGACCATCACACCAGTTTTTAGGGACTGTAGTTAAAGTTGTTATAATTCTTTATGAAAGCATCCTTGCTAGGACATAGTTTTCCTTTTATTTCACGGTATCATGTATGAGTTGGGTCACTCAGTTACATTTAGCAGCGGTTTGAACAAGAATGACTCCAGTAATCTTGTATAGTTGAATAGCTGATCCCCCATGGGTGGAACTGATTTTGAAGGGTTAGAAGGTGTGGCCTTGTTGGGTAGAGTGTCATTGGGGTGGGCTTCAAGTTTTCGAAAGACTGGAGCCATTCTCAGTGTCCTTGTTGCTGATCAAGGTAGGAGGTCTCAGCTGTTCCTGCTGTCATGCTTTTACTCTACCATCTTGGACTCTAACCATCTAAAGCTATAGTCTAATTAAACATGTTTTCTTGGTCATTCTTTTTTCCATGACAATAGAAACCTTAATTAAGACATATGGAAGTGTAGATTTAACTTTGAAAGATACTACTGAGGCAGGCAAGCATAGCTTATCCACACAGGACCATGCCTGCCTTGAGCTACAGACAGTCCAACAATCCATTTAACAACTCAAGACACCTACCTTCATCAGGCTTCGTGTGCATCTCTTTTTAACTAAAACAATTGATCACTCTGCCCTAATAGCTTTGTAGCTTAGTAACTCTTACTTTGTACTCAAGTATGGTTTTTAAATGTCCCTAATTACCTTTTCTAAGATAACTGAAGCACCAAATTGTTTATTTTTCATTAAACTAACAAAATTTTCTCTCTCTCTCTCTTTTTTCTTCATAAGGTAGCTCAGTTTTCTACAACTAGTAGCATCCTCTCAGATTAATCTGTCTTCTCTCCCTTAGGGCCATTCTCTCACAAAACTGATATTTCCAACCCTCACCTCTTCCCTCAGGGAAGCACCAGGCCTGGCCTTTGAAGCAGCTTTCATGCTTGTCAACACACAGCTCAGACCTGCATTTAGCCAAAGCTGACTTACATTGTTGTTTCTACTTCCACATGGTTTAGAGAGACTTTGTATGGTCAGGGAAACTTGGATCAGGCAGAACGGGCCAGTCTTGCTTGAATGTGAAGCTTATTAGGCCAGAAATAACTCTGTAACTAGCACTCAGAGCAAGACCTGAACCTTATTAACACAGCTTCAGTGGAAAACCTGAAGTCAAACCACTTGAAGTCAAAATTGTCATTGAGGAGATCCACATGTGTAGAAGTATTATTGAAAGCTAGTGTCAAATTTCAGAGAGTAAAAACGATTCAAGTAATTTCATAGTAAAAAAAAAAAAGTCTGAGCAGGGTGTAATTTTATTTTAAAATTGAAATATTATTTGTCCTGTGAATCACATTTCTGCAAAATATGACTTGGGGCCATTGAACCCTTCTATCTGCTGTTCTTCACAGTGTCCACATTGAATACAACTCCCATTGCTTTTCACCAGAAATATTACATTTTCAAGGTACTGTATCATTATTCAACAATAACAGAATTGATATGCCTCAGAATACTAATGGTAATATAAATATAAGGAAATAGCTATTGAATTTAAAATACCCACATGATCTGTAACCAATTCATTTTATAAATGGACAAAATCAATAACCATGCCATTTCTGAAACCTTTAGATGACTTAAACACTGATTAATCTCTCAGTATTCTAAACACGTCTGAGAAAGATATATTTCTCTGCTATGTAAAGGTTTGCATTTGTTTGCAGTTCACTGAACATACACAATGTCAAAGGAATATCGCAGTGTGTGGTGTCCACACTTCACCTTAGAGTACACTGTAGAGCACAGTGGCTCCGAGCCTCCCTCAAAATGACACCAAACACTGACTGTTCAACTTTGGTTGGGGGCAACTGGCACCACAGTCAACATGCAGCTCTCTAGAAATAGCATAATGGACACATGTTAGCTAAAGTGCAAACCTTTATCACTACTCCCGCTGCCCGGGACTGGGAGACATTCTAACTACAAGAACATAATGTAGGCTGTTTATCAGTCACATAGATGGGATCTCTGTCCTCTGTCTCTTAGCGGGAATCCACACTTCATCACATAGGCCTGAACTTTCTTCAGAGTGCTCCGCACACCATGCTGACCCTTGCTTGTGTAGAGGGGATGTTGGGAACACGTGTCCTGTTCCAACAATACCTTGGAAAGGCTCTACAATGGGCAGGCACAAAAAAAAATATTCTAAGAAAAGCAGGATTCCTAAAGAGCACAGAAGTTCTTTGTGTTCCCTCAAAGCTGCCCCATCAGGTGAGTGGATTCTTCTGATGGCTCAAGGAGAAAAGAATGAGCTCATACTGAAGAGCAATGGAAGAAAATCTTTACCAGTATGTCAACCCTACTCACTTTCCTTCATCAAAACTGAAACTAAAAAAAAAAAAAAAAAAAAAAGCAACATAAAAGACCTTCAGCATGCATAAAGCAATCATACCTTATCATTAAAAGAAATCCTGCCTCCCACTAATCATACAGGACCCATTCCCAGGTTTGATGTATGTCCTATATATGTATAGACTTTAGTTTTGGTTCTTTTCAATTCCAAAGTCCATTAGAATTTTGGCTATTGTTAATTTAAAGTATATGCCATTCTTCAGGAACAGGTCTATAAAGGGACAGCAGACAACACGAAAAACATTTTTTTTCTTTTTTTAAAAAATTCTTTATTAATTACACTTTATTCACTTTGTAACCCCCCTGTGGTTCCCTTCCTCCTCCTGTCCCAATCCCTCCTTTCCTCCAACCTCTGCATGCATGCTCCTCCCCAACTCCACTGATAGGGGAGGTCTTTTCCTTCCTTCTGATCCTAGTCAATTAGGTCTCATCAGGAGTGGCTGCATTGTCTTCTTCTGTGGCCTGGTAATGCTGCTTCCCCCTCAGGGGGAGGTAATTAAAGAGCAGGCCAATCAGTTCATGTCAGAGATAGTCCCTTATTTGTAATAGCCAGAAGCTGGAAATAGCCCAGATGCCCCTCAGTGGAAGAATGGATGCACAAATTGTGGTATATCTACACAATGTAATACTACTCAGCAATAAAAAAAAAAAACAAAAAAAAATCATGAAATTTGCACGTAAATGGTAGGATCTGGAAAAGATCATCCTGAGTGAGCTATCCCAGAAACAGAAAGATGCACACGGTATATACTCACTCATATAGACATATAATATAGGCTAAACTTACTAAAATCTGTACACCTAAAAAAACTAATCAAGAGGGAGGACTTTTGCTAAAATGCTCAATTACTAACCAAAAACATTTTACAAACACATTTATACATGCTCATGGAAGTTTAATTTTGCTAGACTGAGTCTGAATAAAAAAATGTAACAATGGCCAAATCTCAAGTAAGCGATTTTAGTAAGCATCCTACTACAATCATAGAGAAAGAGAGCCAAGCATTTGTGAATATGACAAAAGATTGTATTCAGGTTCCTACAGTGAGAGATACTCCAGTACAAACAGCTCAGCTCCATCAGAAAAATAAAAGGTTAAGAGGCCCTTTTCCACTTTGCAGGGTGTTAAGGGAAAGATACTAACAGCTACCATGAGATGAGCTGCCAGTCAGGGTGATTTGGCCATCTCCATGTGCTAACTAGAGCTTCATTGGTGTTAGGCTCTTGCTTTCCCTGAGGACTAGGAGACAGTGCCTTGATCTTTCTCAGAGATTGCATTTTCTCAGCTTCTGGGAAAAATATGCTTGAGTTGCAGATTTGTATCTCAAAGAGACAGGAAAAAGATTTAAACATTTTCCAAAGTACTGCAGTCAGTCCAATAGCCAGGAATAAGTGAAAAGAAACTATAATTGGGCTTTCTTAGGCAGGTCATTGTCCTAAGGATAGGGCCTTAAGCAGATGCACAGTTGTTCAATTGTCATATTTTGCAACCCTGAGTGTTCTGCCTTGTGATAGCCATGGCTTTGTTTTTCTCCTTTTGAATTCAGGCAAGAGCTACTAGTGCCTTCTAAGCAACCTAATCATGATGCAAATGAAAGAGTGAATGTGCATCTATAATATAACTACACAGTTATATTATATAAATAGTAACACTGCTCTTAAACCCAAATACATGAATTGAAATCCTAGTGTCCAAGGTAGCGGTATAAATGAGACTGTGGGGATGGTTAAGGACTGAAGGAGTGCCCACATCATTGGGATTAGTGCCCTGGTAAAGGAGGCCTCAGAGAGCTGCTTGCTGTTTGTATCAAGTGAGAATGCAGTGAGTAGGTGCCATCTATGCACCAGAAATGAGATGACACTGAAGCTGCTGGCTTCTCAGCTCCAGAACTGTGGGAAATAAATTTCTGTTGTTACAGCAGGACTTTGCTCACTTGCTGGTTTTGGTGAAAGGTTATCAAGTCATAGAGAAAGAAATGGGCTGAAGGAACTGAAGATGGCCCCTAGCCAGCATTAAGCAAGGAGGTTACAGGTCTTATGCCTGCAAGAAAATGAGCTGTGTCAACAACTGGAGTGGGTTTGTAAGGACCCCTCCCCAGGAGCATCTCAGATGAGATGCCATCTCAGTGCGATATCTGGGTTAGAGTTCACAGAGGACCAACCCAAGTTTTTCCCGGGCTCTTTTTTGATCCACAGACACTGTGTGTGTTATGAGTGTATGCTATTTTTAGTTATGTCTGAGAAAATTTGCTCACAGCAATGTGGAGTTTAAACATTTGGTATTTCTAAAATTACATTCATTTGTATCCTCTTCCCCCTGCATTCTCTCTTGAGGGGAAATGTTTCTACCTGCACATTTTCCAAATGTTGCAGTCTGTATTCTTTTCCCTATGAGTGAGGCACAGCATATTCTAAAAAGAAAAAAAATGATAAAAATAAATAAATAAAACCTTTATTAAGTCAGAGTTGTCCTCTATGTTTCATACCACAGAGATATATTCATCAGACTTTTCCTCATTGTTTCAAAATACTCGACCTGCATTCTTTCAGGGAGGAAAGACTTATTATGTCTCACAGCATCAGAGGGGTTCAGTCCATCATCAGCTGGCTCTGTTTCTTTCAGGCCTAAGGAGAAACAAGCAGAACAGCGTGATATAAGCATGGTGGGGGGTGGGGGAAGCTGTAGCTCATACAAGACAGGAAGTGAAGAAGAAAAACAGGAAGCACCAGAGCCAAGGCAGTCTTCTAAAGGCCTTTCTGCAGCCAGGCTCCACCTTTCACAGCTCCACGACCTGCCGAGGTCAGAGCCCTCCTAATGGCATCTTCTATGGAAATACCCTCGTAAGGTACATCAGGAACTATGCTTTAGCTTTACTAAACCCCTAAGTGTCTTTTAACACATCCAACTGATTTAGATAGACCAGATCATAATTGTCCTTTTTAAGATCCTACTAATAGCTAAGGAATTCCACATTTATTCAGCACATGGACAAGTTAAACAAGATGCCTACGAGTGGGTGCTCTGTTGTCTCTGAATGAAACAGGCCAGGAAAAAAACTGTCACATGAGATTCTGTACTTTCTCTAGGAATTTCTCATAAAATTAAAACCAGAGGAATGTATGATCCACTGATATAAATGTATTCTTTATATCTTTGTGTAGGTGATTTATAAAACAAAGACAATAAAAAAGAAGGAAAAACAAATAAGTAAAACCAGGAAGAAATGAAATATGTTAGGATCCAAGGCTAATCTTAGAGGATAGTAGTGCAGAGAGGTAGGTCCTACAGAGTTATTAAATTCAAGCTTCAAACTTGGCTCTGAGCTTCCTGGAAGCTAAGCAGCTAGAAATTAATGGGTAGTCTAACTGATTTTGATACGTTATCAGTAGGAAAAGTGTATTTTCCATTAGTTGCCTAATTCTTTAATACTTCATACAAAATTCCTTTGCAGATAAAGTTTAAATACGGAAAGTTTTGTGTAAAATGAAGGGACCGCTAATTAAAGGAGATGTATGAAGAACCATGTTTACAAAAGTGTCTCTCATGAATAACTGATGCTTTCAAAAAACGTATTATGATAAGGAAGAGGGCTTCAAAGGGTTCCCAGGTTAATCATGTATGGGGGTGGGGGGTAACCAAAAGCCTGCCGCTTTGAAGGTTTAATCCAAGATGATTATCCAACCTCTTTGTTGAATAAACAGTGCAAATATGGCCTTCTCAGAAGAGTCACAGCATTTTCTGTGGGAGTTTGAAATGTCAGCAGAGCATGCTTTCTGTTGATAGTATCCAGGCAGAACATCCTAACAGTTGGGGTGGTGGTGGCAGGGGAAGATAGTAAGATTGTTTCATTCCCTGTCTTTAATGCTATGCTGTGTAACAGCCTTTCTGGAGATGTTGCTAGGCATAACTTAGGGAAAAAACAAAACAAATAAACCAGAGAAAGAAAACATGATAGCTTGATGAGAGCCAGCTGTATAAATCCTTCTCAATTACTGATGATACTGGGTTCCTTTCAAGAGGTTAGAATCATGACTTTCACACAGATAAAGACAAAAAAATGCATGCTAAAGTTCTTATTTAACTCATTGTCACAAAAATAGTGGGTTTGAGGGAGAATCCTGAGAGGAAATACCATTTATAAATCAGGATTATAGAAATGAAGTCTCAGGTGGACTCTGGACCTCCGAATGGGGTTTTTCTACAGAATAAGAGGGCTTTCCCTCCATCAGTCAATTCATTTGCATTACTGCTGTGATATGAAATGTGCTTCATCATTGATTATAAAATAGCTGAAAGACAATGAAAGGTTGTATTGAAATAACTATGGAAAGGTGATTCCAGACACAAGGATTTCATCTGGGGATCCAAAGGGAAGTAGTAATCCTCCTTAATTTAGCACTTTCCTTTTGGTGGCCTTCCCAGTAGTGTCACAGATAGATTACTTGTTTACCATACTTGTCCCTGGCTTCTTGCAAAGGTGAAAGTTCGGCCAGGTGGCTGAACTTGGGCATAAAACTGAGGGTAACCATGATCTCACCACTTCCAGAGCCATCATTGCCAGAAGGATGTAGAACACTCTTAGATCAATACAAGGTACACACCTACTTTAAAAAGTGCCTGACCAACCATAGGCTTTTGGCTGAGAAATGAACATTTCATCCTTGGGGATGGTACAGTGCTTGCTTGACATTCTGAAGATCTTGAGTTTCATTCTCAGTAACACAAATCAAGCAAATTTTATGATGATTTGATATATGTATTCAATAGTACTTTTGGAATTTACGCACCAACATGAGCAATATATTCACATTGTTCAAACAACAAAACAAAACAAAAACAA
Source organism: Meriones unguiculatus (assembly GCF_030254825.1). NCBI lineage: Eukaryota > Metazoa > Chordata > Mammalia > Rodentia > Muridae > Meriones > Meriones unguiculatus. The sequence goes on from NC_083368.1 coordinate 41,443,242, forward strand.
AAGGAACACATACATTCCATCTCCCTCCTCATTTTTGTATCCCTGTTCTGAGCTCCCTCACCCAAGTCCTATATATCTGATTCGAGGTTAAAGAGAAGAAGCTGCTGCTGGCCACACTTCCCTAAAAGAAGAACCAAGTCTTACTCTTTGTTCACTGTGCCTCTCACACTGGGAAACATGGAGGAGACATGATGTGGCACAGATATGTATGAAGCTTAAGCTTTTCACTGCTGTATAAATTGGTGACTGAGCACGGTTTAGCATGTAGTCAGTGTTTCTGCCCCAAGGTTCCCTCTATCTTTATAAATAATAGTGATACACCAAGAACACATTGACACAGCAATCCTGAAAATGTTAAGCACTGACTATTCTACTACAGATCTAACATAGAAATAGTCCTAGAAACCAGCATGTTCATGAGGCTCCTTTTACAAGTAAAGACACAATGTCAAAATTGCTGTTGCTTACTCAAAGGCAAACCCTGAATGAGTCACAGATATTTGATTTGCACATGTCAGTTGCCTTTTTTCATTATACTCCATACCTAACTTTCAAATTTTGTATTATTGATCATGCTTTAACTGTCCATTTAGCAGACATATTAATGGGTTGTTTTTGCTCTGCCTAAGTAATCCCAGATTTTACTTAAGCTTAAAGAAATTATTCATCAACGAGACCTTGTTTTTCTGTAAGTTCACATAGGTTCTGGTGCTCTTTAGAAGGCAATTTTGGGTCTGGTGAGTATAGTTGTTTAGGGTCGACCAGTTGCCTTGTTTTCCTCTTCCTGCCCACTCCTCTGAGAACTGAATTATTGTTAATTCCAGATCTTGGGCTGGTATTGCAGGATGTGCGAATGCATCCCCGACAGAGCAATAGAGATAATGACGCCCATATCTTTTCATTTAGCGTTCTCCAGATTTTTTCACCTCAGCAAATCTCCTACCCCGAGGATTCACCTTTCAGGAAGACACAGTATGGCTGTCAGAGCTTGTTCGACTTGCACTACTACAAAATGCATCAACAAAAATGAGGAAAAATTGTTCTGTGGAAGGAGTGTGGCTCCACCTGGGCATGGAGTGTGGATATGGGTCTGTGCGTTTCTATGCTCTGGGTTCAGATTTAGTTTCATCTGTTATTCTCGGACCCATAAAGCATTAAGCATAATTGGTCTGTGGTAAACAAAGGCAGTGTTTACCACAGTCTGACTTGTCTTTGATCTCGTTCTTGAAGGAGATCCCACATTGTACCAACCTCTGTATTATGCCTGCTTGACCTTCTTGGTGCATGAGTGTACAAACGACACAACAGGAGCTATCTTACCGTTAGGATTTCCTCTTCTGGAACTTGAAAACTAGTTTCTTTCCTTTCGAAACTTGGGAGTTCTATTCACACATGAACATTTTTACACAGGGAAGAAAGCCCTAAGCAATAAAGGTAGAATGCTGAGCCAGATTCCATATCCTGAAAGCCCTGAAGCGGCTCGTGCCTGACATCCCTCCTTTCTGAGCCAGTCCTGTCATTTTTCAAGAAACCTATTTAGCCTATGCTGAGCTCATATAAAATAGAGAACCCTGATAATATAGTAGGCTCCCAAGATTTTGTTTTATACACTGAGCTGTCGATTTTTTAAAAATTTATTCAAAGAAGTAACTGGCAAGCAGAATGGCCTATTACTGTAGGCTTGTTAACTCATTGTCTTCCCTGGAGGACAGCCTCTGTACAAAACCAAATCATGAAGAAAGGTCACCACACAAGTGTTATGTCAGGATGAAAGGAGTGGGACAATCTCAAGGGGGGCTCTTTTGACAATCCATGGCACTTCAGGGACAGAACATCTAAGTTAGGCAGAAAAATTTTGCCAGCTAAACAAGGACTCACAGCCTTGCAAAATTCACAGAAACATAGAAAACGCCTTTTCACTTGATATTTTGTCAATTATCAAATAATGCTGCTCCAGTCATCAGATATCATGTCATTACGTGTGTGTGTGTGTGTGTGTGTGTGTGTGCGTGTGCGTGTGTGTGTGTGTGTATCTGTGACCTTGCTCATTGCTACTGGCACTTGATTTTTTAATTTTAATTTAATTTTTTTTTTTTTTTTTTTTTTAGTTTTCTAATTGTAAAAATTCTCTTTGGAATGTAACAACCCGCTTCAATTTCTTTTTGAAATGCTCCTCTTTTTGCCTAAATTTGAGTTTAATTTTACCTTTCTCAGTTTCTTCCCTTTGTAGTAGCACAAGTTGCAGGTATGTTGTACTTTCTAGCGTACGGGTCCTCTGAGGACCCAGGGATTCAATGTGATCCTTTGTGTGTAGGGGGAGGAGGGTTGCATGCTATTATGGATGCATGTGTACGTGCATGTGTGTGAAGGCTAGAGTTCAACTCTGGGTTTTGATCCTCATGAGCCAACCACATTGTTTTCTCGAGGAAATGTCTCTCATTTGTTCTAGCTCAGCGGTTAATCTAGGGTGGTTGGCCAGGAACGTCCAGGGATCACCTGTTTGTCATCACCTCCCCAGGGCTGGGATCAAAACTGAGCCCCACCATACCTAGATTTTAATTTGTAGATCTCAGGTCTTTCTGCTTGCATAACAGGCATTCCTGAGCCTCATGTTTCTGTGCTTACAAAAGATTCAGTGTCTAATATAATCATGACAAATAGTGGCTACATAAAACATATGTTAAATCTTGTAGGTATTAACATGGATCACTACAGTTTATTATTTATTCTATAAATTACATGGTTTTGTGCTGCTCAGGACTTTCGGGGTCATATTTGACAACAAACCAAAATAACGTAAGAAAATGGGTGATGACCTCCTGAGCAGACTTGCATAATCACATGGCAGGGATGTAACAAATGTTCAGGACAGTTGTCACAAAGGTCAGGGGCATCCCGGAAATAGTCTGCAGTCCCCTGTCACTACATCCTCTCCAGAGCTCACTTTGGACATGTTTCTTCCTGACACAGGGGAAAGGGAGTGAGGATAAGCTGAGCACTTTATTCTGCACAACATTAGCCACTGACAAAGAACTGAGGAGTCTCTCGCATAAGATGGAGGCTTCCTAAGGAATGGGCATGGGATGTAAGGAAACACTGGTTCCTTTTCATTTCTCCATGAATCTTTATTTTTTTGGTTTTGACCATGAAGTTTTCTTCACAGAAGACAGGCTAGATTTGCTTCTTTCCCTTATGCTTACATGAAGTGGAAGTAGCCGTTTGCTGGCCGTAAGCCCATCTCGTCCTAAGCCTCTTCTTGTTTCTGCCTGTGCTGCTGCCTTGTGACTGTTCCCTATGAAAGACATGGCTGAGCTAAACCTTGGTTAAAAAAGGGACAGAGATGCCCTGCTAAGGTCCAGCAACGTCTGCTCTCCCCTGTTGACTTAGCTGAATGACTAAGCCTAGCCAAGAACCACAGAACTGATCCAAGATGCCACTCTTAGCAACCCATGGGAAGAATGAGTGACTTTTGTTGTGAGCCATGTGTGGTTAACTCAGAATTTTTGTGGCACTAGTTCATAGATAAAAACTAAGGCTTGATTTTGCTATTTCTAGTTATGTAACCTTGGGCAAAATCCACTTCTGTGAAATGGAGATAGAACACTCACTCTATCAAAGAACTTTTGTGATAAGAGCAATCAAAAATGTACAACATCGAGCACATAGTCAGCAAGATATTTTAGCTGTTGTTAGTATTATTGCTCCCTCACATGTCCACTAGCAGATAACATCAGCCAGACAGATGGGAGGGACCCTACAGACTGTCCTTACCTGGACAGTGGCCATCCTTGGATCCATCACGTGAGAACAAATAGGCAGAGAGGACCATAAGAAGAAAGCAGCTACGATTTAGCAAGATGGATGTGGTGGAGGGAGCTTTTCCCAAGAGACATGGAAGTGAATCCTGCATTAAGATAGGAAGAAGATTGGGTATACAGACAAGAAAAATGCACTCTATCCGTTTTAGTTATTTCTCCAACCACAGCTTAATCAGCTAACAAAACAAAACAAAACAAAAAACAGAACAAATAATTTTGGATACTGAGCACAAAGCAAGGATTGTAAATGAACCCTGTCTCACCTGCTTATCTGCCATTTTCTCTTAGGACAGCTTTACTGAAAATTTTCGAAGAGTAAAACCAATAAATCATAAGGAATATAATACATGATAATGTATACAATAGCATATGTAAAACAAATAGTATGGTACGTGACATGCATCAGGTAGGAAGAGTTTCCTAAGTGGCTAAGCACAAACCAAATGCATCAGCATCGGTGTGCTCAATGTTAAACAAGCCCACACCTCCAGTTTTCCAAAGGGAAGAGGCTCAGAAGGAACTGTGGTATTTGGTTAGGAAACCTCTTCTCGTGCAAACTCGGAACTAAAGGGTTCTTATTAAAACCTGCAAATGATGAGCAATGAAAAATGGGGACATCACTGCTTTTAATCCCTTTGTCTTTTCTGACTGATTCTCCTCACTGATGCTAGAAGCAGTGAGCTGCCCTGTGCTGTCATTAGTGAGTGCCTGGGAAGGTGGGGTTTTCCAAAACAGGAATTCCTCATTTCCTGCATTACATTCTTGAGAAAGGAAGAAAGGAAGGGAGGGAGGAAAGATATGAGAGAGAGAGATTCCAATTAGTTTTCAACTCCAAGAAAGAAGAGTGACAAGCAGTTTTCCTCTGACAACTAGCAGAGGAGAGACCATCGTCACCCCAGGTTTAAGTCAACAAAGATCACAGTCTGATAAAATGCATTTCCCCATTTTCATACCCATGACTGGCTGGAAACAAACAAAACCTCCATCTCGCCTAGAGGAAGAAGAGGTGTCACAATGGGCTGCCATAACTGAGCACTAAAAGCAACTGCCCTTTATTACATCTCATGCTAGTGTCAGGACGTTAGGGAGGAGAAAGGGAGTTAGTTCACAGTGCATGAATGGAAGAATTTACCCAGGGGATGTGATACAGAGAAAATGTGTCATGTTGTTCTGGGGAGTTAAATAAACTGCCAGTCGTGACTGCAGATACATTTTTCTGGATGAATTAAAGCATTTTCATCTTGGCATGTATATGTTTGAACCTGTGGTGTACTGGAGTGGGGACAGGGGCAGAGGGAGGTTTTTAAATGGCGAGCGGTGGGATGGAACATGCTGTTATGTTGTTGAATGTCAGGAAAGTAGAATTGTGCGCATGGTGGGTTGTTCCGGTGCTTAGTGATCAGTTCATCAGAGGTGACGGGGAAACGTCGGCAGTCTCCGCATCGCAGCACGGCCGCAGAAATGCCACTGCACTGACTGTCCTCAGGAATAATTGGTTAATTCTCAGCCTGGAAAGGGGTTGTTGCAAAGAGCTGTGAGTGTGCCGTGATCAGACAGGGCCAGCAGTCCCGGCACACGAGAGCTTCTTTCAGAAAGACATGATCAATGGCCGTTTGTGAGATATCTTGATTTTAGGCAAATTTACTTTCCCATCATGAGTGCCACGCTATCAGAAAGACAAATTAATTTAACATGAGTGACTTACTGGTCCCTTATGAATTACTTTCCAATTGTTTTTAATAGCATCTCTTTATCTCTTGCACAGGAAAACACAGTTGACCTTTAACAGCCTCTTTTATAAATGAACCCAATTGCAGTTCGGCTTCTCCACTTTCAGATCTTTATCTCGTGGAACCTTGAATCCGCGCTCATTTGGATGCAGGTCCAGCTGTCTCTCTAATGGTATCTATCCATTAATTAAACACTGTGAGCTTAACAGCGTGCACACCAGCAGCTGTAGAGGATGAGAAGGCAGTTCTCCTTTAATCTACAAATATTTATTTTCTTTTGGGGGATTGGTTGGGAAAAGATTAAGTGTATAGGAGGATAACCAGCTTACGGAGACTATGTGTGTTGCGGTGGAAGTTTCCTGTTGAGTCACATCAGGTGCGGTTAGTAAGCAGGGAGGCTGGCTCTTAATCCCCACAATCATAAATTATGAATGCCGCTTAAAACAAGTATCTTCCTCCATCTGGGCTAAGGAATGGGTCTTTGTTCTCTGAGTATGTTAATAGATGCATGCAAATGAGTTCACCAGGAAGAGTGAGTATAACTCAGACAGAACTGGACTCTGATATTTATGGGAGCCTGTCGGCACAAGAGCCAGGTCACGGCCTGTGTGTGCTTATCCAGCCGCAATGCATTATGGGGCTTCCTACAGTCCATTTACAATTTCCCTGGGTTCTTAGACTCATTCATCACTGAACTGTGTACAAACATCCCTGGAATAGCAAAACAATATGCTGAGAGCTAGACACAGTTTTGGCTTAAAAAAAAAATCGCATTTGAATATCGAGGTGGCGTGTATGTCATAAAGTATTAGAAAATTCTGTCAAGTAAAATTAACGGAACACCAAATCTTTCAAAACCGGTTCTTCATTGTGCATTGTTTCAGACCACATGAATGTGTGTTTGTGTGTGTGTAAAATGCTTCTTTAGCTAGCAACAAATGCACTTTTTTTGGTACAAAATTCACATCTCAACAAATACCAGACTAGATTCACATTTCTATAATGTTCTCAAAAAAGGTTTTTTTTTTTATTGTACTTAAGGAACTGTGTCCCTTTTCACGTGACCTGGCATATATTTTATGCACTGAGTCGGCAAGAGTGGGCAGTTGTTCAGGAAAATGTGTATGGATTATTTTAGGTTCTCCCTAAAGGAGAACACAAGATAAGGCTTGGTGGCAAGAATCTTTTGAAAGGAGATCCTACAAACTAGATGCGAGGAAGTAGGAAGACAGACGGGAGCGTGAGAACGGTAAGGAGGTGGGCGGGTTTCCTGAAGTTAACACTCTAAGTGGTGGGGGGCAATTCTGCCTGAGAAACATCCCCAAAGCCCCTGGAACTGTCTGTGTGAGAGGCAGGAATTTAGAGCGTTTAAACACCGCTCCCTAGTGGTATGTAGGCCAAGTCTAGGCAGTATCACTGTCTTCTTGGCTGTAAGACTCAAATCTTTCTATCCGTCTACAGTCAGAGGCGAGCTGGTAGGCTGTCATGGGAACTTTAGGAGTAATATCCATTGCGATAGATTTGTCTGAATTTTTTCCTAGTTCAAAAGTTATGCTGATGCTGAATACAGTTGGATGTATTTGGAAAGACTGTTTTCTGATTAGGTTTGATTGTCCTCATGGAAGGATCTGGAATGCCCTAGGTGACAAGCATCTAGATATACCTGTGAAGGGTGATTTAGATGAGTTTACCCTCTGAACATGCCTGTGAGAGGTCATATTGATCAGGGAATTTAGGAGGGATGACCTTCCCTATGGAAGGTGACCCCCTTCTCTAGGCTTGGGCCCTGTACTATATCAAAATGAGGTCCTAGTTGAATGTGAGGATTTCTTCCTGACTGGAAGGAACATACCCAGTTGCCTAAGGGTCCAGGCAAGTCCTGATGCCAGGACTTCCTTACCATGATGGAATGTCCCTTTGAACTGTGAGCTATTATAAAACCATTCTCCTTTAAATTGCTTTTGGCAGAGTATTTTACCACAGTTAACAAGAAAAGTATCTAAGCAAAATGGGTCTATTATATGTCTTTATATATAAATATATCTTTAGAAAGGTGTACTAATGCCTTTATTTCATTTTCAAGAAATTAGTTCATTGACTACTAGCTACTGAAGTTAAGTAGTTAACTCAATAATAAGTAGTGCAAGTTAGCATATTTTTGTAAAACAAAACATTTAATGGTGTTATAGTACATTTGTGCCATCTGAGGAGTAAGGTCGGGCAGGAGGTTACTGACTCACTAGAGATAGTAAGATAGAGGTGGGAAGAAAGTAGTCAGTCTTTTTAAGGTGTTGAGGGAGGAGGGAAATAAAGAATAAATCTTCATGCATATAGTGGAACAGAATTATAAGACAAAAAGACTGCAACTTTGAATTGAGTGTCATTGACGTCAAAGGTTATAAGTTTGGAAAAGGAAAATTTTGAGGAAACTGAAAGTCATTCAGTGTGATTGGAGAGTGGGTATGAGTGGGTGAAGCCAAAGCTGGCTGAAGAGGAAAGGTTGAATAATGGAGATCTTATATCCCAGATTAGGTACTGTCTTTTCTATTGATTTTACATAGAAAATGTTTGGATGCAGGATGATCAAATGTATTCATGCTGCAGATTTGGAATATAAAATTGGTTAAAAACAGTAATGATAAGTTTGTTTATAAGGCAATACCAGAAGGTGGTTACAATTTAGTTGATGTACAACATTTATCTTAATTGTACAACATTTATCTATATCCATATTTTTATCATCTATATCTATACCATCTACATCTAAAATATTTTTGTATAAGTTTATTATGGGGGTCTTGTAATTATATTAAATTCTAGAAGTAATTTTAGAGACCGCTAAGCCAGTAGGCATGTGTACAAGTGGACTTCTATAAGGCAGAAAACAGGAGGGGCTCAGGTAGAGACTGTTGAACCTAGTAGTGCATTCTAGTGGTGGCCTGGTCCTGTAGGGAGAGACTCAGAACTAAGAGAGCAACACTTACTGATAGGGCTATTGAAAAGGAGACTGTCCATCTACTTCCCATTACCAGTTCTTTAGAAATCAGGAAGATGATGAAATCAGGAAGATGACCCCTGTCTGTGCATTTAAGTTCTCATAACAGCCAGGGCCAGAAGGGCAGTGGGTTCAAGTTCATGCAGGGAGTAGGTAGACTAAACCAAAGATAAACAGTAGGTGCCATAAGCTAACTCTGTGTACAAGTAACAGCCCAAATGTGTGAGCATTTTAGGACAATCCAGCAGATACTCTCTTAAGTGACAAGAATTAAAATTTCAGGGAACTGCCAAAGAAGTTGAAGTCGATACCACTGAAATTAGCATTGTCAGAGATCTTGGAGAGCTTATGTATTTCTACAGACTGGTAAGGCCTGGAAGATTTGGCTTACAGACCAATAACAATAAAAGCAAGAGTGTGCCTAAGAAAGGCCTGTGCCTCAAGACTCTTATTCCTTTCCTGAAGCGCTCTCTTGCATGTCTTTCATCATGGCGGTTGGAAGCTTACCTTCATATCCTACTAAAATAGGGAGTATTTTCATGGGTTACACCATGGAGGCTAGAAGCACCTTCCTTACCTGTGACAGGTGATCGTACAGTGAGCCAGTCCTGTCGCTCTCATCTACCCTCTCCTGGCTGTTTTATCTCAAGAAGGTATTGATCAGAATGAGGGGAAGAGGCTGTATATTCAACCCTGCTGCCAGAGAGGAGAGATTTATCTCAGTACAAGTAATGGAAGGTGGCAGGAAGAGAGAAAATATGGCCAGAGATCAGCTACATTCAACGAGACAGTGATGTCTGGAGGAGTCTGTGACAAAAAGAAGACAAATCAGAGCACTGCCACTCTGCAGAGCTCGGCCAGCAACACCTAAGGGTGATGTATGACGACACAGGCTGCCGAGCGCTACCTTCCCAACCTGGGCTGCGTCGGGTTCTCATGAAGAAGCAGATTTATTGTACTGTCATCTGTGCATCACTGAGCAGAGTTGTGAGGGATTGTGGGTAATAAGTTCTCCTCCACCCTCCACTTCCCCCCCACCCGGCCCCGGGTTGAAACCAACAGCCTCCCTTCTTTATCTCAGCAAGCAGAAGACACAGAGACAAAGAAAAATTGAACTCAGACTCAGATTGCTTATCACCTCATCCTCCTGTGTCCATACAGTATGTGGAGAACATTGTTGTAAAAAAAATGAATAAAAAAGCAACCTGAGGTACAGTTATGTATACGCTTTATATATTTTTTTACAAAATTTATACCAATATTTATAATTTTAATAATTATGAGAGAATAAAATCTGTCTGACATTTCTTCTTCTTGTTGTTCTTCTTCTTTGTGTTCTTGCTGTTCAGATTGCTCTTCTCTTCTTCTTGTTTGTTGTCAATAACGTAAACATGAAGAGGAAGCTTGTTGGAGATAAAGAGAGGGGTATTCATATACCCTATGGTTGGTAAGGTCATGAGTGCAGCGGTTTAAGGAAAGTTTGAAACTAGAATTTAATTTGTGAATTTTCTTTGATTGTGTGCTTTTATGACTAGGGAGATTTTTCTCTGCTGATATACCTGAGTAAATGTACAAAGAGAGATGATGACGGAATTGTTCAACTGGAAGTAAAACTTGGAAACAGCCGAAAGGAATTTGTTTAAATTATAGTTTACAGCAAACTATTACTCAGTGCTAAAATGACTTGAAAAAGGCAAGCTTTGGGACAATTTGTGTTGTGTGATTCAATTTGTGTGTGTATGTGTACTCGGAACATTTTTGGCATGGAATAAAAACAGGGAACGATAATTTTGGAAATTTCAACTGATGGTAGTTATAGAGGAAGGAGCTTGAGACTTTTTTGTAAGGAGAAACAATATATCACTCGCGGCTTCATTCATGTAAATGTTAAACACTTGCAAAGGCAAAAGGCCAGAGGGAATGTCACTGCAAGGAATCTCATAACGTAGCCTGGTGATTAGCTAAGTGGCTGGCTCAAAGGGCCACGCTAAGGATCATCTTTGCTACCCGATATTCCCCTTACAAAGTAGGGACGCCCCTCCTTCTATTTACGGTCTATGCCTGAACTTTGCAACTGGAAAATGGGTCAAGAAATGGGGAAAGGCTGGGGAGCTGGCCTAGTGGGGAAAGTCCCTGCTGTGCAAATGTGAAGGGCAAAGGTCGAATCCCTGGTACTCACATGAAACCCATGCAGATGTGGCAGTGGGTAAACTCAAGTGCTGAAGAACTTTGTGAGGCCCACTTAGTAAATACCTCCCATTTATATCTTTTTAACTTTTATTAATTACACTTCATTCACTTTGTATCTCCCCATAAACCCCTTCCTCCTCCCCTCCTAATCCCACCTTCCCACCCCCTTCTCCACGCATGCCCCTCCCCAAGTCCACTGATAAGGGATGTCTTCCTCTCCTTCCTTCTGATCCTAGTCTATCAGATCTCATCAGGAGTGGCTGCACTGTCATCTTCTGTGGCCTGGTAAGGCTGCTCCCCCGTCAGGAGGAGGTGATCAAAGAGCAGGCCAATCAGTTCATGTCAGAGACAGTCCCTGTTCCCATTGCTATGGAACCCACTTGGACACTGAACTGCCATGAGCTACATCTGTGCAGGGGTTCTAGGTTATCTCCATGCATGGTACTTGGTTGGAGTATGAGTCTCAGGAAAGACCCCTGTACTCAGATTTTTTTGGTTTTGTTGCTCTCCTTGTGGAGCTCCTGTCTTTTACAGATCTTACTATTTCCCACTTCTTTCATAAGATTCCATGCACTCTGCCCAACAGTTCCATTTTTATTTTTTGAGAGGCCCTTTATTTCTGCATTTAACATCACTGTAAAAGGATCAGTGCCCTCTTGAATAATTTTTTTCAAATTAGTTAATGGAATATTGAACAAAAAATAATGTATTCAGATCACCCAGAAAATTTATTAGGAAATATTGAGGCACATGTTGGTAGCCCTCAATGAACAAATAAGAGCTTTTGATAGGATAAAAGACGATTATAGCCCTCCTTACAATGGCTATATTCTACACTGCAATCCATTTACCTTAGGTTAAATGATTGATATGGAAAACAATAGGCCTACCCATGTTAATGATTATCAAAAAGAAGGTAACTGGGGCTGGAGAGATGGCTCAGTCTATAAAGAGCACTTGCTGCTCTTGCAGGGAACCCAGGTTTGGTTCCCAGCACGCATTTGGTGGCTTCCAACCATCTGTAACTCTGTCCCATGGGCTCCAATGTTCTCTTCTGGCCTTTTCAGCCATCAGGTAGGTGTGCATGCGGTGTGTATATATACATAAAAAGCAAAACATCCACACACATGAAAAACAATCCCTATGAAGGAATAAATAACCCGAGGATGGAGCATGCATGATAAACTTGCATTATATGAAATTCATTAGTAATTAATAAAATATTATTTTAATAAACAAATAGATACAGCAGGTAAACTGAACAGAATAAATACATGCATATTCTCTGTTTGCATGTGTATCTGTTACTTTTCTCATTGTTTAAATAAAATACCTGACACGCATGAAGCATCTAAAGGAAGGACAGACATAGTCTGACTTACAGTTTGAAAGTATGGTCCATCATGGAGGAAAAGAAATGAGACTGTGAGTTGCACAAGGCTGTGGTGGCCGGAGCATGGGGCTGTTGTAGCTCTACAGACCATGACACAAGGCAAGACAGGAAATACGGTCCACAGTAAACCTCAAGCCAGTTTTCCAGTATCTCAAGCCGCTGCTCCAGCTAGCCGCATGTCTAGGAGACTCTGACACCTCCCAAAAGAGTAGCACCAGCTGGGCCTCGGTCCTCAAACACACGCATTAGTAAAGGCAGGGTGTCTGCTTTAACACATTCTGTTCAGATTCACTTACATCTCACGGTAAAACGAGAGCAGAGGGAACGCAACTGGTAATTCTAGTCCAACAGAATGAAACTGTAAAAGAAAGCGCACAAATGTTCTATGTCAATTTTGTTTGATAGCTGAGTGTCCTCGGAATGTGAGCTCTGCAGTGTCCAGAACGCTGTAGTCCGGAGTCAGTCTCCCGCCATCTGCTGGATTGAGGCAGGACTTGCAATGCATCAGATCTGGGTGGGGAAAGGATTCCTGAACACAGTTGGTAACTTTCCCGCCCTTGGTTTTCAGCTTGTAGCATTTTCCTGTGAATGCATTGTATCTCCCCGTTGTCTTTACTGCTACAAAGATAGACTAAACTAGGAAATTCCGTTTATGTTTTAAACCTGATATGCATAAAATATGGCCTCTGCAAAGGCCATTCGTGAGATTGTGATGAAACATTGGTCTTGATATTTACCCTCATGCTTGTTTACATGACTGTGTTCAGCCAGGGGACAAAATGTGCTTATTTAAGCAGGACCACTGGTGTCTTCTTTTCTTTTTTTTTTTTTTTCTTTCAAATGTCTTGTAGATAAAAGTGTTCTTTTCACAAGGTTTATTCTGACAAATAAGCTCAATTTGATCTGTGGAAGAGATATGTCAGTAAAGAAGTAGACTAGTCAAACAATGAACATTTATATGATTAGGATTATGAAGAAATCAGCACGTGAAATTATGGTCTATGAGGCGGGCAGTGGTGGTTCACACCTTTAATCCCAGCACTTGGCAGGCAGAGGCAGATGGACCTCTGTGAGTTCTAGGCCATCCTGGTCTACAGAATGAGTTCCAGGACAGCCAGAGCTATACAGAGAAATCCTGTCTCAAAAAAAAAAAAAAAAAAAAAAAAAGAAAGAAAGAAAGAAAGAAAGAAAGAAAGAAAGAATAAATTATGGCTTCTACTTTCATGACTTTTCTGAAAAAAATTAGACTGATTTTTTTTATTTTTTCCATTTTTTATTAATTTTTATTATTAGTTACATTTTTTATTTTTTATATTAATCACAGGTTATTTACTTTGTATCCCAGCTGTAGCCCCCTTCCTCATTCCCTCCCAACCCCACCCTCCCTCCCTAATCTCCTCCCATGCCACTCCCACAGTCCACTGATAGGGGCCATCCTTCTTCCCATCTGACCCTAGCTTATCAGGTCTCATTAGGACTAGCTGCATTGTCTTCTTCTGTGGCCTGGTAAGGCTGCTACCCCTCAGGGGGAGGTGACCAAAGAGCCAGCCACTGAGTTCATGTCAGAGACACTCCCTGTTCTCTAGTACTAGGATACCCACTTGGAGACTGAACTGCCATGGGCTACATCTGTGCAGTGGCTCTAGGTTATCTCCATGCATAGTCCTTGGTTGGAATATCAGTCTCAGAAAAGACCCCTGTGCTCAGATTTTTTTGGTTCTGTTGATCTCCTTGTGGAGCTTCTGTCCCCTCCAGGTCTTTTATCTCCCCTTTCTTTCATAAGATTCCCTGCACTCTGCCCAAAGTTTGGCTATGAGTCTCAGCATCTGCTTTAATACCCTGGTGGATAGAGTCTTTCAGAGGCCCTCTGTAGGTAGACTCCTGTCCTGTTCCCTGTTTTCTCCTTCCTATGTCCATCTCATTTCTCTTTCTGAATGAGGATTGATCATCTTACTCAGGGTCCTCCTTCATGCTTAGCTTCTTTAGGGGTACAGAATTTAGTATGCTTATCACATATTATATGATATCCACTTATAAGCGAGTATATGCCATGTTTGTCTTTCTGCTTCAGGGATACCTCAGGATGATCTTTTCTAGTTCCCACCTTTTGCCTGCAAATTTCATGATTTCTTTGTTTTTAATAGCTGTGTAGTATTCCATTGTGTAAACGTACCACAATTTCTGTATCCATTCCTTCGTTGAGGGACATCTGGGTTGTTTCCAGATTCTACTATTATGAATAAAGCTGCTACAAACATGGTTGAGCAAATGTCCTTGTTGTATACTTGAGCATATTTTGGATATATGCCTAGGAGTGTTATAGCTGGATCTTGAGGAAGCAGTATTCCTAATTGTCTGAGAAAGAGCCAGATTGATTTCCAAAGTGGTTGTACAAGTTTACATTCCCACCAGCAATGGAGGAGGGTTCCCCTTTCTCCACATCCTCTCCAGCATGTGTTGTCACTTGAGTTTGACTGACTGATTTTAAAATCAAGTAATTGTGTGTAGATTCCTTACTTGGTGAGAGGAAGTTCAAAATTGCTTCATTGAAATATACAAGTGGAGGTAAATCCATGCTGCTCCTCTAAGGAAGGGAGAATTATGTGTGAGGGACAGGTGTTCAAGGAGGGGGAGGGGGCTTCATGGAATTTAGACCTACAGTTGCTGGCACATGCACATAGCAAGCAGATGTTGCCCGTAGTTTTGTTTGTTTATTTGACTGACAGCTTTTTAAAAGAAAGTGTCTTATGTTGGACTGCTGGGCTCAACTGACCTATCTGCCTCAGCCTCCCAAGAATTAATGGCTACAGAAGCATGCAGCGCACCTGGTTGGTGAGCATGGTTTCTATGCTAAAGACATGCCATCATTTTTATTTTGTTTCTCTTCTCTTTTTCGTACTCTGATTTTGTTTTTACTTCATTTTTTTTGTTCTTTTTTTGTTTTTGTTTTTCTTGCTCTACCTCTAACTGGCTCCACACTTACCATGTAACACAAACTAGCCTCACATTCATGGGAATGCTGCGTTTGTCTCCCAAGCCCTGGGCTTGTAGGCAGGAACAACCACACCTTATTCTTTGGCAGTCTGCAGAAGCACCTGCTGTGGTTTCCAGTAGACTTGCCAGCTCCACATTAACGAGTAAAGAATAGACATGATTTTGAGACAAGAATTTGTGGAGGCTTTTGGAAAACACCACGTCAGACAGCAGCCTTTCAGTTCACTCTCTGATGTAGAGGATCAGAGGCCAGCAGAAAAGGCAGCTCGAGAGAGCATAGGTCTCGAGGCTGGGGACCTAAGAACTGACAGCTTGCTGCAGTTCTGTTATGTAAGAACAGTTCCTCAAGAACAGATCAGTTAAATCTCACATTTACTTCTTGTCTGTCACCGGGGTTAGCTGCTCTCACAGATGCAGATGACAAGAGGAAGGCAGCTGTAACAGAATAGAGTGTTACATCATGGGAAAACTTCTGTTCTTGCCATTTTCAGTTAACTTCAGTACTGGGTCCTATTAGAAATGTCACCCACGCACCTCTTCAAGTCATGCAACTTTGAAATGGAAGAGAGTTGTATGAGACTTGGATGGAATTAGAAAATACATGTTTGAATAACTTTGGGTGAAACTCTGAAATGAGGCCATTTCTAAAAGACATTTATTATTAGAATAACTCTCAACTTATTTGGAAGAGGAATAGCACTGGAATACTAGAAACGGAAGGATAGGAAGTAAATTCTATCTTTGCTAACAGCTGCCACTGGCATCATTTTGTGTAGAGCCAAGATGTCTCAGGAGGATTTTCTTTTGGAGCAACAAATGGCAGGAACAGAACACTGTTTCTTCTTTTAGCAGACCTGATCTCTTGTGCTGCCTGTGCTTGTGAATGCTACCGCTCTGTGAATACCGTCCGAGTGAAGAAATCTCATCTAAACAAGAAGTTCAGGTGACATGCACATTTTAACAGTTGTGGACATCTTCAGCTCAAGAAGCAGAAGAAAATGTGTTGAAAAGCTAAGGTCAAATGAGTAGCTAGGCCCAGTCTCTTCTCGCTTCCTCTACCCTTTGTACCTGAGGTAATCATTTGTAACAGCTGGGGCTTGATGGGCTCATAGACCCTCCAAGATGAGAAACAGACTAAATACCAGTGTGGTTCTCCTCCTGATTGGGGGCTGTCTCCCAGCAGCCCACGAAGTCAGGAGGGGCACAACCACTGCAGGGAGCTAGTTCAACTTTAATTCCTGAGAACAAAGGTTATATATCTCTTGGGGAATGGGGAGGAGCTCCAAGGATAGGTGAATATTTGGTTGGAACTAGGCACTTCAAGCTTGCTGGATTTGCATTATATAGCATGCTTCTTTCATAAGAATGGAAACATAGCACCTATTTGTCATATAGGCATAGAGAGGGAGCTGTGACCAAGGTCATATATCAAATGTGGCTATGCGCATCTGTGTCTAAAGACACTCTCCAGATGAAGTCAGGCAGAGAGCAAGAGGCCCTGCTGGAAAGAGGAATGCCTGCATTTTGACGCCAAGCTCAGAATGGCTATCCAGACTAGAAGAACAGCAGCCTCAAACAGCAGAGTTCCTCCAACATACCAGGAGGCCTGTGCAGGAAGTTGCTGGGGACGCTCAATGGCTTATCTATGGAAAGGTAGAGAAAGGCAGGTGAAAAGATACATTAAGTCTCCAATGACTCATAGAATCTCTGCCTGATTTGGACTCATGATGTTCCTGGTTTTCCTAATTTCGGGTCTCTGCTTTATGAAGACATAGTGGGAACAACGCCAGTTCTGTCAGTTCACCACACGCTTCTTTCAGGAGATAGCCGTTAGTTGAAGCTCTCCTTTCAGACTGTTCTCTCACATGATGCAGCTGTACAAGGATGCTAACTAGTCTATAAGCATGGGCTGCTCATTCCAGACACAGGCCTTTGCTCTTTTACTGCTCTGGGTGAGAACTCTCAAATGATTTGACTCTCTGGTCTTACAGGATCACTTGAGAGGCCTTCTCTGAACTTTCTAGGACTCTCCTGTTACACTTTCCCTCTCTCCTTTCCCATCTTGTATTGTGATATTAAATCACACAATTATTTTGTTAAATGTTTTATCCCGGCATCTACTTCTTCAGAATGTAAACTCTGAGGACAGAAATTGTCCTTCTAATGTCTGTAATTTTCTGCCTACTCTGAAGACACTTGGCAATGTAAGTCTTTGGGATGAATATTTGTCCATTAAGGCAGCTTTAGAATCCCTGTCCCATTTTCCTCCCATCAGTTGAGTAAAGTGAACCTGAAATCTGACCAAATCATCCATGTTGCACTAACACATATTCATATTTGGTACTATTAGACTTTCAACCAATAGCAAGTTACTAACAGAACAGCCGACACAAGACAAAATTGTGGATACTTGCACGGTACACATTAATCTCAGAACAGAAGAGTCTAGCAGACAGTGACTCCTATGTGAATTGGGGCTTGAGGGTGTTCTGAGTGGTCACAGGATATAAGGAAACAAACAACAGGGAAAAATGCAACTGCTGGTGACTGGAGATAATGATGGGGTAAGATAGAGATGAGTCATGAATAAATTTCTCTACCGTGCAAACTACTCTACTGTCAGTTTAATTGTGAAAAAAAACCAAAAACCAAAAAACAAAAAACAGGGAAATCAGAGGCTCTTAAACGGAGGAATAACATAACCAAGCCTGCATTTTTAAAAGATAGTACTAGTGGTGGGTGATATGGGAACTGTGATGGTACTGTGGATATTAGAGGAAAGGATCAGGAAGTATGGGGGACAAACAGAAGAGGGATGGGGGAAAAGATCTCCTAAAGTCTAAGCAGAAGGATTTGAAGATAGTGTGTGGATTTAAAATATGTCTGGAAGCAACTTTTTAAGAGACTACCTTTCTTTAGGGTTCTGAAGGGGAAAATTTTTAACCAGATAAGCAAACACCTTAAAGACAACTAAGGAAGGGGATTCTTGTGCCTAGTCTTGAGGAACCAGCAGTGGGACAACAGGAAGCCGACAACTAATGCGACAAGACCAGAGCCACAAGATTGTAGCTGGTAGGTTTTCTTGGGAGAGGTCTATGATAAAATGAATACAGAGAAAAGTTTTGAAGGATAATATCAGAAATAAGATAAAGAACTTGAACATAGGAGGGAGATTTGAAATGGCAGTCAACACAGCAAACTGACTTAAAAATGTGTGTTTATGCCAGCAACACAGACCTAGTCCACATTCACTGAGACCATCACTCTTAGGAATATCTCATTTGAACTAACCGAAGTCTTTTGACTTCTTCCTAACTCACTTACTCAGATGTAATAGTAGAACTGAGCACAGCCCTACTCTCAGAAATGTGAATACAAATACATATGTATTAGTATATGTATATATTAATATATATATATATATGAATAGGTGTTTATTGGTACCCAGAAAGGGAGCAAATGAAATAGTGGCAGCAAACATCGTACTCACTCAATTCTACCCTTCCATGGCAGACACTCACATCTGGGACCCTTTCCTCTAGAGCTCATGAGGCTGGTAAGGACTGTAGCCTCATGGGACCTTTTCAAATAACACCCAGTGGAGAGAGATTAGCTAGATGGTGACATTGCCCATGGGGAGGGCACAGAGGAGCTTAGACAGGTTCCCGGACGTGTCCAGGGGGATTGCACCACCAGCCGTCTATGATCTGCTAGAAAGCTGTGCTCTGGTGCCGACTGTCAGCAATGTGATCTTATCTGACAATCATGTATTAAATCTTTAAAAAGATTTCTGTTTATGTTTTTACTTATTCAGGTGTGTGTGTGTGTGTGTGTGTGTGTGTGTGTGTGTGCACATGCGCGCACTCAATGAAATATGTGTAAGAGAAACTTTTGCAGGGAGTGTTCTTTCTTTGGCTCTGTGGGTCTAGGGGACTGAACTCAGGTCCTTAGAGTTTGTACAAAGTACCTTCACCCAATGAGCCATCTTCTGGCCCGGTTTATTCAAACTCTTAAGACCTACAAGGAAGCGGGGACTCAGCTGAATTACATTTGGGGAACATAATAAGAATCAGAACTATGTCCACACAAAGATGTATGGCTAAATAGAGCTCACCACTCCAAAGAGAAATTTACCACACGTTTTAAAGCACAAATAGTGGCAGCTACATCATCATAAAACCAAAGCCAAACCTCTAATATCTAATATCTAGAAGGCAATGTATTTAATGTGACTTTTCTTCATTTTCACCAGGGTGAGAAAATTGCTAAAAAAGAAAGAAAGAAAAAAAGAAAAAAAATCCTCTTTATAGTTAGTCCATCCCAATTTTTCTTATCTCACTTCTTCAAGTTGGACCAGTTGGTGACTAATTGCTGCTTGCATCTGTGGAAGCCAGATCTTATATGTGCAGTTATGACCCGGAGATTTCAACATCAGTTTCCCCAAGGAAGTTCCCTCAGAAAACTTTTTTTTTTTTTCTTCAGATCACCGAGTCTTTTTCCCAGTTGTGGGGAACAGCGGTTTCTAAAACCTCGACTTTTATCTTGGATTTTTCAAAATATACTTATATTTTCAGGTCAAATAAATCTCCAGAAATGTTTTTTTTCTTTAATTAACTTCATTATTTTTAATAACTACGGTAAGCTTCTCTTCCCTCTTCTGGCGCATGAATCACTCATCCTTAGCAAAACTCAAAGAACCTACCTGCTTATGTGTGAGCATGCCTACAGTTCCATTTTCATAATCATTTAGTGTATACTTTAGAGCCCCCATGACTGCCCCTGCTAAAGGAGTTTAACTCTATGAACATAAATTTGGCCTCAAAGTTTTTAGAAAGGTGCCTCTGAAGGGCCCGGAGATGATGAATTGTAAAACCATCCCTTGGAAAAATAAAGGAACAGTTTAAGTTAATGTGGTGATGGATAAGTATATGTAGTTGGAATGCAGCATATTGTAAAATCAGAATTATTTGCCATGTAATTCAGTTGCTAGACATCTTGAGTTACGGGGGCTTTAGAACCATGACACCATGTATAAAGAACAGGCTGAGAAAAGGCTTCTCTGCTGCTTCTTAAAGCTTGCTATCCCGAAGAATCGACAGACTTAGACCTATCAAGACTCTGGTCATGATTTGGGAATAATTACCATTATTACCCCCAAATGAGGGATAAAGAACTATGAAAATGTAATAGTAATTCTGAGCAGAGTAATAAGGAAAGGCTTTGTGGAGTAGATGGCATTGGAATGGGGCTTTGAAAAAATACGGAGTAAGATGTAAAGCTGATGGAGCAGCATGCTTGCTACATCAGGTCAGAGATAATGCAGGGCTCAATGAGGCCACAGGGAACAGAGAATCAACATTACATTCAGGGAATAGCCCACAGTTATATGGGGCTGAGGTGTGGGGTCTCTAGGATTAGACTTTTAATGTTATTTGGGAGGAAATCAGAAGCTACTTCTGGGTAAGAATGGCAAAGACAGGATCAAAAGCATAATTAAGGCAACTGTGCTTAAATTTTTAACTGGTAGTTCTGGGCAGTAATATGCGAAGGTCTGCAGATGACGCTGAATAAATTTTCTGATCTCTGGTGGTTCTGTGAGAAGATATGGTTTCAGATGATTGCATGACATTTATTTTGAACATTCGTTTCCTTCAGATTTTTAAAATTGATTGTCTGGTAATTGTTCTCTTCACACTGAGGCCCCAGGTCTACGCACTGGACTGTTCTTATCCACGGATAACGTTCCCTGTGTTGCAGTGAGATGGCCCAGGAATATTTCTTGAAGATCTTCATTGAGTTTCTCTTACTGCATTGGGAGAACAGCAAGACGAGCTGCTTTGCTTATACAAAGTCATCAATTCCACTCCCATTGATGAATCTCTGTGGCTGTCTCTTTGTAAATTGCCTGCTTGGTACGTTAGGTTTAATTTGGACCATCTTTTGAAGGGTGATCCCAAGGATAGCTTTACTCACATAGAGAAAGTATGATCTGGGTTTTTTGTTTGTTTGTTTGTTTTGGTTTTTGTTTTGGTTTAAACTACCTATCAGTGCTGTGGATGTTACTTGAATAGGAGCATATTATTTTAGCATGCACAAAGCCCTGAGTACCATCTCTAGCACCGCCTAAAATAGAATATTGTGTCGCGTATCAGTAACCCTAGTTCTCATCCTTTGAGGACACACTTCCAATCACCTGATACACTACTTCCCAGTAGTGCTACCATCTGGGACCTGTGCATAAGCTTTGAAGTGACAGTTATGATCTGAACCATAACTTTCAATTTAGTTGGTCAGATAGCTTTTTATTTTCTTTCAAGTAGAGGTCTCCGGATTGATAAAAACACACCCAGACATAGTGTAGATCAAAAGATCTTAGAATATGGGATTATAATTAGCTGAGACTTTTGTGACTTTTTTGTGAGGGGATGAATATGGGAAAGAAAGAATAAATGAAAACAAGATTTAAGACAGTAATTGACTGTGTAGTTGTTCAGTAAATTCCATTTACCCTTTTTACTTCTCTGTCCTACAGATGCTGGGCCTGGCATGTCATTTACTGTGGCCACTGTTAGAGGCTATAATATAGGTCCATATTTGAATTGTATCTTTGTAGTAGTACTTCTGTCATTGCCATGAGGAAAACATATCTTGAGGAGCCTATTGGCCCTAGGAAAAGACAAACTATACCAGAGCCTTCTCAGTTCACTTATATACCTGTAGCTTGTAACCCAGGTGACACAAGAAATAGGAATTTTAGCCTTCATTAAGGCTTACTAAGATCTTCATGCCATGGGAAGTTGGAGTTCTTTATTATATATTCCAATATCTGACTGATGATCAGTCTCCACATATGCACCAGATCATCTGATCATACTTTGAGATGCATGTCTGTGATACCAGCACTTGGGAGGCAGACGCAAGAAGACTGGGGTGAGTATAAGGCCAGCTTGGAATACATAGCGAGCTTCAGGCTAGCTAGCATGAGACCCTGTCCCAACTCCAACCTGTGATCCCTACAAATAGATTGGGGCACATGATAGCTAGTCTGACTGTAAGTCCCTTTATTAATTGTTTCTACATTCCCAATTCTGGAAAATCTAGTTCCAGTCTTTTCCTGGGGTTGATTTTGCTGTTAGAAATCCCTGGTTTTGGAAGAACATGTTCAGTTGCAGCCTCTTTCTTCTGCCTATGATATTTGGCATAAGTAGAATTTTCACAAACCAGGACTGAGTTAGAGCCCTGTTATGAAGATCACAAAGTTTGTTTGGGCTTCTCTGCTATCTCACTTTATAGAGATAACTATTTTTCAGTGATACATCTTTTCAAAAATTGTAATGAGGTCTTGCTTCTCAAATTAAAGAATGAAATCTATAATGTTTACTTGGTATAATAGTTAACTTTAATTGTCAGCTTGATAGAATTTAGAATCACATGGGAAGAGAGTCACAAATGAGAGTTTATCTAAATTAGGTTGGACTGTGAGCATGTGTGTGGGGATTATCTTGATTCAGTTAATTGATGTGGGAAGGCCCAGACTACAAGGGTGTGGGGTCATTTTCTTAGTTTGGGATCCTGAGTTGTATGAGAGAGAGTTAGACATGTATCATCTTCTATGATTTAACCTCTTCTCCTGAGCTGGTATCTTGCAGATGGGAAGCTCTGGGTTCAACCTTGATGGAACCATATTGCATGTTAATATTTGCTTAGCGTATAGCATGAAAAAGCTACTAAATCAACACTGCCTTCCCTCTCACCCTTCTCCTTCCTTCCTTCCTTCCTTCCTTCCTTCCTTCCTTCCTTCCTTCCTTCCTTCCTTCCTTCCTTCCTAGCTTCCTTCCATCCTTAACTCTTCCATCTGTTCAGAACAACTATAACAAATAATTTTTAGTGCAATAAACTTTCTCTCTAAATACTAGGGTCTTATATTTGCTCCCTGCTCATGAATCTTTATGATTTCCACTACAAAAACTGCCTTTATGAATTATTTTTAACAGCCATCGGCTCATTTAACATATTACGCAATCAGGACGATTTTCTTTCCATCCTGTGGCTGGCACAACAGGTGGTTCTTTATTGAAGCTGGGGTATGCTTATTTCTATTCCGTGGGTGGGGTGTGCTCGCATGTAGAGATGAGACAGGTGTAGACACTCTGTTCTAATCCCTTCAACTCAAAAGGCTACACCATGGTTGAGATCGAAGCTGAGAACAGAGCCCTCCTCGTTGATGGAAACAAGCCAGCCCACTTTCTGCCCTGCATCATTAAAGCTTAACCCTGACTGCAGATGCCCAGGGTTCTCTTTTTTTTCTTCATACCTCCTATGGTTCGTGCAGGCTAAAAATCACACCTAATCATTATAAGAAGCCAGACTGGCAGGGGCTGAGATCGTTATTTTGTACAGGGGAAAGTTGGTTCTCAAAGGGATCAGGTCAGTTTTCCTAAGGCCAGTGGGTAGTGAGTAGTAGAGGAAGATCTGTGCATTGTCTGACTGCAGAACATTTTGCTGTACCTCCAGTACCTGGAAACATGCTATACAAAATAGCTTTCTAGACTGAAATACTGGCATTCATGGAAACACATTGTTAGTGATAATTGAGGCCACATCCTACAATGCTGAATAAGATCATCTGTTTATATGAGAAGCCCAGGTGACTTGCGTGCATTTCAAAATTGACGTGTACAGAGACAGAGCCTAATTTGTAGTTAACAATGCATGGAAAGTACAAAAAACTAAAATGTCTGTGATAAGCCAGGAGGCTCTAATATCAATTGGTTAGGAGATCTAGAAGAGGCACAGTAAACAAAGTCAAGGCATCGTTTGGAGGATAGGAATAGTTTCTTGTACTAGTAAACAGCCTGGAAGAACTACTTTTGAAAAAGTAGAAAACAGTGGAAGGAGAAACATGCATAAATGCAGGAAGAAAATGAGACAGTGTAAAAACTGAAGGGAAATGTATTTGAACCTGTCACTCCTAGTGCATCTGTTATACAAAGTCAAGAACAAAGTAAATACACTTTCGCTGTGGAGGTGGAGACAGGAGAATCCCTGGGACATATTGACCATGCAGTGAAATATGTTAAGTTTCATTTGGTAAAACTTGTCTCAAAAATAAGTTTGAATAATTAGAAAAAAATTTAAATGTATGTAGAAATACAAAGGACTAGAGATATCCAGAGTAACCCTAGTCAGAAAGAACATAGCATCACACTATGTGACCTCAATCTATACTACAGAGCCTTAGTGAGAAAGTCAACACGGTGCAGCACAAAATAAATACATAGACAAGTGGGACACATAGAGATCCAGAGATAAGCCAACATGGCTTTGGGCACCTAACGTTTAACAAAGGCACCAAAAGCATAAATTGGAAAAGATAGCCCTTTCAACACACGGTACCAGCAAACTGGATATCCATTTTCAAAATAACGAAAACAGATCCATCCCTTTCACTTTACAACTCAAGTTGAACCAAAGACCTTAATTTAAAATGGGAAATGCTACAACTGCTATAGAAAAACATGTAAGGATATACTTAGAGGCAACATAAGGATCTTCCGCAGAAAGAACCTCAGTAGCCCAGGAAACAGCTACCAATAATTATTAGTGGTCAATATAATTTCTAACATAATTCTGAACAGCAATCCTTGGTCACGGTTGGCTATAGGTTGAACATGCCTGGATCATGGAGCTAACATTTAGTATGGCAAGAATAATACTTAGAGGAATGGGTAATTAGTGGGAAGATATTATGCAGCGTGTGAAGGCAGGAAGAAAAAAATCCCAAAGCAAACAGAACAAGTTCATAGTTAGGGATGTGCTGCATAGAGTCATATACAAATGTTCAAAATTTAGCTGGCCCGTGGAAGCTGAGCTTCACTGAAGAGACCAGCAAAACTTGAGCAGCAGTGGAAGAGGCAGGCATGATCAGGGAGAATAGACATTTCTTGTGGTTAAAAAAAAAAATTCAAGATCTACTTTTAGCAATTCAAAGTTTTTGTGACATTATTGCTAACTACCATTACTATGATATCAATAGATCTCTAGAACTTACTATTTGGAGGGCTGATTTTAAGATAATATATTTAAAGAACATTGAAATTGATAATGTGTTATTTAGCTAAATCTGTATTTAAGCATACCAGTTTCTCTTCAGGGACCTCAGTTTTCAGTCTGTAGAGTAAAAACTATAATAATTAATATTTATAATTATTGTTATTACTCTATTGTTAGTATCAGATAAGGAATATAGAGGACCTGACAAAATGTTATATTAGATGTCAAGTGTTAAAATAAAATACTATAGATATCCTTGAAAATACATCTTTAAGCTGAGCTAGGAGACCTTTTAAATATTGATACTGTTTCCTACTTATGATTAATGTGGAGCCTACAGTTCCAACAAGATAAATAAAATAGGAGACTAGCAAATATGGATCTAAACATTAAAAATACACATTGAGGAGTGGCCATCCCTTTTTAAGAACTGTTCCAAATGAAGGAATCATTGGCTATGAACCACACATCCACAGAAAAGTTAAGTCAGTTAAAAATGTATGTGTTAGAATGGTCCTTTCTGACTCACTTGTGTAATGAGGTTAGGCAGAAATACAGATGAAAACAGATATTTGTGTTTCCATATACCAGATGTTTGTATTTCCAAATACATTTCACTGTCTCAATTTTATGCCAGTACAAGCACCATAATTTTGAGGTGTTGGGTAGTAATCTCTTTTTAAAATCACTGTGCATGAAATCCATCATTTAGTCAGACATCAAAAGTCTTTACAACTTACCGAAATGTGGGAGAAGATAGAAAGAAAGCATTCTCCACAGAAGCTTTACAGAGGCCATGGCTACTGTTGATCTCCTCAGACTATATTAAATTCAGCTTCTTTAGGGCACAATGGCATAGCAACAGCCCACATACCCACATAGCAACAACTTTAACGAAGATGCTTGTTGCCTTAGTTCCCTGTAAATAACAAGTCTTTTTTTTTTTTTTTTTCATTTGTTTGTGTATTTGTGTGTGTGTGATTCATGGAGTTCAGAGGGCAACTTGTAGGATTCAGTTCCCTCTTTCTACCACATGGGTCCTTAAGATTGAACTATGGTCAGCAGTCTTAACAGCAGGACTCCCTGCGTCACCTTGTCAAGCCATGCCAAGTTTTTTTAAAAAAGATCAGCATATACCGCATTATCTACAGCCAAATGCTCCATGTTAAAACAGTAATACGATTTATCTTGAGGTACTGGGATTATGGGTAGTTTTAGGTTTTTTTTCCTCTTTGCTTATCTGTTATTTCCAATTTTTCAGTAAGAATGTGGATTATTCATATTAATTTTTAAGTCAGGAAAAGCCTCTTTTAAATTGAACTTTATCAGCTATTCTCAATGTGAAATCCCTTAAGAGCTGATAGAGTAAAGAAGATTAGATATGGATATTCATTTAAAAAGTGGCAAGACCAGGCTTTTCTTTATGCACTCATCTTTTGTTCACTAAAGAAGAACAAAGATCATTGGTGGGTAAAATAGCTGGTGAGGAGATATGGACTGAAAAAAGAAAAAAAAAAAAAAACAAACTAAACAAACCAGGGTATTATACCCATGGAGTTCCCAAACTAGTCATTAGATAGCAAGGAGGCACACAGGGTAATTTTCATTTGCTATGACAAGGTGGCATGATGGCTGTACTCTGGATGTAACAAGTCTGACGTTAGTAAGTTTCAAATGGTATCTAGAATTTGGTGGCTTTGTGAATAGGTAGATTGACTTTTGGGACAGATGTGGAGCTAAGTCAACTCCACCCAGCTCTGACCCCCCCCCCCATTGCCAGTTATTTAATATGTGATCTTGTGATCATCATGGCTGTTTTTTTCCCTTCTCCAGAGGAACGCAGAACCTCAGTAATATCTAGCTTGGAGAATGCAGACTACAGGGCAGTTGTTGGAGCACCAGAACTCACATGGCCACCGGCCAGATATCTCTGCTACTGGAACCCTGTCTAGTCTCTTTCTTTCCTTAATAAACTTGCCTTTTGGTGGTTTTTAAGGAAGTGGCATTGAACTCATTCATCCCACATTTTCTCCACATTTTCTCGACAGCTGCTGTCCTTGCTCTATCTTTAGAAAGTTTCCTGCCACGGACACTCCTTTTTTCCCCCTCTTTCAGACCATCCTTAACATAGGATTGCTGCTTCTGAGGAATATGCTGGGAACAGAAGTGCCACATGGGTAAGCTAGGAGCGCAGCTGAATTGGAACACGTGATTCCACTCTTCTTAAAAATCACCAGTATCACTAGGGACTCAATCCTCTCTGCCATGTTTGTCTATTTGATCTTTCTCTATTTGATCCTGGGAGTTTTCTAAGCTAATACTGTTTTCCTGTTTCTCAGCTGCCTGGGAACAGATTGAATTTCTAGGCTATACCACACAATTTGATCCTCATCTGAGTTGCCCTCCTACAAAACAGGTTTCTTCAGACTCTTATTGTCTCTTGGAACTTAGAGTTTGAGACAGAGATTCGTTTCTGTGTAAATGACAATTTCTCCAGTCTAGTGCTATTATTAGCCAGAAACAAAATCCCAAAGCAGGCAACTTGAAGGCAAGTTGAGCCTCGCTGCTTCCCTGCTGAGCAGTTTCCCTGGCTCCACTTTCACTTTGAAATTGTTAACGCTGTAACTTAATTGAGCTTAAGCATTTGTTTCTTCTTTCCTTATTTCTCCGTTGATTTTTGTCCAGCGCTTTGCGCTGTTTCACACAAGAACATCGTAAATTTGGTCTGATCACTTCGTCGGGTCTTACAGACACCAGGGTGAAACGTAAAAGAACCCCAACACGTATCGGAGACTGCATTTCAAAGAACGGTAGTGGAGGGAAGAGCCAAGAGATGCCTTTGAATCACATTGCCAAGATCATTTCAACAGCTTGAACACAGCTGATGAACAGCGCAGAAGGAATACCGAAGTTTCCCTCTGAGAGAGTTCTGCTCGTCTAGAGAGGGCTGGGAGTCAGCCAGCAGGTGAATCAAAAGTCGGTTGCGCCAGCAGTTCTTGGACTCTAGAAAGGAAAGTTGGGTAAGGAACAGTAGAAAGTCTGCCAACCGCCATGTTTTCCCAGGGGCAGGAGAATGTGAATTACCTGTGAACAACGAATGATAAGTCATTCTCTCTTAATGTTAATTTAAGGACATTAATTTTAGAAGAATACTGACTGACTCATTGGATGCTTGAAGTAAACACACATCTTGCAAAGCCAGCGGCAAACTCAGTAAAAATCAGAGCTGGGATTTCTGTTGCCAACCTAGGGCATGGCAGGAAAATAGCCAGTGGCTTTCTAAACCTACTTGCTTCAGGTGACCTTTCCAGCCGTCATCATCCTAACTCCTTTCTGGGTGAGACTTCCATGGCTTTTAGAAATGAAACAAATTTTATGTTTTGTAAATATTTAAATAAACTGTGTTCATAGTCAAACTCTCATAATAAAAGTGAAACTTCATTTTAACCCATATTACATTTGTAACTCGAGGAATTTATGTCTAGTTTTACTTTGTGATGACTGTCTTGCAGCTGTGCATGTTTAAGGGGCAGATGTTTAGAAGTTTTCTAAACTCACAGAATGAGCTTCTTTTCTATACAGAGCTTTGTTTCAGCCTCGCTTTCTCATGCTCTTTTTGTGTTAACATTACACGTGCAAATACTTTTAGTCATAAATAGTATTCCACTGTGTGAATGGACAGGTCTAGGCTTTATGAGTTTCCAGTAGAAGTATTTTGGATATTTATTTCCCAACTATAATCTTTTTGTGGGTATATGTATGCCTTTCTATGATGATCTCCTAAGGTTAAGTCTTATGAGGGAAACATAAATTCAAATACTTTTAACAAATACAAATGTAGTAAAACACATGTTACAATGTATAACATGGCGATGAGTTTTAAGTGGTCAGTTCAGGCTTGGGTTGGAGTAATCTTTTTTTTTTTTTTTTTTGCATTATCCTTGCCACCTTTTAGCCATAGAGTTTTCATCTTGAGAAACTAGAAAAATTTCCTCACATGAAACATGAAATCCTCACCTATCCCCTGCCAAGCTCCTGGCAAGCATCAGTTTTCTTTCCATGTGTATGAATTTTATTTTACTGTGTATGTGCAGAAATGCTATCCTGTTTGTGTTCTGTTGTGATTGGATTGTTTTAAAATTATGTCAGGATCTATCAGTGTAGTACATATCAAAATTTCCTTCTTTTAAAGACAAAAATATTCACATATAGTTTCTATATATGTGTATAATATACTTATATATTAAATAGTTTATGTATATATAGTGTGTGTGTATACATACACATGTTCCTGTGGGTGCACTGGCCCATGCATGCAAATATGCAGGCCCAGAGGTCAGTGTCGAGTGTCTTCTTACATCACTTTTCATCTTTACTTTGAGACAGGGTATCTCAGTGAACCTGAGCACCGCCATTTTGACTAGACTGGCTAGCCAGAAAACCCCAGGCTCCTCCTATCTCTGTCTCACAAACTCTGCAGATGCAGCTAGGAAAACAGGTCAGAGTCGTATCACTCACTGCTGAATTACTTAGTCCTGGTAGACTTAGAGAAAAAGAAATCCTTGTCTTCAGTTATTTACTTACTAGTAAGTAGGCTTACCAGTCTGTACAAATAGTTTCAATCCAGTGTTTTCTCTGTAGAGAGGGCTCTCCAACAATCTCCCATCCCATGTTTTCTTTCACCTGATGAACTTTACTTCTAGTTATACTTCCAATCTCCTTCTCAGTCTGTGTGTAAGTACGTTCCTAAAGTTTTATCTGCGTACAGAGGATGAGTAGCTGACATTTCTGTGTCCTCTTTTCTTCTACCCCTCTCCAGCACTAAGACAGAAGAGTCATCACTGGGACCATAGCTGTGCTGTCAGCATGTGGACCGTCAGTTGTTCTTGTTTGCAGGTGGTGTTATTTGTGCTTCTTTTTATTGTCTAGAAACTTCCCTGTGAAGTGTATCTCTGAGAAACTGAAAAGAAAAAAAAAAGATGGAAAAGCAAATGTTTTAAGCAGGGCATGGTGGGTGGGGCAGCAGAAAGAGGGTAAGAAAACACCTCCTTCACCAATGGGGTGTAAAGGTGTTAGGAGGTGTCTAAGGAGAGAGGGGAGCCAAGTAACAAGCCTGTGATTAAAAAACAAAACAAAACAAAAACCAAAAACATTTGTAGTAGTCAAAATGGTAGATGTAGGCAAGTTAGGGACACCAGGAAAAGTGTAAAGTAAATATAGGACATGCAGTCTATGGACTAAAATTAAAAACAGATGCCTATTTCAAACACTTTTTTTATTTTTTAGTATTATTTGATTTTTCTGCGCAGGTTCTTCCAGTGCCAATTTATCTCACTTAGTCAAATTTCATAAAATATTAATAAAATGAAAACGAAATGTTTCTAAATGTCTCTATGCAACAGACTCATTGTGTGCCAAGCCACAACGACACCCCTATGATATATTTAGGTATGCTATCAGAATCAGTCTGTCATTATTGGACTATTGGTTGCTCTATGGGTATGTGCATAATGAATTGAAGCTCTTGGCAGCACTTAATGAGGTTTCCTGCTTTTCTTTCATTCATTCAGCATTTAGTAACACTAACAGGGCCCATTGCTCATTGCACTGGGCTGGCAACAAAGAGTTGTTACAGAGAAGAATGCTGCAAGGCTGCGCCAGCCCTCAAACAAACTGCAAATTGAGGCTGTAGGTTTCATCTCTCTATTCAGTCCCAGTCCCTTTCTCTTCATCGTGGTGTGTGCTCTGTCACAGACGATAGCATTGAATTTCTTCTTTTTGTTTGCTGATAACATGCCAATGAAAGCAGTGTTCCAGGGAAAACATGTACTTTCTTTAAAGTGTTTGCTTTGGGATGTTTCAAAGCTGAGTTTCAGCACTGGCAACCTCTTCAGCATCTCAGATTCTCTCTTTCTGTTTTATTTTTCTCTCTCTGTCTTTCTCTTTCTGTGTTTTTTCTCTCTCTCTGTCTTTCTCTCTTTCTGTGTCTGTTGGTGTATGTAAATATAGATACACCCTTGATTGTCATGTAAAATATACAGAGAATGCCACACAGTCTAGGACTGTAGTGCTCTGTGTTAATTGTTCTATATGATTAGTGGGTATAGTACTTGTTTTTGTTTTTCTAAGAAAGTATACAGTATTCAAGCCATTAAGCATCCTCGTCTCTGGTTCAGCTTCAAGTCTTTCCTCCAGGTTCCAGCCTTGACTTCCTACTCTGCCTTCCCTTCAGGCTGGACTCTAACCTGTCTGATGTAAAAAAAAACAAAACAAAAAAACAAAAAGCAAAAATAAAAAACTTTTCTCCCAAGTGGTTCTGTGCAGTTCTTTTTATTACAACAACAGGAGAGAAACTAGAAGTTACCTTACAGTTTGTAATCTGAACTACTACAGAAAATGAAAGACAGGATGAGTTATTTTATTGGATTAATCACAGTGAAGGATAGTCTGGCATTTGACTACATTTAGTGTTAGAAAGTAACTTTTTTAAAGCAATTAGATTCTATGCATCTGTGTACATTGTAAGATCACACAGGAAGTTCATAAGAGTTTTCATTGTTCTTCAAAGATTTCCGAGCCATCTGTCATACATGTATGGTTCTCAGTTATTGAACATATTAAGCAGAAGGTAATTGTTTTTTTTTTTTTTTTTCTGTTTTCCTGAGACAGGGTTTCTCTGTGTAGCCATGGATGTCCTGGAACTTGCTCTGTAGACCAGGCTGGCTAAAACCTTTGCTTCCTGAGTGCTGGGATTAAAGGAGTGTGCCACAACTGCCCCATGAATGTGTAAGTAGTTTTAGTGTCCAGGAATTTAACACTTGTGTACCAAGCCTAAGGAGTTTAATCACCATTCTGAGTACAATGTACAAGCATTGCCAGTAAACCCTGAGAATTTTGTGATTATTTCTCTCTCTCTCTTTTTTTTTAAGCACCATAAAGGAAACTGTTATGAGTCTAGGGTTGTTCAGAGGTAAAAATTAGAGGCTTCATTAAATACTGGCCAGGTCCATGAACACTGGCTAGGTCCACACCTGAGACTCATTGTCAGATTATGGTGCCTGAGCCCAAGGCTTTGTACTTCCTGCCTTCCTGCAACCAGAGGCAAGCATACACCCTGACATATTTCCTGGTTATGTGTAATCAAACACACACTGTGTGTACTCAGGACACTAAGCTTGTTTACAGAAGTAAAAAAACACAGTTTGTGATGTTCCATGAACAACAGCCCCCATCATTCCAGGAAGTTATCTGTCCTTGGGCAAGTGGGCTTGCAGGTTAGAGGTGCTTTTGTTTTATAGATCTCCTAAGCACAGTAATTAAAATTAAAAACATACCACAGCTCTCTACAGTTCCCCCCTTTTGTTTTAGACGCATCAGGCAAGAGTAGAGGTCTAATCTCTGATATTAGAAATAAATTGGGACTTTGTACCGATGTTCATTTAGGTGTCATCCACCCAAAGAGCATCAGACCCGTCTGATACCTTTTTCTCAGAGGCGGGACCTGGGGTATCAACCCGCATGCAATCAGACATGCTCTTCTCTGGGTCCAAAGCGGCTGACCCTGAGTGCAGTACTTAGCCTCGCATCCTGAGCGTAACATTTTAGCTTTTTATGGTATCCAACCATGCTTGGGGCGAATGTCCTGCTTCAATGGCTGTAAAGGCCTGAATGGTCATGGCTGCATCACACTGTTGTGAGACTCTAATCTTGCATATATACCACAGGCAAACCAAGGAGACCAACACCAGAAGGCCTGCTAT
The DNA here is from genome assembly GCF_030254825.1 of Meriones unguiculatus. Lineage (NCBI taxonomy): Eukaryota > Metazoa > Chordata > Mammalia > Rodentia > Muridae > Meriones > Meriones unguiculatus. Next base: position 41,476,175 of record NC_083368.1, read on the forward strand.
GCTGTGCCTTAAAGATGGAGCTGGTTTCCGCCTTCCACCTTCCCGATGGTGAGTGCTCTCTGTCACGAACAATTCCACATTTGGCTAAGGCTGAGGATCTGGCTTGCTTTCATGTATGTGGACCTATCTGCATTGCCCACGTGGCATGCCTGGGCTGGCTACCCAGAGGCTATTTAAGCTGTGGGCTGGCTTTCCCCAGGGTCAGATGATTGTTCAAGGTTCCTGAATAAACTGCATTGAAAAAAAAAATTAAAAACATAAACTCACTTCCTACCATTTGCCTGCAATTTCATGATTTCCTTGTTTTTAATTGCTGAGTAGTATTTCATTGTGTAAATGTACCACAATTTTTGTATCCATTCCTCTATTGAGGAACATCTGGGTTGTTTCCAGATTCTGGCTATTACAAATAAAGCTCCTATGAACATGGTTGAGCAAATGTCCATGCTGTATACTAGAGCATATTTTAGATATATGCCTACGAGTGGTATAGCTGGATCTTGAGGTAGCACTATTCTTAATTTTCTAAGAAAGCTCCAGATTGATTTCCAAAGTGGTTGTATAAGTTTACATTCCCACCAGCAATGGAGGAGGGTTCCCCTTTCTCCACATCCTCTGCAGCATGTATTGTCATTTGAGTTTTTGATTTTAGCCATTCTGATAGGTACAAGGTTAAGTAGAAAAGATCATCCTGAGTGAGGTATCCCAGAAGCAGAAAGACACACATGGCATATGCTCACTTATAAGTGGATATTAGACATATAATATAGGATAAACACTAAAATCTGTACATCTAAAGAGGCTAGGCAAGAAGAAGGAGACTGGGTAAGATGATCAATCCTCACTTAGAAAGGCAGACAGGATTAGACATTGGAAGAGGGAGAAAACAGCAAACAGGACAGGAGCCTACCACAGAGAGCCTCTGAAAGACACTACCCAGCAGGGTAGAGCAGATGCTGAGATTGTCTCTGACATGAACTCAGTGGCTGGGTCCTTGATGACCTCCCCTTGAGGGGAGAGCAGCCATACCAGGCCACAGAGGAAGACAATGCAGGCAGTCTGATGAGACCTGATAGGCTAGGGTCAGAGGGAAGGGGAGGAGGACTTCCCTATCAGTGGACTTGAGGAGCGGCATGGGAGGAGATGAGGAAGGGAGGGTGGGACTGGGAGGGGACAAGGGAGGAAGCTACAGCTGAGATATAAGGTGAATAAATTGTAATTAATAAAAAATAAATAAATTTATAAAACATAACCTTGAAACTCATCACACGAACTAGATTTCCGTTTGTTTCTTGTAGTTTGTATCAGAATACCAGGTGACTCCATGCTTTCCACTTTCCTAAGGCAATTATTGTAACTACCAACAGGAACAATTTATCATGGTGTAGTTGCTTCTGTCATTTACACAGTTCCTCATTTCTTGTTTTGAGAGCTGTATTTAATGACTGTGGCCATTTGCTGAGGACAAAACGAAATTGTCAGTTATGTCTTCTGACAGAGTTTCTAGAACTCTGAGGGGTTACTTTCTCCTATGTTGAAGAAAGTTCTTTGGTTTTACATTTTAGATGTGTGCGTAAGTCTCTCATGTGACCCTTTTGAGATGCACCTCATGTGTTCAAGAAAAACTTGAGGACATGCCACCAGCAGATAACACTCTTCAGTAATTTTCTCCTGTGCTATAAATATTGCTGAACTTTTTTTTCTCTCTGTCCTTTCCCCTGCCTCCACAGTGATCCAGCCCCATCCTCGCTATTTCTGCCATGTCATAATACAGACTTTAGACTGTTTCCTTCTCCAGTACCATTTTGCTTAGTCTTCCGTGCAAATGCTAGTACTTCACAGAATGATACTGATTTTCCAATGAGAAACAGAAGCCCATTGTGCCTCAATTTTCTTTTGAAGAAATATCTGTCATTATTAAAATATGTTTGTTGATTCCCCTCTCCTCTAGAACATAAACCCCACTGGTCCCCAGACTTTATTCATGAATATATATATTTCTAAATATAAGCTGTTGTTGAGTTCATATAACGTCATATGCATGTGTTCAGGGCTAATTTAAGCCAACACCGGTGAACATGCCAATTGTATTTTGTGGTGTTGGCCAGTATTATGTGGCCTAACCTACCTTTTATTCTTTTATTTGAGGAATATCATTTTTATTGCTTGATAGTTATTAAAATAAGTTTGGAGAACTATTGGCAAATTGCTGAATCTCTATTTTTTTTAACTTTACTTTTTAGTGAAATGATATGATCTATTTTCATGATACTTGATCATTTACTTATCTGTATGTATGCTTTCCTGTTCATATTATTCTTACGATTTTCTATTATATAAAATTTCCCACAAAAATGTTAGCATTATTGTGTAGTTTGTTTAACATTCTTGACTGATAATTTAAAAAATATACCATTTAGTAGAGGAATTTTTCATACTTTGGGAAAATTTTCCTTTTATTTTCAAGTTACAATTTATTGTGCTTTTGCACTTCCAGTAGCCCTAAGAATCCCCTACTACTTTATTTAAAGGGCATTCATGTCTACCCTGATAGGATGCTTGAAGCTGTCTGTCTCAGTATAGGGATTTCTATCTTTTTTTCACATGCCTTTGATTTTATTATTTGAAAATACATTTTTTTCTTTCTTTATTTTTTTCTTTTTATTAATTACAGTTTATTCACTTTGTATCCTCCCTGTACCTTCCTTCCTCCTCCCCTCCCAATCCCACCCTCCCTCTTCCCTACTTGTGTCCCTCTCCCAGTCCACTGAAAAGGGAGGTCCTCCTCCCCTTCCCTCTGATCCTAGTCTATCAGGTCTCATCAGGAGTGGCTGCACTGTCTTCTTCTGTGGCCTGGTAAGGCTGCTCTCCCCTAGCTTATCAAGTCTTATCCAGAAGTGCCTGGATCCTTTTCTTCTGTGGCCTGGCAAGACCACATTGCCAGGGGGAAGTGATCAAGGAGCAGGCAACAGGAGCTCATGTCAGAGACAGCCCCTGTTCCCCTTATTTGGGAACCCACATGGAAACTGAGCTGCCTATGGGCGACATCTGAGCAAGGGGGCTAGGTCCTCTTCATGCATGGTCCTTGCTTGGTGCACCAGTCTTTGCAGCGACTCCTGGACCAAAATTTGTTGGCTTTGTTGGTCTCTTTGTGGAGCTCCTATCCTTTCCTGGTCTTTCTATATCTCCTTCCAAAAGACTCCCTGTGCTTTACTGAAAGTTTGGCTATGATCCCTGTTGGGTGGTACCTTTCAGAGGACCTCTATGGTAGGTTCTCTTCCTTCACTTTTATACTTTTTGCCATTCTGAATGAGATTTAAGCATCCTCAAGGTCCTCCTTGTTGTTAAGCTTCTGCAGGTCTACAGATTTTAGCATGGTTATCCTATATTGTATGGCTAATATCTGTTGGTAAGTAAGTATGTGCCATACTTGTCTTTCTGGTTCTGGGCTACCTCACTCGATCTGTTCTAGCTCCATCCATTTGCCAGCAAATTTCATGGTTTCCTTGTTTTTAATTGCTGAGTAGTATTCCATTATGTAAATGTGCCACAATTTCATTATCCATTCTTTGGTTGAGGGACATGTAGGTTGCTTATAGATTCTGGCTATTACAAATAAAGCTGCTATGAACCTAATTAAGCAAATGTCCTTGCTTTATGGTGGAGCATCATTTGAATATATGCCCAGGAGTGGTATAGTTAGGTCTTGATGTAGCACTAATCCCAGTTTTCTGAGAAAACACCAAATTGATTTCCAAAGTGGTTGTACAAGCTTGCTTTCTACTAGCAATGGAGAAGGGTTCTCCTTTCTCCACATCCTCTCCAGGATTTGTTGTCATTTGAGTTATGATCTTAGCCATTCTGATGAGTATGAGATAGAATCTCAGAGTCATTTTGATTTGTATTTCCTTGATGACTAAGGATGTCGAACATTTATTTAAGTGTACAAATTGTTTAGTTCTGTACTCCATTTTTCAATTGGAATGTTTGGTTTGTTACTGTCTAATTTCTTGGGTTCTTGATGTATTCTGGATATTAGTCCTCCGTCAGATGTAGGGTTGCTGAAGACCTTTTCCCGGCCTATATGCTATCATTTTGTTCTGATGACAGTGTCCTTTGCTTTACAGAAGATTTTCAGTTTCATGAGGCCCCATTTATTAATTGTTGATCTTAGAGCCTGAGTTGTTGGTGTTCTGTTCAGGAAGTTGTCTCCTATGCCAATGAGGTCAAGGCTCTTCCCCACTTTTTCTTATAACAGACTTAGTGTGTCTGGTTTTATGTTGAGGTCTTTGATCCACTTGGATTTTACTTATGTGCAGCGTGATAAGTATGGATCTATTCACATTTTTCTACATGTAGACATTCAGTTAGACCAGCACCATAAGATTCTATCTTATTTTCCCACTGTATGGTTTTTAGCTTCTTTGTCCAAAATCAGGTGTCCACAGTTATGTAAGTTTATTTCTGGTTCTTCTATCTGATTCTGTTGATCCACCAGTCTGTTTCTCTGCCTGTATCATGTAGTTTTTATTACTATTGCTGTGTAGTACAACTTGAGATCAGGGATGAAGATAGTTCTAGAACATCTTTTATTGCACAGGGTTATTTCAGCTATTCTGGGTTTTTTGTTTTTCCCATATGAAATTGAAAATGGTTCTTATAAGCTCTATAAGGAATTGTGTTGGTATTTTGATGGGAATTGCATTGAATCTGTAGATTGCTTTTGGTGGGATGGCCACTTTTACTCTGTTAATTCTGCCAAGCCATGATCATGGGAGATCTTTCCATCTTTTGATATCTTCTTCAATTTCTTTCTTCATAGACATGAATTTTTTTTATATAAGTTTTTCACTTCCTTGGTTAGAATTACACCAGTACTTTATGTTTTTTGTGTCTATTGTGAAGGGTGGTATTTCCCTAATTTCTTTCTCAACTTGTTTGTCTTTTGTATACAGGAGGGCTACTGTTTTTTTTTTCTTCTTTTAGTTAATTTTGTATATAGCCACTTTGCTGAATGTATTTATCAGCTGTAGGAGTTGATACTTTGACTTATTTTCTGATTTGTATCCCCTTGATCTCCTCTAGTTGTCTTCTTGTTCTAGCCAGGACTTCAAGAACACTGAGCAAATCCAAACAATTATTAGGCCTTACTTCAAAAGCCTATATACCACAAATTTTGAAAATCTAAATGAAACGGACCTTTTTCTTGATAGATTCCACTTAACAAAGCTGAATTAAGATCAGGTAAGCAAAATTAAATAGTCCTATATCCGCTAAGGAAATAAAGGCAGTCATCAAAAGTCTCCCATCCAAGAAAAGTCCAGGGCCAGATGGTTTCAGCACATAATTCTACCAGACCTTCAAAGAAGAGCTAATACAAATACTCTTCAAACTATTCCACAAAATAGAAACAGAAGGAACATTACCATACTCATTCTATGAGGCTACAGTCACCTTATTACCTACACCTTACAAAGACTCAACAAAGAAAAAGAATTTCAGACCAATTTCTCTTATCAACACGGATGCAAAAATACTCGATAAAATACTTGCAAACCAAATCCAAGAACACATTAAAAATCTTTTCCACCATGATCAAGTAGGCTGCATCCCAGGCATGCAGGGGTGGTTCAATATATGGAAATCCATCAATGGATCCATCACATAAACAAACTGAAAGAAAAAAACCCACATGATCATCTCCTTAGATGCTGAAAAAGCATGTGATAAAATCCAACACCCCTTCATGTTTAAAGTCTTACAGAGGTCAGGGATACAAGGCACATACCTTAACATAGTAAAGGCAATATGCAGTAAGCCTATGGCCAACATCAAAGTAAATGGAGAGAAACTTAAACAAGTTTTACTGAAATCAGGGACAACAAGGCTTCCCACTCTCTCTGTATCTCTTGAGCAGTATTATTTGTGTAGCTTCTGTGGTAGTTTGAACAGGGAGGCTCACAGGCACTGTCACCATTGGGAGGTGTGGCCTTGAAGTAGAGGTGGCTTTGTTGGAGGAGGTGTGTCACTAGGAAGTGGGCTTTGAGGTCTCAGAATGCTCAAGCCAGGCCTAGCGTGACCTTCACTTCTGCTGCCTGCGGATCCTTATGTAGAACTTTCAGCTCCTTCTCCAGCACCATGTCTGCTCACACACTGGCATGCTTTCCACCATAATGATAATGAACTAAATCTCTGAACCTGGAAGCCTGTCTTAATTAAATGTTCCCTTTTATAAAAGTTGCCGGGGCCATGCTGTCGTTTCACGGTATTAGAAACCCTAATACACCTTACCAAATCACACAGTTCTAGCAAAGACTGATGTTATTTTTCAGCAACATTCTCATCTTCCATTTGAATATGTGATTTAGGTCAAGATTTCCACTCACTGCTATAGAGTTCTTAAAAACAAAGCTATCTTGTGTGAGTTCTTTTGGTTATTGCCACTATAGCTGATACTGTTTTATTATGTATTTATCTATAATTCCAAACAGAGAACCACTCTCAGGAATTAGGTGCCACAATTATATACTGTAAGATAAGTGAGTTCACAGTAGAACCCAATAGTAAATTACTACAATTTCTCCAATTTCACAGTTGAACTCAATGGTAAGTTACTTCTCTGTTTATAGATAGATGCCAGTGTGAAATCTTGAAGGCCCATTTGTAGCTAGTTTCCTACCTCAATTTCAAGTTCTGCCTTGCTTTGTCCTATTGTCTCTTGTACTGCTAAAACCAATGAGGGTGTTTGCCACTTGCAATTCAATTCACTTTTTGGATGACAGCCAATGCTTTTCTGAGAAAAGTGACCCGGTGACAGTTTTCCTGGCCTTGTTTTATTTTTGAAACAGAAAAATAGCAAGTTTCCATCCTCCTTCAACTTTTCTTTTCATGGGTGAGAATGCTAAATGACAGCTGTGTGGAGCGTGTCCAGATTTTCGCATTGTGGAAACTGACTAATGGACCATCTGATGAAAGTACTGTTGCCATTTGAACATCATAACAGTTTCTGTCTTCCAAAAATCACCCAAACAGATATAAACTGAAACTGGGAACAAAAGGAAAGTTTTCCAGTACTCAACAGGTCACTTCATGCTGATATCTTAAGTCTTTTCAAAAACAACTAAGGTGAAAAGGGAAATAATCTGAAGGTAGAAAAGGTGGTTTCATCATATAATCCTAGCCAGAATGTGGGGTCCAGGGGTAGGGGCAGGAGCAGGAGGATCACTGCAAGTCAAAGGACAGCTGGCCTACACAGCACATTCTAGGCCAGCCAGGGTTACACCTTAAGACCTTATCACAAACAGCAAACACACAAACAGACAGCTAGAAACAAAAGTGAGGTTTACAAGGAACCCCAGCCACAACAAAGGTACTTACAAATGGGAGGCTGGTAAATGCTCTCACGTCCTTTCCTCCTGTCATTACACAACTTGCAATGTGAAGAGTTTGTTGTCATCAAAGGTAAGTGTTACCAATAAAAAAGTCATTGTTCTAGGATGTCCTTTTCTCGTATATATGAGAGAAACAAAACTATACTCAATTGTCCAAACCTATACAGAGATAAGGATTGCATTATTATCAGTGGGGTTTAGCCTAGCAATGACAAAAATCAAAATAAAATCGCCTTTTATTAAGGAAGACACTTGAGTGCTACAGAATCAAATTGGAGTTAACTTTGACTTGCTTATTTTTGTTGAGTTTAATTGTACTAAATGTTAACATTTAAAAATCCAAGACACACACACACACACACACACACGTAATATACGTTGAATGTGCAAAAGGAGTTTCTCATTTGATTTTTACAGAGAACTTGGGAATTATCATTCTTAATTACTTTTTATTTATACTTTTAGATGTATGTATAAATGTGCTTGTGTGAGTTTTTAGACACCATTTATATGCAAGAAGCCATGGAGGCCAGAAGAGGGCATCAGATTTCCTGGAACTAGCCTGTTCTTAGTCACAATGTGGGTACTGAGAACTGAATTCACAAGTGTTCTTGTCAACAGCAGCAAGCACTCTTACACAGTAAGCCACCTCACCAGCCCCTGGAAATTATTTTTGAATAAAAGAAAATCTGCTAAATTTCCACAAATAATTATGGCAAGTCATATCATTTATCTCACGGGCCCAAAGTACCCATTTCTGTTCTTGGTGTTTTAGCCTATGTGGTGTGAATTACAGCGAGAATTTGTGGCTTCTGCATTCACTGCTAGAATCATTATGAAAAGTCTAGGAGAGCACACATTATTCTGTGTCTAATGCTAAATTCATGTTTACATGATCTAAGAAGCCAAATTGCCTCCTAGAAAATATAAACTACTCGTCATTTTTTTTTTCCAGTAGAGAATAGGACAATAGTAAAACCAACCTCCATAAGTAAATCTATTTAAAATTACGTGAGCCATTTTTGTTTTCAGATTGTGATCAAATGACTGTGGCTTTAGAAAAGTAATCTAAAAAGACAGAGATAAAACATGCAGAAAACATGTTCTAATCCCACGAGAGCTGACTTGTAAGGCCACAGCAATACTGTTAGCCTGTGCAGTAATTGGTCATCAATGCAAAGCAGTTCTCAAGAGTGTTCTAATGCTTCTTTCAAACAACTAAGTCAAGATTTTTAGACTGCCATTTTCTAGTATATATTTAAAGTTTTTAGTGATGATGCTTTCTTGCATATTATAGTACTAGTTTTGAATTTCTAATGGCAGAGAAGACACACAGGCTACCCTCTGACACTGAGGATTTGTTTCTCCCAAGATTGAAGTTATTAATGGTTTGCTACTAAGCGTTGAAACTATACCACTTGCTGCTGCCCCCAACTCAGGGTTTCAAGAGCATAAAAATTGTGCAGTGACAAGTGCATAGTTGTGACAATAGCATCATTGTCACTGATATTTCATATATACACGTGTATTTAGAATCTTACTCCTGAACTAAATAATTCAGATCTCTGTGTATGGAGGAAACACTTAAATCAGCTCTTTTGTGTTCCTGGCTCAACTATGTTGCATTGGACATGACAAATCATACCATGCATCTGAAAATTTGAATATATGTTCAAGATTTTATGAGGAAAAAGGACAATTGGATCAATGAGGAAAACAGAAAACCTTCAGCATTTAGTCTACATTTTACTTTATTAATTCATAAGGAAGAATTTTTATTTATTAATTTATTCCTAATAATTCAGATGAGGAATGTTTGGGCATTGAATGTGAACAAAAAACACGTGAACATTATTATATTATAAATTCTAAGCTATTTGTTACTTTGTAATATTCATTCACCCATTTATTTGACGTTAAAGTTCTTATGCTGGAAATGTCAGGGTAAGCAAAGTTAGACATGACCCGCACACAAGGATGAGCAACGGTGAGGAATGACATGAATAATATAAATGCAAAGGCATATGAAACAACAATGAGGCAAACATTAAAGGGGGAGAGTTAAGGGAGTATGCATTCAAGGAAAACTTTAGAGAAATGGATAAAAGTGCTAAAAATATTTTTCTGAGAAGTCAGTAGGAAGAATACATGGGTGATAGAACTGGACCATGCTGGAAGAGAGAAGAGCATGTGATTTCAACTCTGAGGGTACTCGTGATGCCCTAACACTCTGGCAATTCTCACCTCATTTCATTACCAGTTCCCAGTTGGAAAACTGAGTTCAGACAAGTAATGTGTGCAAACTCTCACATGATTTAGCTGGTGAAAGGGACAATAAAAACTCACTTTGTTCTGTTTGAAGCCATGACTTTCCTTTCCCACTTAATCATTGCTGTATTTCAAAGGACAAAAGACAGGGAAATCATGGGATTTCTTGTAGGAGGGTGTTAAAATCATAAATTATAAAACTTAGACAAACTAAAGGCAAAGAAAGACTACATAGAGATTTCCATTCATCATATCTCAACTGTACATGGAAAAACACGGCACACAGTCCACTATGGTAGATACTCAAAGTGGGAAATCTCTGCAAATTCCTTTTCCCTTTAATAAAGTGAAATTCAGTTCTGTCTCTGGAGGCATAGTAGCTGCTTAAAGGCTTGAAAGTAGATGGTCTCTAATAATTCTCCTCACAAGTCAGACCAGTGCAGATGCAGATGTGACTGTGGGGATGGTGGATTAGTAGGGGCTTAATCAGGTGCTTAGCTTGATGACAGTTACTGTCTTCAGGATGTCTCCTCAGAAAAGAAAAGCCATTATATCCAGTTGTATATATTAGATAGTTACTAACCTAGAGACTGTCTTCTTCCTTTGCTCAATAAATAAAAAATATGGAAAGAGTTTGTGTTTACTTGGAAAGAAAAAAACAGCATCTTCCTTATTGTTTGCCTTAGGGGCTGAACAACTGTCTAACTGTGTGTCACAAGTTTTGCTTAAGAGAATTTGGCCATTTCGGTGCCATATTGTTATCACATTGGTTTACATTTATCACATTCTAATAGAACATGGACAAAAAGAAGCAGAAGAAACATTGGGAGAGTTGAAAAGACTGTGTCAGACGATGTAGATATGTATCTTTATAATATATAGGCCTCTTAGCTTTTTGGCATACTGGGAAAATATGAAAATTCCTATTTCAGTGTGAAAAATATGTAGTTATTGACCAGGTATGCTTCAAAAGAATACATAGTATCTGTTGGGTGCATGCATATGAGGGTGTGTTGGTGCATGTGTGAGTGCCTGTGTGTGTTTGGCATTTTAAAGGCAAGACATTTCACTTGTGTGTTTCTTCGGTGACCTCCAAGTTTTCTAGATCAATGGACTAATACTCAGCAATTAAAAACAAGGAAATCATGAAATTTGCAAGTAAATGGTGGGATCTAGAAAAGATCATCCTGATTGAGGTATCTCAGAAGCAGGAAAACACACACGGTATATACTCACTTAAAAGTGTTTAATATACCGATAAGATAGGATAAACATACTAAAATCTTTACGCCTAAAGAAGCTAAGCAAGAAGGAGGACCCTGGGTGAAGATGCTCAATCTTCATTCAGAAAGGCAAACGGGATAGACATCGGAAGGAGAAAACAGGGAACAGGACAGGAGCCTACCACAGAGGGCCTCTAAAAGACTCTACCCAGCAAGGTATTAACACAGATGCTGAGGCTTGTAGTCAAACTTTGGAGAGAGTGCAGGGAATCTTATGAAAGAAAGGGGGATAGGAAGAACTGGAGGGGACAGGAGCTCCACAAGGAGAGCAACAGAACCAAAAAATGTGGGCAAAGGGGTCTTTTCTGAGACTGATACTCCAACCAAGGACCATGCATGGAGATAAGCTAGAACCCCTGCACAGATGTAGCCCATGGCAGCTCATTCTCCAAGTGGGTTCCCCAGATATGGGAACAAGGACTATCTCTGACATGAACTCAGTGGCTGGCTGTTTGATCACCATCCCCTGAGGGGGGAACAGCCTTACCAAGCCACAGAGGAAGATAATGCAACCAATCCTGATGAGACCTGATAAGCTAGGGTCAGAGGAAAGAGGAGGAAGACCTCCCCTATCAGCGGACTTGGTGAGGGTCATAGGAGGAGATGAGGGAGGAAGGACAGGGTTGGGAGGGGACAAGGGAGGAGACTACAGCTGGGATACAAAGTGATGAACTGTAATTAATAAAAAAATAAAAAAATCCAGAAAATTCATTGAAAAAGAAAGAAAGAAAGAAAGAAAGCAAATGAACTCAAGCCAGTAACAAAAAGCTATAGAACCACTCTGATTTAACAAACTATCATTTTTCGTGGTAATGAATTCTGTAGCAGGCTAGGAAACCGAATAAAACTCTCAATATTTAGGGTCTAGGAGCCAAGCATTACAATACATACCTTTCCCTCTGAGCAAGCACTCATTTGCGTAGGCACTTTTAATTTATAACTGATGCAGTAAAGTCCACAAGATCAGAGAAGGACGTGACAAAGGCGATGAGTTATTCCTTGTTAACTGCCCTCTATTTACGAATTTACAAGTAAATTGGAGTTGAGACTGGTGAACATCATTGAAGTCTTTGAAGAGGCGAAATAAACTAGTGAGGAAAGCGATCTTGGTGCCAAAACAGAGGGATAAGTTTGGGGGGCAGGTACCTTTCCTTACTTGAAGAGTTAAGGAACTGAAGATTAGCTGGAGCTTGGGGAACCCCGTGGAAGAGGCAGAGGAAGGATTGCAGGAGCCAGAGTGATGGAGGGCACTACAAGAACAGGGCTCACAGAATCTAAGCAGGGCTCATAGGGGATCCCAGAGACTGAAGCAGCTATCACAGAGCCTGCATGCGTCTGCACTAGGTCCTCTGTGCATATGCTGTGACTGTGTAGCTTGTTGTTCTTTAATTATTTAGCTCAGTCTATATTGTGAACATCTACTCTGAGTCTGTAATTTGGTAGAAACACTTCAAGACCTGTTGTTCCCCTTAAAGACTTTAAAATTTAATATTTTATTACTTCTATGTGACTCTTGATCATATCCGTTCCTTCCCAGCCAGTAGGGATGAAGCTTTCTGGTCAGTACCAGTTTGATTTTCCATATTCTATGATTCAAATATGTGGTGTTTTCAGCAGTAGGGTCTTAGTGTAAAGTTCTGGGAGATAGCCAAGACCAATGGCAAAAGCCTGTAAGGTTTGGCTGTCTATGTGACCCCAGCAGCCAATAACCCTGAAAGAGGTTGCCTTTTCCTGGTGCTGAGGTTTGTATTTGCTAGCAAGTTTCAGTTTCATGACACAGAATAACTTGAAGCTAATTACATATATTTTTCTTTAAACAAGACGAGGGATGAATAGATAAGGCAGTATAATGAAAATTTTGGTCTTCCAAACTTCATATTAAACATCTTTTCGTAGAACTGCCTATATTCCCTTTGAGGAAGGGATCGTTACATAATTTTATTTTGTTTGGATTAGAACAGACATGACAGAACCAAAGTGTCCCAATATGACCTAACTAGACCTTTGATTTCCCTTTTAATTTCACTACGTCTTTGTGATGGTATGAATGAGAATGATTACCATAAGCTTATATATTTGAATGTTAGGTCTTCACTTGGAGGAACTGTTTGAGAAGGAGTAGGAGATGTGGCCATGACAGTGTTCCTGTCCATACCATTTTTAGTTCCCTCTTTCTCTCCACCTATTTTTAATTTTTTTTAAATTTTTTCTTCACAATTTATTTGTGTCTCAATTGAAGCTCCCTCCCTCAACTCCTGCAGTCCCCCCTTCCTCTCTCTTCCCCTCATCCCCTTCCCCTAGTCCATGGAAAGGGGGAGTTCTTCACTATTGACATCTGACCCTAGCTTGTTAGGTCTCATCAGAACTGCTTGGATCTTCTCCAGGTTCTGCCTGTGAATCGGGATGTAAGTTCTCAGTACTGCTTCAGTAACATGCCTGCCTGCCTGTTGCCATGCTCGATGTTTTCTTTTAAAGTAGCCTCAAGCCTGGTGTACCTTCAAAGTAATGGAAAAGTAACAAAGATGCTTTCTGAAGAATTTTGCCACATAATTAGATAAACATTTGTTAATTCTGCTATTTAGAAAGAATACAAATCATGCTCTGGAATACTTTATTTTCTTATTAAAAGATTGCAAGACAGCAGGTGGCGATGTGAAAGCATGGCAAAATAAAAGGAAAGAACACGTGTTAATGTGTTGTTATTAAATTGTACTGGCCAGAAGTTAGAAATAATTCTCATTTCATTTCATGTGTATCAAGGCAGATCACTGCATACAGAACAAATAAATACATAAATAAATAGAACTTTAAAAATATAGAAAAACAGCAAAGGCTAATAATGACTTATTTAAAACTTGCTAAGAATTTTCTATAAGTAGACTTCATGTAGATAGCTAGGTATTTAATGTTAGAACCAGAATGGGAGTCATGGCAAGGCTCTCTCCTGGTAAAAACAGCATTTGTGGCATAACAGACTATCTATTGTCTCCTTTTTCTGTATTTTTAGTCCTTGTGCCTGTTTTTTTTTCTTTTCTTTTTTTCTTTTGTTGTAGTCAGTGATTGTGATCAATACATAAAGGAAAAATCACTTCAATTTAAGGTGGTATTTGATTCACTTGGACTTGAGTTTTGTGCAGGGTGATAAATATGGATCTATTTGCATTTTTATATATGTAGACATTCAGTTAGACAGGGACCATTTGTTGAAGATGCTATCTTCTTTTTCCATTGTATGGTTTTTGGCTTCTTTGTAAAAAACAAAGTGTCCATAGGTGTGTGGGTTTATTTCTGGGTCCTCTATTCTAGTCCATTGATCCACCATTGTGTTTCTATGCCAGTACCACGCAGTTTTTATTACTGTTGCTCTAGAGTACAGCTTGAGATCAGGGATAGAGATATCTCCAGATCTTTTATTGTACAGGTTGTTTTATCTATCCTTGGTTTTTTGTTTTTTCATATAAATTTGAGAATTGTTCTTTCAAGGTCTGTAAAGAATTGTGTTGGTATTTTGATGGGAATCACCCTGAATCTAGACATTGTTTTTGGTAGGATGGCCATTTTTACTATGTTAATCCTACTGGTTCATGAGCATGGGAGACCTTTCTACTTCATTGTATCTTCTTCAATATCTTTTTTCAGAGACTTGAGGTTTTGTGTTTTTTTTTTCCCATGCAAAGTCCTTCCTTCCTTCCTTTCTTTCCCTTTCTTTCTTTCTTTCTTTCTTTCTTTCTTTCTTTCTTTCTTTCTTTCTTTCTTTCTTTCTTTCTTCCTGTCTTTCTTTCCTTCTTTCTGCTTCATGCTTGAAATTCAAGATATGAGCCCCCAACTTTCTGCTCAAGATTCCATGCTTGCCATCTACTGACCCACTCTCACCACTGTTATGGACTCTAAACTTCTGGAACTGTAAGCCTAAATAAACACTTTTAGAAGTTGATTTGGTCATAGTGCTTTATTAAAGCATCAGAAAAATAACTATTACAAGTAACTAGCCTAGTTATTGGATGTATACAGCCACATGTGGTCTCCTTTTATCAGTGAAAGAATCATCAGCCATTGTCTTACCAAACTCTGCATCTGAGTTATGTGTGATCATCTTCTTTGATGATCTTCTCCAAATTGCTATGATTAGCTGAATTCACTTGAAAGCCACAGACTGGGCATACGTGAGTGGTAGGAAGTGTGTTAGGCAAGGGTTGGAGTAATCGATGGATGCCAAGGAAGTGATTAATATGAAGCCTGTAAACTGAAATCATTTAGACTCAAAAAAGATATATGCAGAGGTTTGAGGTTTTTTTATGTCGTGTCTATGGATGTGGCTATACCCTGAAAGTATGATAGCCAGCCTACCAAGAGCAATGAACAATGGCATGTGGATGAATTGGGCATGTTGAAGAGGGAGGAGTTAAAAGAGTAAGCTTGGCATGGGGGAGCCTAACTCAGGTTTGAGTGAAATAAACAGAATAAATTTTCATGACTCCCAAGTTCAGGCTGGGTGAGGGACAGAGGACAATTTGTAAAATCTATGTTTTATAAACCTGTTATTTAACCACCTCATACTTCAGCAATAGGCTTTGTGATAAGAGCCTGAACAGTATCAGCCTGACATCATAATGCCATCCTTTAATCTTCTGCCACTTTGGGTCCTATTTGGAAGTCATGAAAATCCATTTTTGAAAGCTGATAAGTCCTGAAAAATAAGTTTAAATTGCAGCTGATTACACTGACCTAGGAATCTCGTCATCTCTAATTCTTGCATGAAAATGTAACTAGGAAGATGACTCCTGCTGGCTTATAATATGCTTATTTAAAAAAAAAGACCACTTGTCAGCACAGAGCCTTGATGTGGATATTTGAATATTATGAAAATGAATTCATAAGCCAAGTCTGTCTGTCAGATGTTTTTAATTTAAATGTCCTGATGGGTGATGAGACTCAGTATGAGGGCATACAAAATTGTCTTGTGAAATTTAAAGTCAGAGAAGGAGGTGAAAAAAATTGACATTTAGTTCATAATCATGAGCCTATTCAGAATTTAAAGTTTCTGGTCAAGGAGGGTTTTGATTTTTCAAATTTGGATTTTTACCACTTAAAGATCAAGTGTCTTTCGATTGACATTAAAGAAAATGGCAGAGATTGTGTCTTTTATCACAGATCACTTGTGGAATGTTAGGTCAGTTCAGTAGACCCACGTGTATTTTGGAGCTTCTCGGTTAGCTTCACTATAAATGCTGTTTTCTAATTATGCATGGGCAGCCAGAGGTCACCATAATGTGGGAGTCTTAAAATCAGTTCCTCAAATGCATGTTGAGCTTTTCATGCAGCACCAAGCTCTGGAAAATGGCCTTTGACAGTGACCTTTCACTGGGGCTCTTGTCCAGGACAATACATGGACTTCTTGCTTGTGCATGAAAGTCCAATGGCCCAAGGACTATGACCCACTCTGACTCAGCTCAAGGATCAATGAGTCCCACATTGATGTCTTTCTAGTTGCCACAATTTGCCTGTCATTATGTCAGTGGTACCCTTCCTAACACCATTAACTAGGTGAACATCATGTGTAAGAATTAGTTGGAGGTAGTAAGGATGAGAGTAATGTAGTCCATCTGCAAATCAAGCTGTGTTGATGTGCTTCAGATGCAAATATTAGATTTAGAAATTACTTATTATGTATTTTTTTTGCTTTGCATGTTTTTCTAGCACTTGGAGTTCAGCCTTTTTAATATTAGACCAATAATAATTTCTTAAGACCATACGTGTTAATATGTTGTCTCAGTGTCTTCCATAACCTTATTTCATTTTCTTTCTTTCGTTTTCATCTAAGTATGCTTTTAAACATTTGATAAGATTTTATTCAATGAGGCTTTTGTGCTTCTACCATAATCTATAGAGCTCAGCAGTGACTGAAAGTCAGAATCTCTTAAGGAAAATATAATTAGGAGACATTAGGTTCATGTGTGTGGTACATTTATTTTTTAATTAATTAATTAATTTATTACAGTTTATTCATTTAGTATCCCAGCTGTAGCCCCCTCCCAAGTTCCCTCCCAATCCCACCCTCCATCTCTCATCTCCTCCCATACAACTCCCCTAGTCTACTAATAGGGGAGGTCCTCCTCCCCTTCCATCTGATCCTAGCTTATCAGGTCTCATCAGGACTGGCTGCATTGTCTTCCTCTGTGGCCTGGTAAGGCTGCTCACCCATTAGGGGGAGGTGATCAAAGAGCCAGCCACTGAGTTCATGTCAGAGTCAGTCCCTGTTCCCATTACTAGGGTACCCACTTGGAGACTGAGTTGCCATAGGCTACATCTGTGCAGAGGTTCTAGCTTATCTCCATGCATGGTCCTTGGTTGGAGTATCAGTGTCAGAAAAGACCTCTGTGCCCAGATTGTTTGATTCTGTTGCTCTCTTTTTGGTCCTCTCTAAGTCTTTCTATCTCCTCCTTCTTTCATAAGATTCCCTGCACTCTGCCCAAAGATTGGCTACGAGTCTCAGAATCTGTGTTGATACCTTGCTGGGTAGAGTCTTTCAGAGGCCCTCTGTCAAGATCTTCACCAACCCTATATCTGACAGAGAGCTAATTTCCAAAATATATAATGAACTTAAGAAGTTAAACACTAACAAATCAAGTAATCCAATTAAAAGATGAGGTACAAAGCTAAACATAGAATTCTCCATAGAGGAATATCAAATGGCGGAGAAATACTTAAAGAAATGCTCAACCTCCTTAGTCATCAGGGAGATGAAAATCAAAACAACCCTGAAATTTCACCTTGCACCCATCAGAATGTGTGGCACATTTAAACAGCACGACAGTATCAAGAACTGTGTTAGGCTCTGAGATTTTACTTGGCTTGTAAACTTAACAGAAAGGCCCCTTAGGGACGATGAACTTGATTTCATTTTTCAGTTAATACCAGTTTAGCGTAGAAAGGTTTTACCCAGTAAGTTAATATTTGGGCATCTTTGAAAGAAGAATAGTTGGAGAGGTAAAGAAGGCCACAAGCATCACTGTGAGCTGAGAGTAGTCAGGGCTGTAAAGATAGAAAGAGATGTGGTTTTACCTTATCAACCTGCACCATGTGGTTGGTCATTGCTTGTGTCGCGCCAACTGTTTATTATTTTCAATGGTAGTAATCATGGCACTTGTACAGTGTGGGAGAAACAGTTTCACTTTTACCATCTAATTCCAAACTAGGGTCACAAAATAAAGTCTCCCATATTTATTTGCTAAACTCAGCAATATTACCTTCAATATAGCAAGGTTCATTTCTACAGTCAAGGATCCTGAAAGTAAAATTCTTGTGGGTAAGGACAATTAATGAAAGACAGTTGAATAAAGGAGCACATCAACCGAATTGTTTTAAGCTATAAAAAATGATGATAGCACTAGGCAATCGTGGTGCACAATTTTAATCCCAGCACTTGGGAGGCAGAGGCAGGCAGGTCTCGTTGAGTTCAAGGCCAGCCTGGTTTGCAGCTAGTTCCAGGACAGCCAGGGATCCACAAAGTAACCCTATTTCAAAAAACAAAGAAACAAACAAACAAACAAACAAAAAATCATAATAAGCTGGAATGGAATGGATGCTGAGTCAGATATTCCTAGCTGCCTAGACCATTCCCCTGCCTCTGGCTTGGAGCAAAGAAGAGAAAACATTTACCAGGTTTCAGAGATAAGTAATTTAAGGCTGAGTTTCAAGAGGGCAAATAACAGATTCTAAACATGTGACATAAATAGCATGTGGAGGAGCAATGAGTCATAGCACGGCTATAGCGTAAATGACTTTTACTTGTCCCGCTAGGCCAGTGTGGCTAGAGTACACCAGTGACTCAGACGAATGGTGGAGGAGAGACAGACAGCTGGCTCTTTCTCACTCACTGGTCCCTGTTCTGCAAGTGTGAAGAACAGGAGAAAGGGAAACCTTTAGCAGAGGGGCCGGTAAAGAATATATGACATTCATCCTTCATTTAATTTCTGTTGGAATGTGAGCAAGGAACTGAGGTAGAGAGTTTCCACACACTAACAAGCAGATTTGGATGAGCTTCGTTTACACAGGATAGTGGGTTTTGGTGGAGTGGAATTGATGAGGACAGCTGGGATGAATAAAGCAATGGGCTGGAAATTGTGCAGCGAAGTTACATTAACAGCAGGAGATGGGAAAGATGAGAAACCAGGATGTCTAACCTGGTGGGAGTAATTCACAGAACAATATGTGAGGAATACCAAGGGGTTGTGCAACAAAACAGCAACTTGGAAGGCATCGCTTAATATTTTCAAAAGACAGTCTGTGGAGTTTTACTGATTAATAGCTGTCTTCTCTGAGCCCAGGGAAGTCCCTGTAGATAGAATTTAGGCTTTTTATTGTCACCATTTGGAGAAAATATATGATCCATGGTGGTAAATAGAAAATAAAACAAGTCAATTTTGTTTTTATCGGAATGGAGGATAAAGCTGTTGATATGTTCAATCTGGCTTTCTCTGTTCTCGGCATAAAGAACACCGATGGGTGGAGAATTCTGGCATAACTCCTGAAGGTTAGAAACACGAAAAGAAGAAAAGGAAGCAAATACCAGGCATGTTGTCACTAAGTTTCTGTTGGAGCAAAATGGTGGAAAATTCTTAGTTTATTTCCAAGTGAGCCATAAAGTCATAAAACAAAATTTCCAAAGGAGCTCATGTTCCAATTTTAAAGCAAGATTGAGTCTTGACAGCCCCCCAGGCACTGAATCACCTAATTATTCTAATGAGACCTGTTGTGAGACTTTCATCACCTTAAGGCCAAAGGAAATGTCTGAGGCACACCTTAATTTTCATCCAGGTACCCAGACACATCTTGCCTATCTAGAGGATTTGTTTAGTGGATGAAGTATGTGCCGTTGAGTTAAGATTGTTCTAAAGTGAGATTTAAATGAGCAAAAGCGGCAGTAGGGAATCCTGAAAGCTCTAGAGCTGTCTGCAAGGGACTGCTTGTATTGCCCTAAATTCTTAGGTTGAATCCTGATCCCCAATAACACACTGTCATGAGGTAGATGCTTTGAGGCTTATTGGGTCACAAAACAAAACAGAAGTTTTTAGGGAGAGTTAGTGCCCTTATACAGGAGACACAGGGAGTTCCCTCTTCCTCCTGTCTTTGTTATAAAGATACAAAGAAGGTGACAGTCTGCACTTTGAAAGGGGCACACATCAGGGCTAGCTCCTGACCTCACCCTAGCTCTGGGAGCTGAAAGAAATAAGCTTCTGATGTGCAATAACCACATGGTCTCTTTTTGCAAGCCAAACTGTCTGAGATACTTTGCCAAGCCACCAAGGAGTAAAACTTTTTAGCTTTTTCGATTTTTATCACTCAAAATATGTTGGATTGAACTCAGTAAAATATGTCAATAGAAATGAAAAATCATGTGTGTGTTTGTGTATATGTATAATCTTATATGTATTTAACGAACACAAAAATACTATTGGCTGACACATAGTTCAGGGATATTAGTTACATAATTAAGGCATTCCTCCCTTTATGTTTTATAGATACTGAGGACTTTAATTAAACATTGGCTATAGAGAATTCCTCAAAATAGCTCACTGAGCAAACTGGGAAATATATTCTGCTTATTTATTTTCCTCTTAAAATATTATTTAACATTTTTGTAAAGCACAAGTGAATCACAATGTAAATAAATATGTAAGAATTCTAGTCTTCTTTCACTTGAGGAAGAAGGTTTGTCTGGAAGTGGGGTAGTTTTGACATGACAGTTGGTTAACGCTAAGGCAGTCACTGCTCTCAAACACTTGCACCCCTCTCTTTTTTCACTCACTACTTTCTTTGAGGAATTCTGTGTGGAAAAAAAAACCCTGAGTACAGGAAGAACTCTCTTTCTCCTGACTTGATGGTGATGACATAGCTACAGGGTGTAGCCTTAGCTACAGGGAGAGAAGGAGGGGTGCAGCAAGAGAAAGATAAACCGGGGAAACGTGAAAGTAGGCCGAGTCACAGTGGTGTTCCCAAACAGGTTGCAAGCAAGCCACCCACGAAGCAACTTGCAGTGACGTCTTTGGAGGACACCAGCCTGGTGCCCAGAAAACAGAGCCTCTTCCAGTTGGAGAGCAGGCACAGAGCATCTGTGCCCTCATCACTTATAATTAATTGTGCCTTTAAATTAGCAGCTGTCTTAGGACATAGTGCTAGTAGGAGGGATGGGAATAAAGAGACATTTAGAGTACTATGGATTTTGGGTTTGTTAGTTTTGAGTGCCTGCAGTATCTACTCTTCTCTCAGATGGTTTGTATTCATAGCACACTTCTTTTTTTTTTATCTCTTTGCAATTGTTTTGGTAAAAACCAGGAAAAGATGTTTTTGTTTGTTACTAGACGATCAAAATTTTCTGATTCCTCTTTTTATTTTCCTGAAGCTGATATGTGTATAATTTTAAGGGAAACAGATTTGACTTAAAAAAAACCATCACCTAGCCATTCTTTCAGTTCCTTTGGGTAGTTACATCTTTGGTTTGTTTTTACTTTTTCCCTTATATCACCTTTTCATGCAATTAGCAGCAGAGATGAGAGAGCATTGCTTACCTGGTTGGTTTTCAGTTGTGTAGTGGATGAATCCAGGGTTCAAGGTGAGCATGGGGTTCTTGCTTTTGCAATGACTCATGATCTAGCCTGTTCTAATACTATACCATCACCATTTGCTTTCACCCCCACATATACAGGGTTTTAAAAAATACTATATGCTGAGAAATAAATCGTTAAATTAATATTTGGTGGCTTGAGTGGCATACATGGGTGTGCCTTGTTTTATTTATTCTTCATTCGTTCTTAATAGAAAGCTGAGAAGTGATGCCTTATTTTGTTTATTCTTTAGAACATTGTTTGGAGCTTGAGTGCTGTAGTAAATGTGTCAAGGAACTCATGTGTCAAGGAACAATATACAATGAACTGCTTTGTGCATTTTCCAGATGATAAAAATGACAGGAGTAGAACACACTCAACTTGTGCTGGGTAGCACCCTTTGATAGGGTGATTTCTACTCAATAGCAGCTAAGATGACCCTCAGTGATCCCTGCCTTTTGGAATCCATGCCTTAACTAAGCCTGGTCTTTTGAGGTACTGGAGAAATTTAGTGACTATGAGAAGACAGTTGGTTTTAACCCATAAGCCTTTGGGGATAACGATGCATAGTAATCTATAATACAACTCCAGGCACATCTTCTCATCCCTGTTACAACCCAATGAGTAGCTATTATTATCATGTTGACATTGTCCTCTGTGGCACTAGCTCAGGTACCAGGGATTCTGGTTCTTTATCTGCCACTTCTCAAAGCTACATTTCTGATACTGTGATACTGTCTTCCCTGCTGCTGGCAGTCCTCAACCTCTCTCAACTCCATCTGCTTGGTATTTTTGGGAATTAGCACTATTTTCCTCCTCACATTCCCATCATCCTAGTGTTGAGGATTTCAGAGAAAAAAAAAAAAACAACACTTTCTCTCACTTGAGCTGTGAAATAACCAAATTTTGATGGTGCTAGATTGAGATATTTTCTGGAGTCATCCTTGTGCTTAAGGTATTTCCCCACAATAAAAGAATCCAACTTGTTCTGAAAATAGTTTCCCTAGGTTTTTATTTTTCTTTTCTTTTGTTGTTGTTGTTGTTATTGTTAACAATGTAAAGTAGCCAGAAAAGCAGATATGGATATGGAGATATGGATATGGAGAAAGGAGATATGGATAGAGGAGTTCAGAAGGAGCTCTGCAGAAGAGGATAGTAGGACACAGGTGTTATAAAATGGGCAATGAAAGAAATGGAGCGGGCAACTTGAACTGGGCAAAAAGAAAGGTAATACAGTGGGAAAGGAAGAAAAGAGATAAATGATTGTTAAGGATATTAAAAAATGTCATAAGGAAAAATACTATTCTATAAGCTTACTTAAAATATGCACAGCTAAGTAGGTATGCACACCACATATACACATATATGTTTACTCTGTGTGTGAGTGTGTGTGAGAGAGAGAGAGAGAAAGAGAGAGAGAGAGAGAGATGGTGGTTTGAATGAGAATGTCATCTATAGTCTCAGGCATTTGAATGCTTGGTCCCTAGTCAGTGGTGACACTTTCTGGACAGTCTTAGGAAATATTTCTTCGTTTGAGCAAATAGTGTCACTACGGTGAACTTTGAGACTTAAAGATCTCACAGCATTCCCAGTTCACTACCGATGCTGCCTGTTTGTAGCTTGAGGTATGAGTCTTCAGCTCCCAGATCCAACTGCCTCTATGCCCCCATCAGGGACTTGAGCCCTCTGAAACCATGAGTGCCAGATAAAACCGCCCTTCCCTGCATTTTCCTAGTCATGGCATTTTATCACAGCAATGGAAAATCAATTATTAATTATGTCACAAATAGGTATATGCATAGTTTTACATTGAATTATGTCACATGAAATGATAATGCTCTCCCCAAGGGCCATATAGTACCTAACAGCTTCCTTTTTTAGTTCTTTTATTAAATTACACTTTAATTTTATTTTTTACATTAATTACATTTTATTCACTTTGTATCCCAGCTGTAGCCCCCTCCCTCATTCCCTCCCAAACCTGCCTTCCCTCCCTCATCTCCTCCCATGCCCCTCTCTAAGATAGATGTGGTCTTCTTCCTTATCCATCTGAACCTAGCTTATCAGGTCTCATCAGGATTGACTGCAATGTTCTACTCTGTGGCCTAGCAAAGCTGCTCCTCCCTCGGGGTGGGAGTGGTCAAAGAGCCAGCCACTGAGTTCATGTCAGAGACAGTCCCTGTTCCCCTTACTAGGGAACTCACTTGGAGACTGAGCTGCCATGGGCTACATCTGAACAGGGGTTACAAGGACATTTGTTCAGCCATGTTCATAGCAGCTTTATTCGTAATAGCCAGAACCTGGAAACAACCCAGATGTCCCTCAGTTGAGGAATGGATACAGAAATTGTGGTACGTTTATACAATGGAATACTACTCAACAATTAAAAACAAGGAAATCATGAAATTTGCAGGCATATGGTGGGATCGAGAAAAGATCATCCCGAGTGAGGTATCCCAGAAATAGAAAGACATACATGGTATATACCCACTTAAAAGTGCATACTATACCTACAGGATAGGATAAACCTACTAAAATCTGTACACCTAAAGAAGCTAAACAAGAAGAAGGACCCGGGGTAAGATGATCAATCCTCACTCAGAAAGACAAATGGGATGGACATTGGAAGAAGGAGAAAACTAGAAACAGGAAAGGAGGCTACCACAGAGGACCTCTGAAAGACTCTACTTAGCAGTGTATCAAAGGAGATACTAAGACTCATAACCAAACTTTGGGCAGAGTGCAGGGAATCATATGAAAGAAGAGGGAGTTAGTAAGACCTGGAGGGGATAGGAGCTCCACAAGGAGAGCAACAGAATCAAACTATCTGGGCTCAGAGGTCTTTCCTGAGACTGACATAACCTAGAACCAATAACAAAACTTCTAATCCTTGGTTTTAGCAACTTCCTTTGATTGTTTGGTCAGGAAAGTCTAAGAGACATGGAAACAATGCAAGCTGTTGTCATTTCCCTTGGGTGTGTTCCAAATTTGGATGGTCAGATTGTATTGATGAAAGCACCATACACTTTGAACACACAACTTGGGATAGAGTTGGAACTGACCTGGAATGTTTTCCTCTGAGGATTAGTTCTTATAGTATTGGAAATCATTTAATCTGCTAAGGGAGAAGAGAGTGAGAGTCCTACTCAAGTAAAGCCTATGCTCCATGATAATGACTGCTCTGACAAGATAGCTACAAAAGCACATTAGTGGCACTTTTATCCTGGGAAATAACAAACAGCTGTTTAACTAGACTTAAGGCTCAAACCATGGTAGGCAACTTATGCCTGTTACTGTAAACCTAGGCAGATATCCATTTAGAGAGGCCATAGACTGGAGAGTAGAAGTTACTATGCCATTTTTCTAAGCCAATATAATTTCTAGCTACACTCCAAATACTTACCCTTGTGCCAGCAGATAAGTATAGCTCCCTGGCCCTCATCAAACAAGATTCT
Source organism: Meriones unguiculatus (assembly GCF_030254825.1). Lineage (NCBI taxonomy): Eukaryota > Metazoa > Chordata > Mammalia > Rodentia > Muridae > Meriones > Meriones unguiculatus. Next base: position 41,501,176 of record NC_083368.1, read on the forward strand.
TTTTGCGGCAGATAGAACACAATTCTACAACTGGTAAAAAATACAGAAAATAAGTGGCTGTGGGATGCCTAGTCCCAGTCAATACATTTTCAACACAACCTAAGGTTAACTGAAAATTGAAAATAAGGAGGTGGAAAGATTGTGAGAGCTTGAGGACTGTGATGTTTGCTGTTTTTAGGGTCCCCTGGGCATGACAGAAAAGTTGATCCATGAAATAAAATCGATGTAGTTGCCTAAATAAGACATGCTGATGCGGGTGGCAGGAAATTTCTCAAGGTTCTATACCTTGATGAAGAGCTACAGGCCATCAACAGCTAGTAGAGAAAGGCTGATTCACATTTCTTCAGGGGTGACATTTCTGGTAGGCTATCTAACTCCACGTGAATATGCCTAAGTGCATGTGCATGTGAAAGGCACTAAACTGGCTCAGCACAGTACACATACATGTGTATGTATACCTATGTAGCTATAACAATTAAGGAGGAAGAGGTCACACATTTAGGGGAGTGTGTGGACATGGGAGAGAAGGCAGGGTGGAAATGATGCAAATACAGCACCATCTATAAAATTCCCAATGAAGTTAAGGAAAAGAATGAGCTTCAGCGCCTACTTTTTGGTGCATGTGCTCAGTGGTCATTTTTCCCAACAGAGTCACACCTTCATTTTCCAAGCATAAGGCTCCAAAAGATAATTTTTATCTAGGGGTAAGTATTACTCTTTGCCATTTTACTTTACATTAATTAAAAAATGAGCATATTGCATCTCATTTTTTCTACCTATTATTTCTACTGATATCCCATGGCGGACATAGCATTCTCTGCAGGCTACCTGATGAGAATTTCTGAAATCCTCTTATATCATGACCTAACCTAATGGTGGCCTGGAGCACATCTAGATTAAACAACCCGAGAACTCTTCCTGAGTCCAAACACCAATTGCTTATATGAGTGAAAATGGGTGTTTTCAGTGAAGAACTTGCCACCGTGAAGCTGAACTTGGCCTGTTAAAAATTATTGACAGGATTAAGATAACTAGCCACTCAGTCTTAAATTACAATGAAGTGTGAGAGCGGGAAGAAGAAATATTACACAGTTTCCAACTGAACAGTAAACCGCTAACAAATAAAAGGCCTGTGCATGCAGAACAGGTCCCTTTAGCTACTGTCTCATGCTTTTTGATCTGTGTTAGTCATGAGATGATCCTTGTGGGCAGGGAGATAGAAGACTTGGGCTGGGATAAGGATGTAATAGGTTACACTACTTCCTTTATCCTCAGAAAAATAAATAAATAAAAGCCCCCCCCCAACAGCATGGGTATTAATTCCAGCCTGTAATTTATGACCTTGTCTTAATATCAGAAATTGCTTAACATTTTTTTTTCATTTCTAAATATCAGCACTGATTTTTATCAGTCCGTTCAAGAAATTCTTGTTTCTCCTTGTTTTCCTACAGGCTTGCACATTACCGTAGTTTAGGGAAATGAAATATCTTCTATCATGAAATATTATACTCCTCTAAATCAAGATTTATTACAGCTGCAGAAAACCTCCACCTGAGGGAATTTTCTGTCATACAAGTCAAAGAATTTCTATTTGTTCTGCCTAGTTTAGCTTTTCTCTCTCCTTTGCTGGGTAAAATAAAATGATGTGACAAGAGGAGACGTTAATATCCACAGATCCATTTCCCTATAAGTGGAATAGGTAGCCTTTGTGATTCCTTTGGCAAGGGACTCCTTTTAAAAAGGATAGCAATTATAAATAACACTAGTAAGAATAACAATAGCTCATTTGTCTTGCACCTTTATTGTTTTTTTCCAATAGAACCAAGGTAAGAAAATGTTCATAGTGTCTCTGCTAAGATAGGCTAGGTAGGAAAAAAATTCTAAAGAATTTAATTGCTTACTAACTGTACCATAATAAACCTCATTAATAATCAGTTAAGCTTTAGTATCCTTAAATTTCTAAATTTGTCCTTTGATTTGAAGCAATGGCATTCGGAGACAGTTTTAGATGACGTAAAAGATGACAGAACTCCATCAGATGTGAAGTGTTCCTTCTGAGTATAGAATCAACTGAGGACGAGTCCTCTTCAACTTGACCTTAAGGAACAGTTTCTCTACGTGGACAGAACAGAGTCCTGATTACCTGAGCTGAGGAGGGTAAGGAGGCCGATGGGAACCACATTCATACTTACATAAGAGGATTAAGATCTAGTATTTTATGGCACAGTAGGGTGACTGCATTGAGTCATTTACTAAAATACAGCACAACACCCAGCTGAGAGGATTTTGAATAACTGCAAAGCAACAACTCATGTTTGATGTGGGTTATATGCTAATTACCCTGAATGGATTGTGGACCATGAGTACATATGTCAATATATTATACTGTTCTCCCACGACTGGATAATTATTCTATCCATTAAAACATTTTGAGAAGAAAAGAAACCCAAATATTTACAATCTGTTATCTTAAGATAAAAGATTTAAAAAGATCTAAGAGGAAGGTCAACAACAATTTTGATTAAAAATATAAAAGCTTTAACAGGATAAAAACAATTTTAAATGACTCAGTACATTACTGGTTTTCTTAAGTTCGGTGTTTGGATACATTATACAAAAGCAGTATGGGATGAAGTGGAGTTTTCAGGAAGTGATGACAGTGCCGTTTTAAAGTCAAGATCAAAGTGAGTCATACCTGCTGTGAGAGATTGCACTGTGTCTCCTCAAAGGACAAGTTCTGGTAGGTAAGACTGAAGACGATAAAACAGCAATTAGTTCAAGCGTTCTGTATCTTCTAAGGACACTTACCTTTATTATTCTTCTAGTTCCTTTTTGTCTATGTTCACCAGACCAATTACTTGACATACTTATATTTATTTTTTAAAAAAAATTTATTATTATCATTTATTACAGTTTATTCAATTTGTATCCTGGCTGTGTCCCCCTCCCTCATCTCTGCCCAATACCACCCTCCCTCCCTCTTCTCCCGCATGCCCCTCCCCTAGTCCACTGATAGGGGAGGTCCTCCTCCCCTTCCCTCTGACCCTAGTCCATCAGGACTCATCAGGACTGGCTGCATTGTCTTTCTCTGTGGCCTGGCAAGGCTACACCCCTCAGGGGGAGGTCATCAGAGAGCCAGCTACTGAGTTCATGCCAGAGAAAGCCCCTGCTCCCCTTATTAGGGAACCCACTTGTAGACTGAGTCTACCAGCTACATCTGAGCCAGGGATTTTAAGTCTTCTCCATGTCTCTACAGGGACCCCGAGGCTCAGTTTTTTCTTATTTTTGTTTTTGTTGTTTTGTTGTTGTTGTTGTTGTTTGCTTTTGGCTCTGTTGGTCTCCTTTTGGAGCTCCTGTCTCCTCCAGGTCTTTTTATCTCCCCCTTCTTTCATAAGATTCCCTGCACTATGCCCAAAGTTTGGCTATGAGTCTCATCCTCTGCTTTGATACCTTAATCAGTAGAGTCTTTCAGAGGCTGTCTGTGGTAGGCTCCTGTCCTATTCCCTGTTTTCTCCTGCTTCCAAAGTGTATCGCATTTGTCCTTCTGAATGAGGACTGAGCATCTTCCCTAGGGTCTTCCTTGTTGTTTAGCTTCTTTAGGAGTATAGATTTTAGTATGTTTATCCTATATTATATGGCTAATACCCACTTATTAGTGGGTATATACCATGTATGTTTTTATGCTTCTGGGTTATCTCACTCAAAATGATCTTTTCTAGAGCACACCATTTGCCTGCAAATTGCATTATTTCCTTGTTTTTAATAGGTGAGTAGTATTCCATTGTGTAAATGTACAATTTCTGAATGCATTCCTCCATTGAGGGACACCTAGGTTGTTTCCAGCTTCTGGCTATTAAGAATAGAGCTGTTATGAACTTGTTTTTATTTTTAATTAATCATTTCATGTTGTTATTTAAGCTACTATAAGATCAGATAATAAATATTCAAGATGATAAATAATTATAAAAATAACAAGCATTTCATAATTTTTATTACTTATATTTCCCAACTGTACTGTAATGAATTTGGTAAAACTAGCAAATAAGAAAACTCAGATTCCACTCTCTCCACAGTTCTGGCCTAGTTTTTTTGTTAATACTATTGTCAACTCAAGGTTTTACATCTCACTTTTCCACAGGGACTTCCTCTTGCAACATCCACATCATTTAGTTCTTGCATATTTGCAAACCCTCTGCAGGTTTCAAGCTTGCTACCTGAGTTATCGTTTTGAGTCTGTTTTTGTTTTGATTTCTCATCCAGATCCACAGTTATGTTAGTGTTTGTTTATCGTGCTTACATAGCTTTTCTCTACCTTGATAGTTCTGAACCTTGCCAAACTAGTATACTCTCATCAGTTCTCAGACAAAAATCTTCCAATCTGACATTCAAAGATATTTACAACATAGATTTTAGAGAGATGTTGACTTCTTCATTTTTCTTACGTTATATTCCATATGATTTTGTCTTCCAATGGATTTAGAAAAGGAAGTCTTTCCTTGTCCGTGCAGCTTTTCTTTCAAGAGTCTCCATGCTTCCACTGACTAAGCCTTGTTTATGTTTGAGGCCTCTTAACCTATTCAGGTCATTTCTGCTTTTGAAGTTAACTTATCTGTTAGGCTCTACTTTACTCTTAAACTACATGCACTTACTTCTTTTTTTCTAATTTTTGAGATAATAATTTAATTACAACATTTCTCCCTTTCCTCCATGCAAACCCTCTCATATGCTCTTTTCCAGCTCTCCTTCAGATTCATTCCCCTCTTTTTTTATTAGTTGTTATTGCATACATCTATGTCTTTTGTGTGTGTACATATATGTTCCTACATATAACCTGATGTCCATTCTATAAAAGTCAAACAAACTAAGCACTTCTTTAGGATAATACATGTGTATTCTATTGTGGGTCATTAATATTTATTATTGATATGCCTTTTAGGTAAGCAGTGGTTATTCCTAAACCAGCTGTATACCCAAATCACCAAACAGAGATCAGAATTTATTTAATTAACCTAGAGCACAATGCTGGGCAATAATTACTCTATCCTAAACCTCCAAACCCGCATAGTTTCCTACCATTTAGATTTCACCCATTATACCTGCTTTTAGTCATATCTTAGGTACAGTTCATCCCTCCTCATGGTTCCAAGTCCTGTCCTGCTGACCTCTGCTCTCCTCTCTCCCCACTAGCTTCCTTCTCCTCTCCTCTAGACCAGAGTGTCCCATCCTATTTTCTCCATTGCACAGCACTGGCTGGTTGTTTTATTGACAACTACAGAGAACAAATGGTGGCATGTTTACACAAACTTGAAACAGGTGATGCTTAGAATAAGCATCACAATGCAATGTTTGGATTGAAACTAGACAGTGAGGTAGAGAAATCAGCATTTGAATGAACAAGGATACATTCCATAAGAACATTATACTAACAGTATTCTCATGTTCCTTCTCTGGGCATATTTTAAGAGATCTTTAGTGTTCCAGTAATGTTTTTTTAAGTGCTCAATGATGTTACTTATGAAAATTCAATATAAAGATTTTATTAATCTAAAAGTTATTGTGATACTTCTGTTTTATCTCACTATCCTGTGAGAGAACATAGATTATAGCACTTAGATGATCATAGAGATATTTGTAAACAAGACATTGCAGCAGAGTCTTTAGTACTGCTGACCTGATATTGCTTCCATTGGTCTAGAATCATTGGCAGGGCTACTACTGCTTTTGATTGATTACACTTATGGGACTGATTAACCTATACCCAGAAAACATTCAGAAGCTATGTAAGAAATTCTGATGCTGGAATACAATTAATTATTAATTTAGCTATTTATTTTGGTCTTATTAATGATATCAATGCACAATTTACTGGACTTTTTTCATAGTTTTAAATACTCTGTGTATTCTGCTTTGTACTAGTAAAAATAAGTATTCCAGATGTTCCAATATATCATCAAAATGTTCCTGTAATTTAACATACTAGAAGGTATATATTTCCTAGACTACCTTTCGCATGTGGAGATTTATTTGACTACTTGTAAATAGTCTTGGAGTAGAAAATAAAGTACTTGTGTATGTTGGTACAGTGAATTTCACATTGACTAATTCACCAATCAGTAAAAGTAGAAACTTAAAAATATATGTCTCAAAATAGGTCAAAGCTCAACTGGAGCTAATAGAAATATCTGGACCACAAGAAATATCTGACAAAAAAATTACTTTTAATTCAGAGATGGCATTGGTGAAGTTTGTACCCTGCCATTATGTTCAGTTCCCATTACTTGGACAATTGGTAACACTGTTATAAGATACCTTGGAGAAGGGATTCCACTGTTTTCTGAAACAGAAAAGAGAAATGTGATACACAGATTCAACAGAAAGTTTTTACTTCTGGACAGGCTGTAGAGTTATTTTGGATGCTTCCTTGTGATTGGATAATGGGGTAAAGTTTGTGTGTGTGTGTGTGTGTGTGTGTGTGTGAGAGAGAGAGAGAGAGAGAGAGAGAGAGAGAGAAAGAGAGAGAGAGAAAGAGAAGAAGGGAGAGAAAGAGAAGGAGAGGGAGAGAGAGGAGAGTAAGAGTGAGAGAGAGAGAGGGGCAGTATTGCCATTCAGGGCAAAGGAAGAAAGTTCTTAAAAAACAAACTGAGGTGAAGAGTGTCCACAGATAAAGAGTTCTTAGTGTAAAGGTAGCTGCTCATTTATAATCTTCCCAATAATACATCCACAGTAAGATAATCAGGAGCAAATAAAATAATATATGCAAATTATATAGCACCCTGCCTGGTACCTGGGCCCTTAATATGCATTACTGTTTATTGGTAAATATTAATAATAAAAATGACATAGTTATAAAATTTTATTATAAAAATAAGGAATTTATTGTTTTTAATGGCTAGGTATTTGAGTTATTGTTAACATAAACAATGATATAGTAGGTAAATGTAGTACAATTTGCTCCCTCATATGACTTTTCAAATAGAAACATAATATAAATCAAATGTGCAATTAAAAACTTTTGATGGCTATATTAAAGAAAAAGAAAGGGAAAACTTAATTTTAGCTTTGGTTTAAATATTGCATTTAACCCAATGTTTCTAAACTGCTAATTCAATGTCAAATTAATATAAATTATAAAGAAACGTTCTGTTTTTTTTTTTTTTCTCTAAGGTAGTATTTGAAGTTAGCATGTGTCTTAAAGTTTTATTGCTATGAGTTGTCACGATGACCACCGCAACTCTTATGAAGGAAAACGTAATTGGGGCTGGCTTGCAGATTCAGAGGTCCATTACTGTCATGGGAAGCATGGCAGTACTCAGAAAGACATGGCATCAGAGCAGTAGCATAGCATTTTACATCTCAGTCTTCATGCAACAGGAAGAGACAGTGGGCCACTTGGCCTGGGTTGAGCTTCTGAAACCTCAAAGCCCAAACCCACCCCCAGTGACAGAAGTCCTCCAACAAAGCCACACCTACTGCACCTCCTAATAGTGCCATTCCTTATGAGCCCATGGGGTTATTTTTTTCAGACCACCACAGTACCCATTTCTCACTTGCAGGGCATCTGAAGCTTAAACAGCCCCACATTAAATTCTTCATAGCCACCGGTGACAAATGCTTCATCTCCTGGACTATGCAGCTCTGTTTATAAATTTATAATCTTATATGGGAATTCTTCTCTTTCCAATAGGGAGATGTTTGTGATATTTGCAATGCCTGTAGGGATTTGAAGCATTACTCCACACCAAAAGCACAACTCAGGGAAACTGAAAAAGTCTTTAGAAGTGAGTTTATCTGTGCTCCTTCCGGGTGAACTCACGTTTTTCCTTCTGGAACAAATGCATCCAGAAGCCAGAGGATATTCCCAGTGTAAACACACGGAATGCAAAGTTCCCATTTTGATATTTAAAATGACTTATTTATAAAGGGCTTTGAATAGAGCCAATAAATCTGCCTCACTGTCTACTCTTTGTCGGATATAGGGTTGGTGAAGATCTTTTCCCGATCTGTAGGCTGCTGTTTTGTTCTATTCATGATGTCCTTTCCCTTACAGAAGCTTTTCCATATAGTACAGGATAACTACAATTCACATATGCAAAGAAGAAAAGTAACAAGGAGGACCCAAGGGAGGATGCTTACATCTCACTCTGAAGGGGAAAGAGAATAGACAGCGGAATCGGTTGAAGAGAGGAAACAGGATAGGAGAGAAAGTGAGGAGAGAAATGAGGGTGGAGATCAGACCAGGGAGAGCAGGGATGGGAGGACAGACGGTTTTCAGAGAGAAGAGGAACCGTGCGTAGGGGCATCTCTGAGACAAGCTGCAGACCTACAACAGGCTAGGCTCTTGGGAGATTATGGGGTGGCCCTAGCTGAGAATCCTAGGGGTGATGGAGACTGAAGAGGCTGCCCTCTACCTAGACAGGACTCCTAGTGGAAGAAGAGGAACACCAAGCTACCCACAAAAACTTTAATCCAAGCAGGGATAAAAATAGAGCAGAGATTGAGGGAATGTCCAATCAATGCCTGGCCCAACCTGAGACCTACTCTGTGGGAGAGAGTCAATCTCTGACACTATTAATCATACTCTGCTATGCTTGCAGATAGGAGCCCAGCATAGTTGTCCTCTGAGAGGCTCCAGCCAGCAGCAGATCCAAACAGATGCTGAGACTCACAGCCAAACTTTGGGCAAAGTATGGGGGAAACTTTTGGAAGAGTTGGAGGAAGGATAGAAGGGAGGGGACAGGAGCTCCACGAGAAGACCAACAGAGCTAAGTAAACAGGGCCCAGGGGAGCTTGCGAAGACTGAAACACCAACCAAAGACCATGGACTGGACCCAGGTCCCATACACAGATGTAGACAATGGCAGCTCCGGCTTCATGTGGGTTCACTAGTAAGGGGAGTGAGGGCTCTCTCAGTCCTGATGTGACTTAATGTACTTGAGTGGGTTGGTAGTAGGGGGTGGGGCTCCTCTTTTCTGAGGAATAGGGAAGGGGGAAGAGGGAGGTAGGGTAGAAGATGGGGAAGAGGAGGGTAACAGTTACGATCGGGATGTAAAGTGAATAAATAATTAAATAAGGCCATATGGATTAAAAATTAGTGGGTGGAGACTGAAAGTTTTTTTCATACAAGTCTTTGACTTGCTTGGTTAGAGTTACACCAGGGTACTTTATGTCCTTTGTAGCTATTGTGAAGGGTGTTGTTTTCTTAATTTCTTTCTCAGCCCTTTTGTCTTTTGTATACAGGAGGGCTACTGATTTTTTGGAGTTCATTTTGTTTCCAGCCACTTTGCTGAAGGTGTTAATCAGCTGTAGGGGTTACCTGGTAGAATTTTGGGGGTCACTCATGTATACTATCATATCATTTGCAAAAAGTGATACTTTGACTTCTTTCTTTCTGAACTGAATCCCCTTGATCTCCTTTAATTGTCTTATTGCTCTAGCAAGGAGATAACCTAGAACCCCTTCACAGATGTAGTCATGGCAACTCAGTGTCCAAGAGGGTTCCCCAGTAATAGGAACAGGGACCATCTCTGACATGAACTCATGGGCTGGCTCTTTGATCACCTCCACTTGAAAGGGAGCAGCCTTACCAGTCCACAGAGGAAGACAATGAATCCAGTCCTGATGAGACCTGATAGACAAGGGTCAGAGGAAAGGGAGAAGGACCTCCCCTATTATTGTGCTGGGGGAGGGGCAAAGGAGAAGAAGGAGGGAGGGTGAGATTGGGAGGGGATAGAGGAGGGGCTACAGCTGGGATAAAAAGTGAATAACCTGTAATTAATAAAAACAAAAATAGATTAGCAGGTGGTTCCCTGGGAAGGTGACTCTGTATCTCACTCTTCAGGACAGAGCTGTTACCCTAATGAAGCTATTGTCGCAGAGGGCCAACACGACTCTGCCGTGGAGCCTCCTGACATTGCAGGTGGGCACCCAGACTTCCATTCAGAGGCCCATAATGACCAACAAGAGTGGGGTGCTATTAAATTAGCTCCAGTACCTTGCTCTCAAAGCTGAGAGGCCACCTTTATATCAACTCCATTCGTTACACTTCCCCTTCCCGTTCTGTGTAGAAAACAGCTTACCAGAGGATACACAGCAAGCTTGTGTGGAAGCTTAAAGATGTCCCCACAGCAAAGCGCCACCAATGCGAACATATTCAGTTTATACTCCAGCCTCCTCGTCAAAAGACTGTGCACAATAATGTTCAGAGAGTAAAATGGTAACGAAATAAAATCTCAGAGCTTTAAAATAAAATCCAACATAACAAAATTTCCAAATCAAATTCTACTGTCCTTGTGGGTAATTTCACCCAAAGTTCAATTTTTCATTTACAATTTCATATGTAATAAAGAGTCTTTAAAAAAAATACCTATGGCTCTGGGGCCTACTTATTGACTCTTAATAGGCCTATCTGAAGTTCAAAAACATTCCCCTAAAATATACCTTGCAACACAATTATGTACTTTTAGGAGAAAGTCTGTGGCGGTGCTATGATAAAGAACAGAATCAGACATGGCCAATTATTCCCTCTGTCTGGGGGTCAGGAGAGCAGTTAATGAGGCGAACTGCTGAAATTGTAGGGGATATCTCATGTTTCTTCATCTCTCTAAGTTTAATTTGTGAGATGACTCAGCTCAGCGTTCCTCAGCCCAGCGGTCTTGTCCCTTGGTGCCCTATCTCACTAGGTATTTAAGGGCTGTCTGTTGAGGCTCCATATATGTTCACACAGCTGTAGCTCCTGTAGGCTACGGAATGACAAGGTTTTATCCTTTATTTTGCAATAGGACAAATGTCCATAGCACCACTGCAGGAGATACTCAATAGATATTTCTGCAATGCACTTTGTGATACTCGGCTTATGCTTGTTTCTTTTCCATTTTTTTTGCAGTGGCAAAATTCTAATTGTTTAATAGTTGCAATACTGAAAGCTGATGGTAGCACGCCTAGTGAGAATGGAAGGAATCGGTTCCTGCTGATTTATCTTCCTCCTCTTCTGCAGAAATGGGGTAATGTTTTCTCCATTTTCCCCTCATGTATTTGGTTAGAAACAGTTGATGGCTTCACATTCACACATACCATCAGGAAGTGCACCAGCCTTGAGAGGCAACCAAGTTGAGGGCCCTGAAGATTTGAATCTCTTCTCTGAACAGGTGTCAACCAATCTGGGAGCACATTTACAAATGGTGTCCTGCTGTCAGCCCATGATGCCTGGTTGTTTTTTCTAATCTTCACGGGAAAAGGTTCCATCCATTGGGATAATTGTAGCTTTTTAACACATTTCACTGCAATTAGTGAATCTGCATGTCAGTGTTTTCTTGCATATTCCCTGATTGAGTTGGAGACCGTTTTACTTCTCCCCATGACCCGTCAAAGATAAAGAATTTGTTTACTGTAAATTGCACACCACTCACTCCTATATGCCATCTGCCGCGCTTAACCGCACCGTGCTACAGTTTTCTAATAATAGCTTTTTGAACTTAAGAAAAAATAACCAGAGGTGTTAATCAGAAATGTTAGGGGAATATTTACCCTATCAAGCTTTGCTTCGTGGTGGGATTTTTATCTTGGTGTGTTAAAATGATATTGTATTTCTGTCTAATAGGTTATAGCTAAGCAGAGCTCAGAGAACCCTCTGAGTGGCTGTCATCTAGTGTAATTGTGAGAGGTGTAGATTTGAGAAAGCAGGAGGTCTTTTGTTTCAGAAAGCAATTTAGGTCTTTAACATGGATCTTATGGGCAGGTCACAGGTCAAATCTTTGAAGTTTCTCATTGGGGCTGCCTCATGTTCTTTCCTGTGCTGTCTCCTTGCTTCAACTTGATAAAAATTGGCAACAATAAGTGCTGCCAGGCTTTTTTTTTTTTTAATTATTCCACGTACCTGAATTATTGGTCAAGGTTCTCTAGAAGGGCAAACACAACAGAATGAATAAATATTATAAAGAGAGAATTTATGAGATTGGCTTGGAGGACAGGAGCTGGGTATTTCAACCATGGTTTTCTGTACACTGGAGAAGCTCAGAACTTGGCAGTTGTTCAATTCACAAGGATGGGTGCCTCAGAGAAAGGACTGGAATACCCTGGAAGGCTGCTTGCCTTGAGTCAATATTGAAAGGCTGAAGAAACTGGTTGCTGATGGCCAGGAAGGATGGCAGCATCAACAACTACTATGGGATAGATGCATTCACCACCAAGAAGCAAAGACAGGCGTGCGAGGGCACTGTCTTTTCCTCAGGCCTCTGAAAGAAGGTGTTGTTCATTCTGGGAGAAGATCTTCTCTTGTTCGTGAATCCTGGAAATATCCTCATGGACTTGTCCTGAAAATTTTGTCTCTTCGTTGATTTCCTACTTAATCAAGTTGACATCAATATTAAATTAATCATCATAGCTGCCATATTGCAAAAATAAACCACAAAGTTACCTTGGTGCATTAGTAACCAACAGACCTTGAATGTTAATATCTCTATAAATCCTTCTTTCAAGTAAACAGACTGCTTGAGATTATCTAGCAATAGCAATATTGGATAGCTACTAGAGGCTTCCATTGGATAGAATTTCTCAGAGCCCCTTAGAGAGAATTCCATCTGCCTTCCAGCAGGCTAACTACTGTCGTGGAGTAAGAACAGTTATTTTTTTTTTTCTTTATGGAATGAAGTAAAGTAAAAACTGGGCTGCCAAGATGGGTAAGTGGGCAGAATTGCTTTCTGCCAAGCCTGAAGAACTGAGTTCAGTCTTCACGACCCACAGGGAGGAAAAGAAAATCTAACTCCTGCAAAATTTTCTCTGATCTTTACACCTGCACCATTGCATGTACCTGCACAGGCATAAAATAAATAAACACAATAAAAACAAAACAAAACCAGAAAAGCACTCCACATTTCCACTCCTTTTTAAAGTTCCTTTTAAAATCACAGCTCCTTGGGAGCACTGTTTTGTTTTGTTTTGTTACGTTTATCTTAGAGGGCACTGTGTGGAGGACGGAAGCCAGCTGGCTGGACTTGAAGGGCAGGTTGAATCTCTTTTTCAACATTTAATATTTATGTTCTCTCATATATCCCCAAACATTTGAGGATATTGATGTTACGACTTTATTTTGTTATCTCTGAGTCATTGCACTGCCAGAACCCTCATTTAACTAACTGTGATGAAAGAGCATCCCAGATAGTCTGTCCAACAGAGGACAAGCTGTAAACTTTGCCTTTGAAATTTATCTTTTGTACTTTGATATTTTTGTTACGAAATGTACCCTGTGCTTCACAGGCATGTGGATAAAATGGAATTGCCTTTATATTTATGACCACATTTCAGTGGCTTTAAAAACCTCATCTAGCCTTCCAGCATCTTCTATTCCCAGATTTTCCCAAGACCTTCTGGGAATGCCGACCCCTTACCATGGATCAGTTATGTTATAAGCTCAAACCCAGTGGTTGTATCTATGAAGTGTACCCCATTAGGAGCCCTAGATTTTTTGGAGCCATTCTCTTCAGTTGCTGAGACTAAATCTTTTTCCCAGTCTTTATGCTTTCTGTGCTTATCTCTCACTTGTTATAAAGAAAGAAAATTCCAATCATTCAATTTTACCAATAAAGACTCAGGACTCGGATGCTGGGGTGAAAACCTGTTATGTCAGAGAGGCAGAGAAAGTACCCAGTTGACTTTCCTACTCAGCTGATGTCCCAGAAGGAAAAAGCCCTACCTTTCTCCACACTGCTTTAAATACCCTTCAACTGAATGTCCCCACATTCTACTTCCTGTATGTCTCTCTATTCAACCCCTTTACTCCCTCTATGTTTTTCCCCCATGTTCATTTCCTATCAATCTGGTTGCTTACTCCTCTTCTTGACCTAGTGTTAACTTTATTTAATCATGTTTACAGAAAGCTTGTGGGTAAATTGTGTGTATCAAGGTTGAGACACGCCACAACTATTTGTTTACAACAAACATAAAGTTCTTGGAGTAAAGGTGTGTGCTAGGGTTGAGCCACACTAAACTAGAAACATGTTTTTCCAAAATAAAATCTTGGGGTTCAGAGTGGGATCAAATATCCTGCAACACTCACGGAACTGCCTGCTTGTTTGCTTCTTCATCCAGTGACTCAGTTTCCTCTCAGAAAAGAAGACAGTGTTCCCTTCATCGGATCATATTCAGAAATGAACGAAACAGAGCCCAACTACATGATTTTATCATTTATGATGGTTTTACTCTCTACATGCTTTCTCAGTCACTTTAAGTTACCGTAACAAAATATCATAGTCTGGAAGTCTAACAACCAAGACAAATTTATGTTTATTCATTCTGGAGGCTCCAATCCTCCGTTCAAGGTAGCAAACTAGTTCAATCCTGTTAATAATTCTCTTTCAAATACAGACTAGTATCCCACATCTTCATGAGATAGAAAGGGGGTTAAAGAGATTTTCTGAGATCCCTTCATAAGGACAATAATTCCACATTTGAGGAATTGGCTGTCTCATACTAATGACTTCTTAAGGGTACTGACTTTTAATATTACCTCATTTCGGTTTGGATCTTGCAGCCTCACTTTGGGGGAAGAGAAATATGCAATATGCTCCATTGCAAATGAACATACATAGAGTCGTTCAGATAGAGTCACATTGCAAGGATTATTTCAAAGATAATCCAAAAGGGGTTCAGAAGCACATTTCCAATTGGAACAAAAGTTCAGACATCTTCTTTTTTATGGAAAACTTTCATTCACAAGTATTCCTTTTCTCTTTTGCATAAATAAATGATTTTGTTCTTTTAGCTTCACTGTTGATAATAATTTTGCAAATATAAAGAACAATAAGCATGGTGCAAATTACTCTCCATGAGACTCTTGTTTCATTATGTAAATTTGTGAGATTAAAAATTTACTTTGACTAAGTGTTTTTCACTTTCTCTTAAAATATTCCCAGCTATTGAAAGAAGGAATGACAGTTAATGTCTGTCATTGATTATATCTAATCACAGGTACTTACTAAGCAAGTCTTACTAAGCAAGTCTCTTGCAAATGTTTATTTTCTTTTTTTTGTTTTTTTTAATTTAATTTTATTTATGTATTTATTTATTACAATTTTTACACTTTGTATCCCAGCTGCAGCCCCCTCTCTTGTCTCCTCCCAGTCCGACCCTCCCTTCCTCTTCTCCCTCTATGCCCTTTCCATAGTCCTCTGATAGGGTAGAACCTCCTCTCTTTCTTTCTGACCCTAGCTTATCAGGGCTGGCTGCATCATCTTCCTCTGTGGCCTGGCAAGGCTGAATGCCTCCCCCTTGGGGGGGAGGTGATCAAAGAGCCAGCCACTGAATTCATGTCAGAGACAGCCCCTGTACATTTTACTAGGAAACTCACATGGAAACTGAGCAGCCAATACATAACCCAGAAGCATATGATATATACTCACTTATAAGTGGATATTAGCCGTATAATATACTAAAATCTATAGTCCTAAAGAAGCTAAACAACAAGGACCCTAGGGAAGATGCTCAATCCTCATTCAGAAGGGAAAACAGTATAGACATCAGAAGTAGGAAAAGATAAGGAACAGGACAGGAGCCTTCTACAGAGGTCCTCTGAAAGACTCTACCCACCACGGTATCGCAGGAGATACAGAGACTCATAGCCAAACCTTGGGCAGAGTGCAGAAATCTTTATGGAAGAAGGGGGAGTTAGAAAGACCTGGAGAGAACAGGAACTCCACAAGGGGAACAGCAAAGCCAAAAATCTGGCCCCACAGGTAGTCTGCAGAGACCGACATTCCAACCAAGGACCATGCATGGAGAGGACCTAGATCCCCTGTTCAAATGAAACCCATTAGCTGCTCAGCATCCTGCTTTCTTAGAGTTCCCCACAGTCTTATAATCTTTCCTCCCCATGTTCTGTGACAGTTCCTGAACCTTGGGAGGGGGAGTGTGATATATAAATACCATTTAGGAGTGAGCACTCCATACTCTCTTATTCTCTGCACAATGACCAATTGTGGTTCTTTATGATAATTGTCATCTACTGCACAAGATTCTCTGAGGGTTGAGAGATTCACTAATCTATAATATAATAAATCATGATGAGTCATTTTAACAGTATGTTATTTAGCAAAAAAGTAGTAACAGTTTCTCCTTTGGGACCTTTGATCTCTGTAGCCACAGGTTCTTGGTTCTTTATACATTTTGTATTCATATCATTATTCTTAGGTGTGTTTTATTCCAGTCCTTTCTTTCTTTGCATTTCAATTTTACATGTCTATTACACCTAAAGCTCAGAGACTGCCTCTTCAAATATATCCACTCTACAAAGCAATTCATCAAAAGCATTTTTATTGCTATTGCAGTTCTATTTCTTCTTAGCTCATGTAAATGTTTATTTTCTTTGTGATAGAATATTTGGATATTGAGAATTAATGAATTAATTTATCCAAAGTATTCTGCACCAAGTGTATACACACTATGAAGAAAGGAGAACAATAAAATACAGAGGTCCTGTCATTTGAAGAATAGGTATGGACAATCACTAGCCAACTGTCTTCAAATCTGGAATAATTATCTTAATAAAAAATGGCGTAGATTTAGCTAATAAAAAAGTCTGAAAATTATGTAGTAAGTTTTCCTTGACCCTCTTCATCTTAGTCATGCATGCTGTGGTATTTTTATTTAGATAATATTTACTACAATTATGGTATGGGTTAGAGAGACTTGGACTTTGGATGAAATATATATAATCAATATTCATTGTGTTGTTTGTTTGATTATGGTTTCTTTTGAGACTAGGAATTGACCCAGGGCCTTATGTATACTAAGCAAGAGTTTTACAACTAAGAAATATTCCTAGGCTTCTTTTTACTTCTTATTTTGAAACAGGGTCTCACTAAGCTGCACAGCCTGGCCTTGAACTCACTCTGTAGTCCAGATGGTCCTTGGGTTTGCACTCCTCCTGCCCCAGCCTCCTGCATAGCTGGGATTATAGGCATGTACTGTGAGACAGACCAGACTCAGTCCTAGCTTTAAGGAGTTTATGATCAGAAGAACATATGCACATAAAGTATGTGAGTGTCCACTACATTATCAAGACCATGTAAGGGTCTGAGATTTGACCCTACTTTAAAGCTTAATGAATGGTCATGTTGCTGTTTCATACATGATAGCCGAAGGCAAACAGGTTCTTGGCCAGAGAAAAGGACTATGTTACTCACAACACAGGAGACTAGGTAAGCTCATTCCCTGTAGATTTCTTAGCTACCCACCAAGTTCTATAAGCCTGAAATGGAAGGTAAGTGTGCTCCCTCTTGGTTTTTATAATCACTGACAAGGTACACACGTGAGAATCTCACACTAAAGAGGCAGCTAGAAAAGTTGCCCAGCTTTCACCCAACAGATCAAATCATCATTATTATCAAAATAAATTGGGAAACCACTCCTTTTCCTTCCCTCAGAAGGAAAAAATATCTATTATAAATAGTTTGCTCCTGTCCTGTTCCCTGTTTTCTCCCTCTTCCGATGTCCATCCTCTTTGCCTTTCTGAGTGAGGATTGAGCATCTTACCCATAGTCCTTCTTCTTGATTAGCTTCTTCAGGTGTACAGATTTTAGTATGTTTACCCTATATTATATGTCTAATATCCACTTATGAGTGAATATATACCCTGTGTGTCTTTCTGCTTCAGGGATACCTCACTCGGGATGATCTTTTCTAGTTCCCACCATTAACCTGCAAATTTCATGATTTCCTTGTTTTTAATTGCTGAGTAGTATTCCATTGTGTAAATGTACCACAATTTCTGTATCCATTCCTCAAGGGAAGGGCATCTGGGTTGTTTCTAACTTCTGTCTATTACAATAAAGCTGCTACAAACATGGTTAAACAAATGTCCCTGTATACTTGAGCATGTTTTGGATATAAGCCTAGGAGTGGTATCGCTGGATCTTAAAGTAGCACTATTCCTAAATGTCTGAGAAAGTGATGGATTGTCAGTACAGGAACCTACCACAGAGGGCTTCTGAAAGAGGTATCAAAGCAGATGCTGAGACTTATAACCAAACCTTGGGCAGAGTGCAGGTAATCTCATGAAAGAAGGGGGAGATAGTAAGACCTGGAGAGGACAGGAGCTCCACAAGGGGAGCAACAGAACCAAAATATCTGGGCACAGGCATCTTTTCTGAGACTGATACTCCAACCAAGGAGCATTCCTAGAGATAACCTAGAACCCCTGCACAGATGTAGCCCATGGCAGTTCAGTGTCCAAGTGGGTTCCTTAGCAATTGGAACAGAGACTGTCTCTGACAGGAACTGATTAGCCTGCTCTTTGATTACCTCCCCCTCAGCAGGGTGCAGCCTTACCAGGCCACAGAGGAAGACAATACAGCCAGTCCTGATGAGACCTGATAGGCTAGGGTCAGAGGGAAGGAAAGAAGGACCTCCCCTATCAATGGACTGGGGGAAGGGCATGGGTGAAGAAGAGGGAGAGAAGGCGGGATTGGGAGGGGAGGAGGGAGGGAGCTACAGGTGGGATACAAAGTGAATAAACTGTAATTAATAAAAATAAAAAACAAAAACAAAAAGAAGATATTGTTCTTTGTAATATTGTAAATGGGTCAATATTCAAAGATAGTGATAGTTATCAAAGGTCATAAATTATTTGTATTTAGTCTGCTTTGTAAACTAAAGTCACAGTTGCATCACTGTTTCTGGCAAATTAAAAAATAGTTTGTTGTTTAGAAATAATTTTTAAAACATAACCTAAGAAAAACATCTCAATATCTTTAATCAAATGAAAACATTAGGGACCCATGCAGAATGATAACCCCAACTTTTAACAATTAACAGTGAGATATATTCTGTAGAAGATCCGTGTGTGTGCTACAGAGGAGTTAAAAAAGGGGGGGTTCTGATGACAGTGTCCTTTGCTTTACAGAATCCTTTTAGTTTCATGAGGTCCCATATTCTCATATTCTTTTACTTACATCTATGCTTATGATAGTGAACCATTACCACTGTTCCAATCTCCTGGGCTCAAATCATTTTTGTGTATTATCTTTTTTTTTTTTTTTTTTTTTTTTGGTAAACTTTCACTCAGCTACTATCTGCTGAGTCAGTATTTATTCTAATTTTCCTGATATCTGTTGTCTATTTTGAAGCCACAGTGCTTGAGTGCTGGACAGAATCTTTGTGGAGCATTTTGGGTTCCCTGAGCATTCTCCCTGAGAATTCCCATGAATCTAGAGGTAGTTCTTCCATGTAAATCTTTGTGTAAGACTGAATGTGACTGTATATTATCACCCTCATGTGGAATTCATTTAATTCAATAGTTCTCAGTCATTAAAGTGACTTCTCTCCTTTCCACTGCTGGAAACGGATTGATGGGCAAATGTGCTCAGCATTTTGGGGCCTCTTTTTAGATTTCACAGCATTTCCTGGATCTGTTATACCTGGAGATTGTAGACTCATTGGCTGACAAAGTATTAGGTATCTGTGATTGTTTGGGTAGGAATGGCCCCCGTAGACTCATAGATTTGAATGCGTGGTTACCAGGGAGTTGCACTATAAGGAGGTATGGCCTTGTTGGAGAAAGTGTCACTGGGGGATGGGTTTTGAGGTTTCAAATGCTCAAGCCAAGCCCAGTGTCTCTCTTTCCCTGCCTGTTGTCTATCTGTTTGGATATAGAACTCTCAGATACTCTTCAGTACCATGTCTGCCTGCATGCTGCCATGCTTCCCAACATAATGACAGTGGACTAAACCACTGAACTGTAAGACAACCCCAATTAAATGATTTCTTTATAAGAGTTTCTGTTGTCATGGTGTCTCTTCATGGCAACAGAACGCTGGGTAAGACAGAAGTTGGTACCAGAAACTAGAGTATTTCTGATAGTCCTGACCATGATTTTGTTGGAGGAATATGAGACACTTTGTGACTCTGGGTTAGGAAAACAGTTGAACGCTTCAAGCAGGGTTTAATGGGCATTCTAGGAGGAACATGGAAGACAATGGTGCTAAGGTCGATTTTCATAAGGGAAAAATGTTAGCATCTGGCCTAGAAGTCATTCTTGTGATATTTTGCCAAAGAATGTTTCTAATTTTTGCCCTTGTTGGAAAAGTCTGTCTAAACCTAAATTGAAGAGTTCTGAATTAATGATGATGTTGGCAGAGGAGGTTTAAAGCAGCCTAGTATTGACTGTGTTGCTTGGTTATTAGTGGCCATGCTTATGTAGATGTATAATGGAAAAAAAAAGGAGGGTAAACAAGGAAAAATACAAAATGTACAGTTTGGGAAGAAAAAAGGGCACCAGGAAGAATGGTGGAACTATGTCCTGTGCTCCAGGAGATAAATGAATTAGAGACAAGTTTGATGTTACGTGAAATAAAGAGAGTGGTTACCGGGGCAACACACCACAAAGTTAAGCTTTTTTAAAGGAATTAAAAAGAAAATGTTTAGATAAGGTGTGGTGGAACAGGCCTTTAATTCCAGCCCTTGGGAGGTAGAGGCAGGCCACTCTGAGTTCTAGGCCAGCCTAGCGGATAGCCAGGCTTAGGCAGTGAAGGAAACCATCCTTTGTTCCAGCACCAGGAAGCTTCAGCCATGTAGTTCTAGCTTTAGAGTCAAGGATACAAGGAAGTGGTTGTGGAATCCCCCTCCGCAACCAAGGAAAGCTGCTGAGACCAGGTGCTTGTCAGGTATATCCCTGCATGGAGGCCTTCAAGGAACTTTTTGTGAAGCTAGGATTAGGTCTTTGAGACCCTAAGATGTTGGAGATGCCAGAATTGTGGGATAACTGCCCAAGGAGAGCTGCTAACAGGAAATAGAACCAGCCCAAGAGAGAGAAGTGTGTCACAGTCAACAAAGCTGACATTTCTTTCAGCTGTGGAGATCTGAACGGCCCTTTGACATCAGACACGGAAATTAGGTTTTGAGTTTGCCTAGCTGGCCTCCAGTCTTGCTTTCACACTGGACAGTATTTGCTCAATATGCTTCCTCTTCTTTTTGGAATGGTAATCTATATTCTATGCCACTGTATGTTGGAAGTATGTGATTTGCTTTTTAATTTTGATTTTACAGGGGTTACAGTTAAGAGATTTCCATGAGTCTCAGAAGAGAGTTTGAACTTTGGGATTTTAAACAGTGTTGAGACTGTTATAGACTATGTAGACTTTGAAGTTGGATTGGATTTTTTTTTATTATAATATGGCTACAAGCCTATAGGGACCAGGGAGTGGAAGGTGGCAGTTTGAATATGTATGTCTCCATAGACTCATAGATTTGAATGCTTGGTCACCAGGAAGTGGAACTGTCAGGAGGTATGTATGGCTTTGTTCTAGGAAGTATGTCACTGGGGGTGGGCTTTGAGTTTTAAAATGCTCAAGCCAGGCCCAGTGATCTTCTTCTGCTTGTTGCCTCCCTGTCTGGATGTAGAACTCTCAGAGGCTCTCCAGCACCACGTGTGGCTACATGCTACCACGTCTTCTGCCTTTAGGACAAGCGACTAAACCTGTGTACTGTCAGCCAGTCCCAGTGAAATAATTGTTCCTATTAGAGTTGCTGTGGTTATGGTGTCTCTTCACAGCAATAGAACGTTAACTAATGCAGTGTCATGTTGATAATCTTATACCAAGTATTTTGGTTGAAGCTCCCCACTCATCTCCCCGTTCCTTTGTCATTCTCTTACATCCTCCCAGAACCCACTCTTAGTTACCCTTAGGGGTGTCCTTTTTCTCTCACTGCCCTACCTCTTCCTCTTGTTCCCTCTCAATCTTATTCCAGATGTTTACCTATGTTTATACCCATTTATGTACATACACATAAATGTTACAAATTAGGATATGTATATGATAGGAAACATGTACTTATTGTCTTTCTGAATTTTGGTCCCCTCTATTAATATTGTACTTCTCAGTTCTGTCTATTTTTTCTAATCAATGGTTCTTTACAACTAAGTAAAATTCCGCCGTGCACATGTACATTTTCATTATCTATTTATCTTTTTAAAATTTAAAGGTTAAAAAAAATGTGTATGCTTGTGTGAGTTTATGTGTACATATGCATATAATGTCCTCGAGGCCAGAAGAGGGCATCGGATCCTCTATAGCTGGGGTTACAGCCTGACTTAGACGCTGGAAACTGAACTCAGGTCCTTACAAAAGCAACACGCACTTTCAACCTCTGGGCCATCTCTCCAGTCCGTTATTCATCTGTTGACAGGCACACATGTTGTGGGGAACACTTTCAACACATCTGGGAAACTGTGGGGATCAGGAACGGGGGAAGGGAGATGAGTGGCAACGGAGCCCATGCAGAATCCCGGGAATCAGACTCAAGGTGCAGATCTAACTTTACTGTGCAGTGCATAGGTCTTTTTACAGTTAAAGGGCCAATCATACCATCCCATGCTAGCCTCAAGCACCAATGACTATCAATCTGGTTGGTGTAACTACAAGGAAATGCAGGGGCAAGGTCAACTCAGGAGAGTTCAATAAAGAGGGGGGAAGCAGCCACCGCCCTAACCTTGGATCTATTTTGAGACTTCACTAGCGTGCCAGAGTCCCCAGTAGATCAACACTGTGCACAGTGTATCAGGATCATTGGAGGAGCCCTAGGAGCTGCTGCCATTTCACTCGCCATTCCCTAAGGGCCTCCGTAAGGCTTATTTTGACACTGTCCAAGGAAACACAGGCAAGTGTTTATTAGAATAGAATTTTTCGATCATCTCTCCACTTAGTTTTTTGTTTATATTTCAATAATTCTTTTTCACTTAGCTCTTATAGTTTTATAGATAAGTGTTGTGTTCTGGGTGGAAGCTGAGATAAGTCACTTCAGAGACAGAAGCTTACAATGCAAGCTTTATTTTCTGAGTGTGTAGGGAGTCGGCCAGTTCAGGATCTGAACCTCTTCCCCAAAGGGAGACTGTACAATATTTTTAAAGGATGGGAACAGGAGCAGGGTAGGCTGTTGCATTGACCAGTCATATTTTGACACAAAGGATTGAGCGAGGAAGTAAAAGTGGGTGACCCGTCCTTTCTAGCTCACCTGGTTTCAGGACTCAGTTCCTTGCAGCCAGGTCCCCTCTTAGACTTTGGCCTGCAATTTAGGATGATAAGGGAACAAAAGGTTGGACAAGCTGCACATAGTTAATTAAGTCAAGAAAAGCAAGATGGAAAAAGATAGAACTTGTTCCTAAGACAGCTGGACTCGGGAAACTGTCTCCTAACAATAAGTTTTTTCCTGGATTATTTATAATTGCTATTGCAAATAGGATAATTGAGGTTATAGTTCAATGAAACTATTGTTAATATGTAAGAAAAGCATTAGTTTTTGTTCTTGATCTGTCTACATTATTGAAACTAATTTTTCTTATGTAGCGTCTGTTTAATCTCTTTTTTACTCAGTAAGGTAGTTACCCACCGTGCTTGTAGAGGGTACAGGTTCTTATGATTTCAGACAGCACTAGGGAATCCAGAAGTGTTAACATACAGGTTTTTCAATATACGGAAGGGATTTATACCGGTTTCCATCTGGAAAGCTGCGAACAGATATGGTTTATAACCTGTGGTCTTTGCTCGCTGTGAGGTCATCCCTCACCCGAATCTCCCAGACTACCATGTTTAAACAAGACTCCTGAGCACTCTTTCTCAGTCAGTAAAGCCCATTCTTATGGAAGACGTGTCAGTACTCTACAAGAGTTTGCTATTATGCTCACCCCAGATGTTTCTCCTTAGAATGAACCTCATTTCTCAGTCAATAGAAACCATTCTTATGGAATAGGTGACATATACTGTGAAAAGTCCGTGTCTTTAGATTTTTATGGTTTTCCATAAGTCTTAACTTTATACTTTGAAGGCATCTATTAGTTTCAAAAACATTTCTAATTTTTTTTTTTTTTTAATGACAGGCTTTCATTCTGGAGCCCAGTCTAGCATAGAAATCGCTCTGTACCCAAGGGTGGCCATGAACCTGAAACCATTTTGACACAGCCTACTGAATACTGGGATTAAAAGTATGAACCATGATTTTCACCTTATGAAATACCTGTTGACAGAAACATTTTGTCAGAGTGAAAGCTGCTTTATTTATGTGGTGGCTTGTATTTTAAATTCTTCTTGAGTGGATCTAACGCTATACCTATTTTTATTGTAGAACTGAAATTTGATGATGGAGCACATACCCAACAATGTGCTATGTTTTTTTTGTTTTTGATGTTGCAAGTCTTTTTTTATAAAATTTTTATAGTTTCATAATTTATAGATTAGCTCATACTTTTTATTTTAAAACATTAATTACTAAATACAATTAACTATCAGATACTTTATCATTTTGAAACTATTGTAAATGAAATATTTTCATGTTCATTTATAAATTCTATTGATAGGCAAAAATATTTTTGTTTATACATGCAACACTTAGTTAACCTATCAAATTATCTTTAATTTAGACATGTTCTAGTTTTGTTTTATACTGAGTACCTATAGATTTTAAAGTACCCAATGATACCATCAAACACATGAAAAAGTTTTAAGTCACCTCTGTCACTTTTGTGAGTATCTTCATTCTATATTGAATTTTCTAGGATCGTAGACACAACAGTGAATACACATTATGATTTTCTTTTGTATTTTCTGGCAACTTGAAATTTTGATTTTGTTTTACTACCACTTGGGTTTTAATAAACAATTTTAAAGTTGTGTTGCAGTAATTGAGAGGCCGCTGACTGGATTATGAAGTATATTTCTCCAATCAATGGCTTCATTCAGAAATGGAATCGTAATTTGATTACATGACTAGAAGAATGTGTAAGATGTCAGTGTGGAGGAAGCTGGTTACTGGGGCTGTGCCTTTGAAGGCATATTTTAGCTTTTGCTTTGCACTCTGGACCCCATGACATAAGCAGCTCTTGCAGTTACAGCTCCCTTCTGCCATATGTTCTGCTTTCCCACAGGCTTGGAAAGAGCCGAGCTTGTTCTCCACAGACAGAATCCTCTGAGTCTCCAAGCCAAAAAGTGTAAGTTGTTTTCCTCAACAGTGAGATTCTGACTATGCAACCATCCATTTATTGAAACTGCTTTATTGTGTTCTCACCGTCTGTCTCTTCATCCATCATCTGATATTATCACTTGATGCTTTTAGGAGTGAATTTCACATTCTAGACAGTTCCTCTTGATACTTCATTATGACTATCACTATCACTAACTGCAATTCAATGTATTTATAGCTTTTTCTCTTAAAATGTCTATACAATTTATATATGAAATGAACAAATTATAATTGTATGTTCACTTTTAAACATATACATGCAGTAGAAATTAATATAAACAAACACTTATGAAGATTAAAAATGTTGTTATGAAATCAATGAGTGTTCCATTGTTCTCAACTCTCAGGTAGTCAGTTATTATTTTGAATAATTCTTTTTCATCAAATTATTTGTTCCAATTCTAGAGATTAATGTAAAAGGAAACATGTGTCCTATGTTATTTTTTGTGTTGGGCTTTTTTATATAACATAAAATGCATACATTTTGTTACCTTGAATTGTCTCAGTGATTATATGTTTCTATTTAATGCAGTAAACTTGTTTGTCCATGCTCCTGTCTTTAGACATTAGAGTAATGCAAAGACGATTGCATTAGTCTTTGGAACATGTATTTTTTATCTTGTATTCACTAGGGCCTTGAGACATTTCTGTGAGGAAAAAAAAAGGCTACTGTGGTTTCTTTTAAAGTGTGGTTCACATAAAAAAGCTGTAACAATATCTAAGTAAAAGGAATCATTCAATTAACATTTGCTGAATACTTACTTGCTGGGTGTTATTGTTTGTGCATGTGTGCCTTATTTATTTTGAGTGGTGTCTTAATAAAATTTCCTTTCCTTTTTTTTTGAGATATTTTCAAGTACTTTTGTCCACTTATTTTCACATATTCCTACTGAGTCTAACCGGAGGTGCTACCAATATCACTCTAATCAGCTCCTCTACAATGTCTTCCTTGCTAACTTGTCAGGGAACACAGTTAGATACATGGCTTTCCTGCTGCAGACCATCGATAGCTTCCCACTGCACTGCGAATAAAGTCCATCTCCTGAGTGTGACCAGAGCCCATAAGTGTGCTGCTTACCTCCCAACCTCATTGCAAGCTGGTTGCTCCCTTTCCTTTAATATGCATTTTTCCTAATATGCATTTTCCTTTATCCTTCTTCCCTGCCTGAAACTTTTTATGCTATCCTTTTCACATAGTTCAGGCCAGTTAAAAGTTATCCTTGCAGAGAGAATCTTTTTTATCGACTAGGTTTTTGGTCCTTTTGAAATACTTGAATACTTTCCATTATGTGAAATGATCTTTGTTTATGTGCTTACTTGATTAAGGAAGAAATCTGCATCTTGTGTTTAATCTGCGGATCAAATTGCTGTGAGCTTTAATTCAGTTATCTATCTTCTGCTCTATGATGATATATTGTTAGTGTTTAAAGTGGTGTACAGATACTCCATGGGGAACATAAACATTGACAGCTTTAAGAGAAATCTTCTTCCAGTCCAGCTCCTATTATGTACTCTTTCTTAAAATTGATCTGCTCAGAAACCTATTGTTCACATTCTTTCCTAGCTGCCATCCATCAATAGTCTCCACATTACACTTTAGAATACAAAGCTCATTTTTTGGGATATCAAAAATGTTTTACTTAGAAATGTTAGCACTCAGGTGGGGAGAGGAGAGCTGTTTTGGGAGCAGCAGATAGTCTTGTCATCCAGGTTGTTTCCAATTAACTTTTTAATATAAGGAAAGACTGGATACAAGTGAATGACCTGTGATTAAAATAAAGTAAAATAAAAGAAAGAAAAAAATATATGGAAAGACTGCATGTAATTAAATATACAGGCTTTGTAAAAGTAACTTTCACTTGTCAGATGTAATTGTCATCTGCCAGATCCAAACATAACTTTTATTTTCCCGATTTGATTGTTGTCTTGAAGGCTACTGTTGAATAAGCTTACCCTTTCTAGTTCTTTCTGAACTCTAGCTGGCTGGTTCAACTCAGCTGTTCTGGCTTAAACTACTATCCAAGCTAACTGATTCAGTCTGGCTTCTCTCCGCTTCTCACTGAATTGCTCTGCTTGGCCTCAAACTAACTCTGGCAATTTGTCTTATCTTAAGGTTTCTTCTTATTCTCTGGCTTCAACTGCCTCTGTTTACCTGCACTGAACTCTCCATGAACTCCCTAAAGCACTCAGCTTCACTGCACTGCACTCATCGCATTGACTCCCAACTGACTAAGCTCAGTTGAAGTGCTGGGACTGACTGAACTGATTCAACTCTGTGAACGCTACTGTATTGTCTTTTCTACTCTCTCTCTACTGTACCCTACTCTGCTGTCTCTGCTCTATGGCAGTGCTCTTAGGTAGCTTCTCTTTTTCATGCTCTTCTAATGAGAGTTGGGTGTATCCTAGTCTGTCAAAACTTTCTCTGATGTTTCACCTTGTCTGCCCCTCAACTAGAAGTCACTTTCAAACCTGCCTGCTTCCTTCTATAAACTAACCTTACTTTCATTGTTTGGGATTAATGGTATATACAAAGGGTATGTCTGCATTCCAGCTGCATCACATAGACCTTGAAGACCTTTGGATGTGATTCCTTGACAGAGCAGCCATGTTGTTGAATTAAAATGCCCCTACAAGAATGCCCTTGCAGAAGATTCAGGATTAGTTCCCAGCACCCATATGGCTAGGCTACTCACAACCATCAGTAACTCTAGTTCTAAGGGATCCAGCACCCTTTTCTGGCCTTCTCAGGTAGGCATGCACTAAACATACATACATGTAGGTAAATGAGATTCATACACATACAAGTATAAACAAATCAATGAATAACTAGTATTTTGAAGTGGTTTATTCATATATAGCTTTCAGACAATTCAGAAACTTCAACAGATTGAACATCTTTAAAAGCAACCCAACCCCCTCCTCCTTATGACTCAGGAACTGTGTGTTCTGGCCTGCCATCATTTAAGAAGTTAAGCAGCCGGTTGTGGTGATCCACGCCTGTAATCCCAGCAATCAGGGAGGCAGAGACAAAAGGATCTTTGTGAGTTTGAGGCAAGCCTAGTCTAGAAAACAAGTCCAGGATAGCCAAGGGTACACAGAGTAACCCTGTCTCAAAAACAGAACAACAAAAACAAAACAAGAAAGTTAATAAACAAACAAACAAAAACCAAACCACTAAAGATCCATAAAATGAAACCAAAAGAAAGATGTTGGGCCTAATAGTAGATGGACATCTTGATCTTCTGAAATCTTCCAGAGGCATGATCCAAAAGCACACATCAAGCCAGGGATGAGGAAGAAGTTAGTTTACAAAGCCAGATAGAATGGAAAAGTACACCAGAATGCAGAAAATAAAAATTCACAAATTCTCATGCACTGAGGTCGTAACTCAGTTTGCTGCGGTATAACCCCCCCCCATTTTGACTCCATCCTGTTTGAACATGTGAGTTTCTTGTGTTAATTAAATGAGGTGCAGTTACATTTACACCACTTTCAGTATTTAGCATTCTTAAATTTGGCCTCTCGTCTCTGAGGTTCCTTTTTAATGTTCAGAGTGTGGGTTTCATCATGGCCTCTTCAGGCTGGAGCTCTCTGAATTTCCTGTCTTCGTGTCTTTCGTCTCTCTGTCTTCTCAGGTGTTTGTGTTTTGGAACTCAGTATCTGTGCCTCCACTTTCTAGTGGCCACATGAGCTGGGTGGTAATGACTCCTCTGTCCACATCACTTCTTCTCAGACTGATCCTTTGTCAGAACCATGCCGACCTATGGATTTCTCTCTTCTCTGAGTAGCTGCTCAAGCTGGAAACACTGTAAACCCCTGCAGCTATAGCTACTTTTGAAACTGCCTGTGTTTCTGTCTTCTGGGATTGACCCTGTTGTCATTCTGTGCCTTACTGCAGGACCATGTTAAAACAGAAAAGAACCCAAGATGTACTGAAGTCTCTGCAAATCCCTCGAAATGTCAATGGACTTTCATTTTAACCACATTGTGTGTGTATATGTGTGTTTCTGTGTGTGCATGTGTGTACATATCTATCTTCAATATACTGAAACCACAATCACCACTTATATCATTTCTATTTTACAATTTGGTATTTGTCCTCTTAATCTCATGTTATCTCTTATTGATTAAGAAAAAAGCATCTTACATCAATCTTCTTCCTTGTATATTCTATTTAAAATATAGACATCAAGAAATTAGGACCATGCATGGACTAGACCTAGGCAGCATACACAGATGTAGCCAAGCTTCATGTGTGTTCCCTAATGAGGGGAGTGGGAGCTATCTCTGACATGGCCTTTATTGGCTGCTTTTTTTATCACTTCCCTCCCCCCAGGGGGGAGCTGCCTCACGAGGTCACTGGGAAGAAGATATAGTCAGTCCTGATTGGACTTGATGAACTGGGGTAGGTTGTTGGGGGGGGGATTCCTTTCTCCAGAAGAATAGGGGAAAGGGGATGGAGAAGAGGAAGGGAGGGTGGGATTGGGAGGAGAGAAGGGAGGAGGCTACAATCAGGATGTAGAGTAAATAAATAAATAAAATAATTAAAAAGAAATTAGATTTGAGAAGTAAAAAAGAATGAAAAAAATCAAAGAAGGAGAAGAATTTTTATTTTCTTTCTTCTTTTAAACATGTTTTCACACTGAGTGCATGAATGACATACCATCTTAGAAAATCTTCTCCAAAATCCTCACTCTCTGAGTGTGGATTATAAATTTTCATTTGTTACATAAAACTTCCCCTGTAGCTGAGTAGCTGCAGACAATCTAGTTATTTTTGTTATAGCAACTATCTTTACCTTTGTATTAATTTTAAAATTTTGCATGATTATCTTAGATACTGACATTTTAAATGGATTTTTATTTTAAATAAGAAGGGCCATCCCATGAGTCATACTGGGCAGACTGCTCAGACCCTGAATAATCATTTAGCCAATGTAGCTCATGCCTTAGTTGTACATAAAGGAATTAATGCACAACTAAAAGGAAGCTTGATGGTGTTCAATCAGAGGATTGACCTCGTGCAGGAGCAAATTGATACCCTATGGCAAATCGCTCAACTTGGCTGTCAATGAAAATATGCTGGACTTTGAGTCACTAGCATATAACATGAGAATTTTTCCTGTGCTGCAAATCTGTCTAAACAATTGTCGAGCTATATTTTAGGTAATTGGACTGGAGAATTCGATACTACAATGGAGCAGCTGACAGTGGCCATTGTCACAGTAAATTCTACCAGAGTGGACGCAGGACTAGCCACAGGATTATCATCATGGATTGCTGCAGCCATGAATCATCTGAAGGAATGGGTGGGTGTGGGAGCATTAGCAGGCCTTCTGGTGTTGGTCTCCTTGGTTTGCCTGTGGTATATATGCAAGACTAGAGTCTCACAACAGCGTAATGCAGCCATGACCATTCAGACCTTTACAGCCATTGAAGCAGGACAGTCTCCCCAAGCATAGTTGGCTACCATAAAAAGCTAAAATGTTATGCTCAGGATGCGAGGCTAAGCACTGCACTCAGGGTCAGCCGCTTTGGACCCAGAGAAGAGCATGTCTGATTGCATGAGGGTTGATGCCCCAGGTCCCGCCTCTGAGAAAAAGGTATCAGACGGGTCTGATGCTCTTTGGGTGGATGACACCTAAATGAACATCAGTACAAAGTCCCAATTTATTTCTAATATCAGAGATCAGACCTCTACTCTTGCCTGATGCGTCTAAAACAAAAAGGGGGAACTGTAGAGAGCTGCGGAATGCTATGCCTTAAAGATGGAGCTGGTTTCCGCCTTCCACCTTCTCGATGGTGAGTGCTCTCTGTCACAAACAATTCCACATTTGGCTAAGGCTGAGGATCTGGCTTGCTTCCATGTATGTGGACCTATCTGCATTGCCCACGTGGCACGCTGGGGTTGGCTACCCAGAGGCTATTTAAGCTGTGGGCTGGCTTTCCCCAGGGTCAGATGATTGTTCAAGGTTCCTGAATAAACTGCATTGAAAAAAAAAAAAAAAAAAAAAGGAAGGGCCATCCATGAAGAGCTAAGTACTTAATATATGTGCTTAAGCCCTGGAGATGAATGAAAGTCCTGCACTTTGCAAGGGGGAGTGGCAACAGACAGGCTGCTCCCTTCCAGCTCCCCCTCGACCTCTGTGCTCATGTGACAGGCTGTGTAGTCTTTCTGTGATATTTAATTTCTCTCGGTACCTCAAACACCTGTCATTTCCACAATTCTTTCCGTTCAGTAGAAATGATCCAGTTTTCTCTTCCATTTCCCGATTCAATTATATCCCACAACATTTAGAGGGTATTTGTCATGCCACATGACATTTTATAGATAATCTTGTAATTATCTTCTCTTTAAAGCAGCAACTTCTATAATGGTTATTTTGCTGTGTGTGTGTGTGTGTGTGTGTGTGTGTGCGCGCGTGCGTGTGTGTGTGTGTGTGTGTGTGTGTGTGTATGTTTTCCTTAAGCTTTAGCAAGGCAGTTTATCTTCAGCCTTGTCATTTTTATGTGGGTGCATGCATGTGTATGTCATGTATGTGGGTGTCCCTGGAGGTCAGAGGAATGTATTAGATACCCTGGAGCTCGAGTTAGAGGCAGTTGTGTTCTGTCTGTCATGGGTTCTGGGAACCCAATTCAGATCCTCTGGAAAAGTAGCAGCAAGTGCATTTAACCACTAAGCTATCTCTCTAGTACCCGACACTGTCATTTTTTACTAGTTATTTTTATTTCATAATTTTTTATTTATTTACCTTGTATCCCAGCCCTCATCCCCTTCCAATCCTGCTCTCCCTCTTCTCCTCCCATTTCTCCTCCCATGCCCCTCCCCCAGTCCACTGATAGAACATTGTCATTTTTTAAAATGACAGTCATAGTGTGAGGTACAGTGTGGATCCACATCACTTATATAAAAAGGAAGGTGGAAATGATAGCTGGCCTGTTACCCCAGTGTTCAGATGATGGGTTCGGGAGATCCGTGAGGCAAGCTAGCTAGAAATTCCTAGAGCTAGCAGTGAGAGACCCCCGCCTTAGTAAATAGAGAACAACTATAGCAGACACCAGAAGTCACTTTCTGGCTTCTCTTTCTCTCTCATACACACACATACACATACAGACACACATACATACACCCCACTATCAACAAACATACATACACAAAAAGAGTGGTAAGACTATCAGAAGCCCTCCTGTATACAAAAGCCAAAGGGCTGAGAAAGAAATTAGAGAAACAATACCCTTCATATTAGCCACAAATAACATAAAGTACCTTGGTATAAATGTAACTAAACAAATGAAAGACTTGTATGAAAAAAACAAAACAAAACAAAACAAAACTTAAAGTCTCTGAAGAAAGAAATTGAAGAAGATATCAGAAGATGGAAAGATCTTCTGTGCTATGGATTATTAAGATTAACATAGGAAAAATGGCCATCCTACCAAAAGCAATCTACATATTCAATGCAATTCCTGTCAAAATACCAACACAATTCTTTACAGACTTTGAAAGAATAGTTCTCAAATTCATATGGAAAAACAATCAAACAAACAAACAAAAAACCCAGAATTGCTAAAACAACACTGTACAATAAAAGAATTTCTGGAGGTATCTCCATCCCTGATCTCAAGCTGTACTATAGAACAACAGTAATAAAATACATATGGTACTGGCATAGAAACAGACTGGTAGATCAATGGAATCAAATAGAACACCCAGAAATAAACCCACAAACCTACAGACACCTGATTTTTTTTTATTTTTTTCTTTGTTTTTCTTTTTTTTCTGATTTTTTACAAAGAAGACAAAAGCATACAATGGAAAAGAGACAGCATCTTCAACAAATGGTGCTGCTCTAACTGGATGTCTTTATGTAGAAATATGCAAATAGAGCCATATTTATACCCTGCACAAGAGTAAAAGTCCAAGTGGATCGAAGACCTCAACATAAAACCAGACACACTAAACCTGTTAGAAGAAAAAGTGGGGAAGATCCTTGACCTCATTGGCACAGGAGACAACTTCCTGAACAGAACACCAACAGTACAGATTCTAAGATCAACAATTAATAAATGGGACCTCATGAAACTGAAAAGCTTCTGTAAAGCAAAAGACACT
Source organism: Meriones unguiculatus (assembly GCF_030254825.1). NCBI lineage: Eukaryota > Metazoa > Chordata > Mammalia > Rodentia > Muridae > Meriones > Meriones unguiculatus. The sequence goes on from NC_083368.1 coordinate 41,534,287, forward strand.
GTCAACAAAACAAAAGAACGTTAGCCTACAGACTGGGAAAATGCCTTTACCAACCCTATATCTGACAGAGGGTTAATATCCAGAACACATAAAGAACTCAAGAAACCAAATAATCCAATTAAAAAATGGGATAGAGAGCTAAACAGAGAATTTTCAACAGAAAATTGAATATTGACATATTGAATGTCAGAGAAACACTTTAAAAATGTCCAACATCCTTAGTCATTGGGGAAATGCAAATCAAAATGACTCTGAGATTCTGTTTCACACCCATAGACTGGGTAAGATCAAAAACTCAAGTGACAACACATGCTGGAGAGGATGTGAAAGAAGGGGAACCCTTCTCCATTGCTGGTGGAAATGTAAACTAGTACAACCACTTTGGAAGTCAATCTGGGCCTTTCTCAGAAAACTAGGAGTAGTGCTACCTCAAGACCCAGCTATATCACTCTTGGGTATACAACCAAAAGATGCTCAACCACACAGCAAGAATATTTGGTCAACTATTGTTCATTGCAGCGTTATGATAATAACACTATCTATTCTGACTATCATAATAGTCAGAAACTGGAAATAACCCAGATGTCCCTCCACAGAGGAATGGATACAGAAATTGTGGTACATTTACACATTGGAATACTACTCAGCTATTAAAAACATGGAAATCATGAAATTTGTGGGTAAATGGATGGAAATAAAAAATATCTTCTGAGTGAGGTAACCCAGAAACAGAAAAACATGCATGATATAGTCACTTATAAGCAGATCTTAGCTGTATAATATAGGGTAAACATACTAAAATCTACAGACCTAAAGAAGTTAAACAAGGAGGGTCCTAGAAAAGACACTTAATTCTCATTCAGAAGGTAAAACAGATAGACACTGGAAGTAGTAGAAGACAGGGAACAGGAAGGGAGCCTACCACAGATGTACTTTGGAAGACTACAGCAGCATGGAATCAAAGCAGATGCAGAGACTCACAACCCAGCTTTGGACAGAGCACAGGGAGTCTTATGGAAAAAGGGGGACATAGAAGGGCCTGGAGGGAACGTCAGCCTCACAAGGAGACCAATGAAGCCAAAAAGAGCTAAGCCCAGGGAGTGCAGCAGAGACTGATGCATCAACCAAAGACCAGGCATATGATGACCTAGACTCCCTGCTTAGCTGTTGCCCATTGACAGCTCAGGCTCCATGTGGGTTCCCTAGAAAGGGGAGAAGAGAGAGTCTCTGACATGAACTGGGTTGCCTGCTCCTTGATAACTTCCCGCTGGTGGGGAGACCTAGCCAAAACACAGAGGGAGAGGATCCAGGCAGTCCTGATGGGACCCGATTGGCTAGGGTCAGACAGTTTGGGAGGAGAACTTCCCTATCAGCGGACTAGGGGAGAGAGATAAGGGAAGAAGAGGAAGGGAAGAAGAGGGAGGGAGGGCGGGACCAGCAGGAGATAAGGGGGAGGCTACTACAACTGAGATACAAAGTGCATAAATTGTAAAAAAAAAATAAATAAATAAATATTAATAATAAAAAGAAAAACTTAAAAATATTTATTTTATATTATATATTTATATAATTTTAGATTATTTTAATTTAGATTAAAATTTTATACCCATGGTTCTAAAACATATTTTATTTCTGCAGGTTTTGTTTGTTTGTTTGTTATATTTTTATTGGGTGTTAGCATATTGATAATACTTTTTCCTTTGGAGTGTATTGGGGAATCTGATTTCTTTTCAATTATTTTTGTAAAAACTTTGGTGCTGTCTGGTCTTAAGTTTTCATTGACAGAGGTTTTCAGCTGTAAATTTAATTTCTTTAATACTTACAG